>NW_028317910.1:6475357-6782142 GCF_062004578.1 Staurois parvus
ATGCCCTTATGTGTGACTCTGTATTCATGTGGGCTGCAGAGATAAGAAAAAGGAGGAAATGAACAGCTTAGAAGGGAACTGAAACTAGAGAAAGTGGTAATAGCTGGTCTACACAATCTCAGGCTGCAGTGGGGACACAGACAAGGAGGGAGGGCCAGTGAACTGCAGGATCAATCAGGATTTTTGCAGAATACAGAAAATAGTGAGTGTGTATGAACAGCATGTACAGTAACACAGCATGTTCTGACAGTTTTTAATGATGTGGGTTTATTGACACTTGAAGCCCAAAAACAGTGCTTCAGGCTGCAATACTAACCTCCTAATCGGAGCTGTCCCCCACGCCCAGCGTCATTCACCCCAAGAGACTCAAGACATACCACGAGTAGGGATGGGCTCAAGCATCCTCCAAACTCATCCCTTTCTGAACTTCCACCATTTTCTAGTCTGATCAGCTGATGTCTGGGTCATTTCTCTGCTGCAAAGCATGTGTTGTAAAAGTGTTGGGATGCTGGTGACATCAGTGTCCTTATATGGACATATGCCCATATTATTCAATGTCATTAAATCTCGAATAGCAATAAAACCCAACCAAGGCCCTGGCAGATGTAAACCCTAGCTGAATCACATTTAGATTGCTTTTGCTCTGTGTATCATAAACAATTGCCAAGTCAGTTTCTTGTTTTTCCTTTTTTAACCTTTGTCCCATCTCGATGCTACTGATCTCCTCCAGCCTCTTTCAGCCACTTCCTTGTTTCAGCTGCATATCATTGTTCTAGACTGGCTTCTTGATAGTAACAATGGTGGAGCAGGCCTGTACTTGGCATGGCCTCTTGTAGTGCCCACCAATGGCACTTGTGACAGGGTGGCAATGCAGTCGCACAATTGGGAGGCAGTGTCATCCTATCACAGGAAGAGCCTCAATAAGGACTTTCATTGCAGGTTAAAATATGAGGTTTTTGGTGATTGGATTTAGATCAACTGTACAATAAAACCATGCCTAGGCTATGAACATTCACATTTTTACATAATCTGAATGCCAAATTCTAGGCATTTTTTAAAGCAGAGTTTCACTCACTTTTTTAAGCCCCCCCCCCACGTTGGTGATCACATTTCCACTACTCACTGGAATTTTTTTTTTAATCCAAAACGGTTTACCTTATTTGTCCATCATAGGAGGTATGTCATATCCGGCCTCCCATTGACTCCTGGGATATGAGTGTTATCAATCGCAGGAGTCAATGGGCAGCCTCCGCTTCTAGCATCACGGTATTTCCAATCCGGAGATGACAATGCCAGGCAGAGATAAGCGGAGATGAGTGCGCCACGCTTTGTACACACTGCGCATGCGTGAGATCGGGAGGTGCATGCTGGGTAGCCAGCAAAACCTTATCCAAGAAGAAGCAACAAGTGGGCTTCAGATGCCCACACTGAAGATGGGAGCGAGCTTGCTAAGGAGAGCACAATATAATAAATTTACTACAAATGCCGGAATGTATTAGATTAGTTGAGACCTTCGTGGGGGTGTTTTTAGTGAAAAAAAAAAGGTTTTAAAATGGTTCCCAAAGGTGGTGTAAATAAAAAAGCAGCTTTAGGTGCAATACTCAGCTACTCTCTGGCATGGGCCATCCCAACACTTCCCTGCAGTGATTGTTTTCCACCACTAGATTTTGAAAAAGCAAGCTTTGCAACAAGTCCTCAATAACCACTGTAGCTGCAGACACCGTGGAACAATTCATCCTCAAATTTCTGAAGGGAAGCAGTGAAGCAGTTTAGGTGAAGTCTCAGCATTCTGCTCTTTACTCTTCTTGTGCACCTCCTATGTGTTAAAAAGGCTGTCAGACTGACAAGTCACCACTAAAAGCAGGGAAAGCTAGGCTGTCATACCACTTCTGAGAGGAGGGAGCAGGGAGAGCTGAGCTGCTTAGTTTATTGTGTTGGGAAGGGGTAGCAGAGCTACTGAGTTACCGCTGGGAGGAGGGAATGGAGAGCTGAGTTAATGATGAGTGTGGGGAGCAGAAAGTACTGAGCTGCTGAGTCACCACTGGGGGAACAGGGGAAACGGAGATGCTGAATCATTGCTGGGAGGAGGGAGCTATGTTGCTAGATCACTGCTGGATGGGGAAGCTGAGCTGTTGAGTTACAAAATGCTCCACAGTACCTTTAGCTACAAAGGTTAGTGAGATGATATTTTAAAGCATATTTTCTGCTTGCTATGTGAATTTTTAAGATAAATTCCAGCTATGGATATTTTATGCATAGTCACATTAATATAGCTTGAACCAAATAACTATTTAGATGCCATATCTGGCTGGTGTACCTGCAAGCTGGAAATTACTGTAGTAGACACCACTACTCTAGTGATCTCCACTTGTTTCTGGGTCCTGTGCTGAGTGGGTGGTCTGCTGCTTTCTGAACACAGCAAGTTGGCGACTTGGCATGGGTGCCATGTACAGAATGCTTTGCATCTTCTGAATTAATGTAAAGTGTTCTCTGATTGAACAGGTTGGAAAGCCAGGGTGGGGATGTCACATTTTTCACCTTATCCAATCTGAGAACAGTTTGTATTCATTCAGAAAATGCAAAGCATTCTCTCAATGGTGCTTTTGCTGAGCTGCCAACCTCCTGAGTTCAGAATGCAGCAGGACAGCCACTCAGCAAGGGACCTGGAAGCAAGTAGAGATCCCCGAAGTAGTCTCTACTTCAAAAATTTTCAGCTTTCGGGCATCAGCCAGGAATGGAATATACAGTATAATGTAAATATGTATGAAATATCCATACTTGGAATTCATCTTTAAATGTCCATAGCCTGAGATCAGCAATAGCAACTTCATTATTTCTTGCGAGAGATTTACTTTAGTCCCATTGATCACAGATTGCAAAAAGTAACTGCTTTTGTCAATGTTCCTCTGGCTTGTAGTTATTCTATCCCACCATTAGAGGTCATCATACACAGCGAAATTGGCAGACCTCCATAGAATTGGCCAATGTTACCATTATTCAATAGGCTGCAATGTGTTTGCTTCACCATGTGTCAGACATGTGTGACATTGTGTCCATTAGGAAAGCTGTGAATGCCAGTCAGGTTTAATCATTCAGGAAAGCCATTCTGGGAGTGCCAGGCAGACAGTTTATAGTGCCGCAAGCCAATATTCCCTCCACTCATATAATGTCTTTTTTTTGGTTCCAGCCAGGGGTGCACTGACAGCTCATGGGGCCCCCGGGCAATAGGGGAGCATTGGGCCCGTGTCCTTGCCCAAACTAAAAAAAGCCTATGAAAATGGTACCAGGGGCATCTCATGAGGCCCCCTACTGACCCTGGTCCCTCGGGCAGTGCCTGAGTTTCCAAATGGTCAGTCCGCCCCTGGTTCCAGCTCCAACCTCTATTGAAGAGGACACAGCTAGGCAACCAATCATGTCTAAAGCATGACACCAATCTGCAGGGTCATTTCAATTGAAGTACATTTAGTCCTTAGATTGAATTATTATTATTATACAGTATTTATAGTTTTTTCATTGTGAGAACTTGATTTGTTTTTTGTGTAAATATAATTGACAGCAAATGTCTGTGTGCCAAAAACCAGCATACAGTGGTAGCCCTCATCTGAAGGTTTGGTGACCATGGCCTGACCTGTTATTTTAATTTTGACTATAACAGGCGGGAGTACCCGTTGAACCGGTCAGGAGGAGCCCAGGGATACACAGCGCACACACTCTGATACAGCTTGTCTTGTTTGTTATCTGTACAGGAGATAAGCAAGTTTTGGAATGGATGGTGGGAACTGTAGGTAGAGGAGCCCTTGTGTCTGTGTCACCTCAGGAGATGAAATACATGGAAGCCAACTACATTCCAGGCTCTGCCCAGATGTCTTCTGTGGCCTACCAGTGAGAGAAGAGTCACCTTTATTTTTAGCACTGGGGTGAGAACACAAAGGGGGCAGCTGGAGTACACACTGAGGATCAGGCGACAATCAGGTCCTCATCAACCTCTATCTGCAAATATAGAGAGATCTGATGCCTCCATTGCGATACTCCATACTGCTCACAATACTACTTGATTATAGGGGAGCATTCCTAGCCCATTCTTGCCCTTGGCTAGCTCACAACCAGAGAGGACATGAATGATTTTAGAGCAATTTTTGAATGTGCAGAGGCAGAAACCCTCAATTTTGCTTAGAGCTGGCTCACACTGGGATTCGTGTAGAAATGCCCGGTGTGTTTCTGTGCAATTCACGTGCAATTCTGTGGGATGCAATGTCAGGCCATTTATTTTGAATGGGCTGTTGTCAGCAGGACAGGGAATCAAAGAAAAAATAGCAGCTTACTAGATTGTAAGCTCCAAGGAGCAGGACCCTCGAACCCCTCGTGTATCGTATTGTATTGTTATTGTACTGTCTCATGTATTGTCTCCCATTGTAATGTACAGTGCTGAGCGAACTGTTGGCGCTATATAAATACTGTATAATAATAATAGCAGCCAAAAACCTGAAAGGGGTTCTAACTCTTCCCTAGTATAAATAAATGAATTTTGGCTGGACATACACTTTAAAAGTGGTTTTAAAGGCTGAAGGCTTTTTAACTTCATGCATTCTATGCATGAAGGTAAAAAAATCTTCTCTGTGCATCCCCACCAGCCCCCGCCCAATACTCACCTTAGCCCCCTCTCGATCCAGAGATGTGCACTGAAGTCTCGGCTATCTCGGAACTCTCTCTCCTCATTGGCTGAGACAGAAGAGGGAGCCATTGGCTCCCACTGCTGTCAATCACAGCCAGTGAGCCAATGAGAAGAGGGAGGGTCGGGGAATGGACACATGAAGTAGCGGGTGCCCCCATAGCAAGCTACTTGCTGTGGGGGCACAGGACAAGAGGGAGGGACCAGGAGCACCGGCACCACTCTAAATCTTGACTGTAGGAAGCCAGCTGTCACTTCTTGCTGTTTCACACCTGGCTTCGCACTGCACATGCATGAGATGCACTGTGCTTTCAGAATGGTCTTGCAGTCTCCTGGGAACTGTGACATGTCTCAGGCACAAGGTGGGGGCTTTTGCCATTCTCATCTAGGTGAGAAAAGCAAAAGTGGGAGCAGGTGCCTATCAGAAAAAGGTAAATTGAAAAAAAAAAAAAAAAAAGGGGGGGTGCATTGAGGAGGCAGATAAGTGGAACTTTCACTTTTAAATGAAGCCAGGCTCCATTTTAGGCTTTATTCATATGTGTATTGACACCCGTTCTGCCTGCAGGCCATGTTTGATATTGCGCCTGCATCCGCCCTGAGCTGCATGCAGTATTTAGAGGTGGATGCAGACACAATGGCTGTGTGGACACAGACGCATATCAAAATTTGATGTGCATGCAGAAGCAGGTGCACAGATCCAAATGCAGGCAGTGTGCATTCAGATTCAGGTACCGGCTCCTGCATCAAATTTTGATGACACGTAGCTGTCTCTTTGGAAGTTCTGTGTCTGTACCCACCTCTTTAGGCTGCCTGGATGCAACTCGGGGTGGAATCAAGCGCAAAAACAAACGCAGCCTGCACACAGAACATGTGTCAACACCCGTCTGAATAATGCCTCACAGTTGAAAAGAACCCTCAGGAGCTATTAAAAGCCCATTGCACCCTTAAAAAAAAAATACAAATTTCACCTTCCTCATTGACTCAATGCATCTAGCCACAATTGCACATCGCAAAATCGCATTTTGACAAAATCTCCCAATTTTTACCAAAATTTCAGTTAAATTAGAACGCTAAATTTAACTCATCCCTAGTAGACACAAGCCAAAGTAGACATCTTCACCGACCCGGTCTCAGAAGAAAAGATGCTATTTGTTGGGTTGGATATTTTTAGCCTGAAACCTATTGTTCCCTTAGGCTAGGTTTACATCTATGCAGATCGTGATTGGTGCATTTTGCGTTTTTGCTTCCTAACAACCAGCAAGTCACACAAAACACAACATGCAAAATGCATCAAAAACGCAATACTTTCATTTTTGGTGCGGTTCTGTTGAAGACTATTACACGGAAAATGCAATCTGCTGCGGGAAAAAGTCCCTGGCCCTTTCATAAATCCACACAGGTTCAAAATGCACAGATGTGAACTAGATCCATAGGAAATCATGTTAAATGAAGTGTCAGAGGTGAAGCAACACACACAGCCCTGTCAATAGGGTAGGGAGTTTCCATGAATTCTACTACTTGATGAACCTGGACAACATCTGCAGAGCGGGTGAGGAAATGTCTCCAGGTGTACCCTGAGTCTAGGAAATAATAGGATCTAGTCAAACAAACATACACAAATCTGTGTGATGGGATGGCACTGAATCTGGAGCAACACCAGCACAGATATGTGGAAAAAGTAGCTTCATGTTTATCTAGTGCACAGTATATCCATTCTAGACAAAATGACTGCCACCAAATCAGCGTGAAAATATTTATAACAAAAATGGCCAGACACCTGACGTCATATACTGCCTGCAATTCATCCATTATTTTATGTACAGGAGCTGCAAACTGCTCCCTGGCATCTGGACCACGGCTTGGCTAGCCCTGCTAAAAAATAAGGAGATGTACCATATGTCAACAGCAACTATTTTACCAATTTCAATAGTGCCCATTCGTTCTGCAGTGCTATATACACTCATCGGCCACTTAATTAGGTACACCTGTTCACTTGCTTGATAATTGCTAATAAGCCAGTCACATGACATGTTTAGGCATGTAGACATTGTGATGAGGATGACTTGCTGAAGTTCAAAGCGAGCATCATAATGGGGCAGAAAAGGGATTTAAGTGACTTTGAACGTGGCATGGTTGTTGGGGCCAGATGGGCTGGTCTGAGTATTTAAAAAAATTCTACTGAGATTTTCACGCACAACCATCTCTAGAGTTTGCAGAGAATGGTCCGGAAAAGAGAAAATATCCAGTGAGCATTGATGTCATAGGAGAATGGGCAGACTGGTTGCTGCGACATTCAGAAGGAAGGGTCAGAATTTGGAGTAAATGATGAAAGCATGTATCCATCCTGCCTTGTATCAACTGTTTAGGCTGATGGTGGTGGTGTAATGGTGTGCGGGATATTTTCTTGGCACTAGCAAGGTGTACCTAATAAAGTTCTTGGTGAGTGTAGATAGACATTCCAATATGTGTCCCATAGGAGCTTACACTCTAATCTCCCCTCTGTAGTCACACACTATCATTAATATACATTTATATAGTTCTGACATATTCCACAGTGCTGTACAGTGCACACTGAGGCAGTCACATCAGTCTCTGTATCAGAGGAACTTACACTCTAATGTCCCACCACAGTCACACACTGCTCTAATTAATCAACATTTATATAGCTCTGACATATTCTGCAGTGCTGTACAGAAAATACTGAGCCAGTCACATCAGTCACTTTACCAGAGGAACTTACGCTCTAATACCCTACTGGCTCAGTGTTCTATGTACAACACTGCTGAATATGTCAGCGCTATAAAAATGTATAATAATACTGTGGTATTATTATACATTTATATAACTCTGACATATTCCATAGTGCTGTACAGAGAGAACACTGAGCCAGTCATATCATTCTCTGCGCCAGAGGAGCTTGCACTCTAATGTCCCACCACAGTCACACACTATTATTATACTGTATATTTATATAGCTGACATGTTCCAAAGTGCATCAAACTTCACTGTAGTCCTTCAAATATATCTCCTCAAGGCATACCATGTTATTATTGATGTATATGACACCACAATGTTCCACAAAGCTGTCCAAATGTGGACACCTGGGAGTTAGCAACAAATAATTTACATAATATAATGAAACATGTACTAACTGAAGAATCTATATAATAAATCTATTTCAAGCGACTTTCTAATCTTTTAATCAGCGTTGGGTGAATCGGTTTTATTTGGTGATCTTGAGATTATAAATCAGTCATTGGGGAAGAGGGGGGTTAAATCCAGTCTCCAATGTGCAGCTGTACAGTCTGTATATTTATCCTGGACAGTGATATGTAACCAGCCCTATCCGATGTATACACACAGCACTGACAAAGACGGGTTGAAGGGCCCGGAAGTCTGGTGGGTGCATTCTCCTGGGAGATTCTGACACTGCTGCCAAGTGTGAATTTTTTTTAAAGTAATGCATGTAGTTTGTGGCTGTGACTGCACTAGTTTAGCTTTTTGGGGTGCTAGTAAGATTGATAGGGAGTAAAATATGTGCTTACCAAATTGTGTTTATTTTTTTTGGATCAGTGTGACTAAACACTCCTCTCTGAATCTGGAGGACTCTGCTCCTTCCTCTATCACTCTTCCGCTGGAATATTCTGCACTGCTGGAGGACTCTGCTCCTTCCTCTATCACTCTTCCGCTGGAATACTCTGCGCTGCTGGAGGACTCTGCTCCTTCCTCTATCACTCTTCCGCTGGAATACTCTGCGCTGCTGGAGGACTCTGCTCCTTCCTCTATCACTCTTATGCTGAAATACTCTGCGCTGCTGGAAGACTCTGCTCCTTCCTCTATCACTCTTATGCTGAAATACTCTGCGCTGCTGGAAGACTCTGCTCCTTCCTCTATCACTCTTCTGCTGAAATACTCTGCGCTGCTGGAGGACTCTGCTCCTTCCTCTATCACTCTTCTGCTGAAATACTCTGCACTGCTGGAGGACTCTGCTCCTTCCTCTATCACTCTTCTGCTGAAATACTCTGCGCTGCTGGAGGACTCTGTTCCTTCCTCTATCACTCTTCTGCTGAAATACTCTGCACTGCTGGAGGACTCTGCTCCTTCCTCTATCACTCTTCTGCTGAAATACTCTGCGCTGCTGGAGGACTCTGCTACTTCTTCTATCACTCTTCCGCTGAAATATTCTGCGCTGCTGGAGAACTCTGCTCCTTCCTCTATCACTCTTCCGCTGAAATACTCTGCGCTGCTGGAGGACTCTGCTCCTTCCTCTATCACTCTTCCACTGAAATACTCTGCGCTGCTGGAGGACTCTGCTCCTTCCTCTATCACTCTTCCGCTGAAATACTCTGCGCTGCTGGAGGACTCGGCTCCTTCCTCTATCTAACTCTCCTCTCCTGAAATACTCTGCACTGCTGAATGATTGTGCTCCTTCCTCTAGCTAACTCTCCTCTAATGACATACCCTCTACTGTTGGAGGTCTCTGCTCCTTCCTCTTTCTAATTCTCCTCTCCTGAAATAGCCTGCTGTCAAGTACCTTGTAGCAGAGCCTGACATGCAAAGGGAGGCCTCTCTGACAGGCCACTGATGTTGCGACAGTGGCCACGAAAGAGCAGAGAGGTATGAATGCCTGTAAGATCTTCCACTGACTGCAGTGGTGTGTAGCAGGTGCATTGCCAGAGCTGGGTCAGATAGCTGGAACAGCAGATGGCAGCAGGAGCAGCAGACCCTGGGCTGGACAGACAACAGTCGCAGTTGCTTGGCAGACAGCTGGCTGGTTGCAGGTGTGGGAGCGCTGGCAGCACACAGCAGGTGAAGAACCAGCAGGAACCAGGTAGCATGCAGAGAGCCAGACAGACGGACAACTGGATGCGTGGTCAGACAAGCCAGGTCAGCAACAGACGGTCAGATACAGTGAAGGAAATGCGTATTTGATCCCCTGCTGATTTTGAATGTTTGCCCACTCACAAAGAAATGATCAGTCTAAAAATCGAATGGTAGGTGTATTGTAACACTGAGAGACAGAATAGCAACAACAAATTCAAAAGAAATGCATGTCTAACAAATTATGCACTGATTTGCATGTTCATGAGGGAAATAAGTATTTGATCCCCTTCACAAAACATGACTTAGTACTTGGTGGCAAATCCCTTGTTGGAAATCACAGAGGTCAGACGTTTCCTGTAGTTGGCCACCAGGTTTGCACACATCTCAGGAGGGATTTAGGCCCACTCCTCTTGGCAGATCCTCTCCAAGTCATTAAGGTTTGGTGGCTGACATTTGGCAAGTCGAACTTTCAGCTCCCTCCACAGATTTTCAATGAGATTAAGGTTTGGAGACTGGCTAGGCCACTCCAGAACCTTAATGTGCTTCTTCTTGAGCCGCTCCTTTGTTGCCTTGGCCGTGTGTTTTAGATCATTGTCATGCTGGAACACCCATCCACGACCCATTTTCAATGCCCTGGCTGAGGGAAGAAAGTTCTCACCCAAGATTTGACGGTACATTGCCGCGTCCATCGTTCCTTTGATGCAGTGCAGTTGTCCTGTCCCCTTAGCAGAAAAACACCCCCAAAGCAGAATGTTTCCACCACCATGTTTGATAGTTGGGAAGGTGTTCTTGGGGTCATAGGCAGCATTCCTCCTCCTCCAAACATGGCGAGTTGAGTTGATGCCAAAGAGCTCGATTTTGGTCTCATCTGACCACAACACTTTCAACCAGTCCTCCTCTGCATCATTCAGATGTTCAGTGGCAAACTTCAGACGGGCCTGGACATGTGCTTTCTTGAGCAGAGGGACCTTGCGGGCACTGCAGGATTTCGATCCTTGTCTGCGTAGTGTGTTTCTAATTGTTTTCTTGGTGACTGTGGTCCCAGCTGCTTGGAGATCTTTGACAAGATCCTCACGTTTAGTTCTGGGATGATTCCTCACGGTTCTCATGATCATTGACACTTCACGAGGTGAGATCTTGCATGGTGCACCAGACCTAGGGAGACTGACAGTTGTTTTGTGTTTCTCCCATTTGCGAATGATTGCACCAACTGTTGTCACCTAATCACCAAGCTGCTTGGCAATAGTCTTGTGTAGGTCTACGATCTTGTCCCTAACATCCTTGGACAGCTCTTTGGTCTTTGCCATGGTGGAGAGTTTGGAATCTGATTGTTTGATTGCTCCTGTGGACATATTATATTAGCAGCACTCCCTTTAAGAGACTGCTTCTAATCTCAGCTTGTTACCTGTATGAAAGACACCTGGTAGCCACAAATCCTGCTGAATGATAGGGGATCAAATACTTATTTCCCTTATGAACATGCAAATCAGTGCATCATTTTTTAGACATGCGTGTCTTTTGAATTTTTTGTTGCTCTCAGTGTTACAATACACCTACCATTCGATTTTTAGACTGATAATTTCTTTGTGAGTGGGCAAACATTCAAAATCAGCAGGCAGAAAATGGTCAGGATACAGTCAGAGGTCAGCAACACGGGATCACGCAGATGAACAGGAGACAGGGAAGAGCCAAGAAACAATCCAAGGTCAGGGCAGGACAAGCCGGACCAGTCATAAAAATCAAACACAGGAGCAGATGCAGGAGCACGGGTAGTAGCTGGAGATCAGACAGCACCAGCTATTACAACTGCAGCAGTTTAAATCATCTTATTGGCACCAATGTTAGTGGCATATGTACACATCTATGCACAGCCAAGCGAGCACCTGAAAATCTGCGCCTCTGGATTTGTGTGTGCATTGAGCCTTCATCTGCACTATGTTCCTGACATCTGCACTGCTGGAGGACTCTACACCTTCCTTCATCTAACTCTCCTCTCCTGAAATAATCTGCACTACTGGAGGACTCTGCTCCTTCCTCTATCTCAGCCTTTCTCAACCAGGATGCCTTGCGGTCTATTCAGGGGTGCCTTGGCAAAATGTCTAAAAATTGTCCAAAACTTGTATACAAGCCAGCTGGTGGAAAAAGCCTGTCTTTTAGCTACACAAAGTCACAGGTTTTCATAGTACACCATTATGACCTTCTACCCACAGACGTCCTGACAGCCAATAACATCATCAGTTGAAAAGGAGGTTGTCAGCCGCCTGCACAGCGTTCTATTTTGATCATCCCCTGCCCCTCTCCGTCAGTGCTGGGGTCACATTATCTCAATGATGGAGAAAAACTGAGGGAGAAGAGAAACATTGGAATACTAGTCAGTACCAGTGTGCAAAAATGTATTTGCTTTGAAAGAATAAATCACCTCTAATGTTGGGTGTCCTACATGTGTGGATGTTGCTGTGTTATATAAAACTATTAGAACAGTTTTTCACATTTTAGAATGAGGTGCCTCAAGACTCTTCATAATTTTAAAGGATGCCTTGACTAGAAAATTTGAGAAACACTGCTCTATCCAACTCTCCTCTTGTGAAATTCTTTGCACTGCTGGAGGCCTCTGCTCCTTCCTCTATCTAACTCTCCTCTCCTGAAACACTCTGCACTGCTGGAGGACTCTGCTCCTTCCTCTAACTCTCCTCTCCTGAAATACTCTGCACTGCTGGAGGCCTCTGCTCCTTCCTCTATCTAACTCTCCTCTCCTGAAACACTCTGCACTGCTGGATGACTCTGCTCCTTCCTCTAACTCTACTCTCCTGAAACACTCTGCTCCTCTGGAGGTCTCTGCTCCTTCCTCTATCTAACATTCCTCTTTGTAAATACTCTCGGCTGCTGGAGGCCTCTTCCTTCTTAGTCTGTTGGTTTCTGTTTGTCTAGGTATCTGCACATCATGACACCTATGACCCTTCTGTGTCACGTATAATCATATACACAACCAGATTACAATGTCTTTCCTTTTTTTCCTCATCCTGACCCCAGAGATTAAAGTTGCGTGGAGAGAGTATTATCATCATAAGAATGCTCATGGCTCGCTGTGCTCTCCCTTTGTTGGTGGGCTGTAAGCGAATGCCCAGAAATGGTACAAATGGTGCAGCTCTGTGTCATATTGGTCAGAGGCGAAAATGTACAGGAGAAGAGGACAGATGTCACAGCGGCCAATCATGGCCACCCAGGAAGTTTGCATCTTGTGTATCTGTCCTGCTGCATCTTGGCTGGGCTCTCTGCACTTTCTATAATAAATACCCTGTAGATGCAGAAAATGATAAAAGGATGACTCATCATGATATGGCCTACTATCACAAAGTGCTCCTGCCACTTGATCTCACTGCCATATTCTATATACATTTCTTCTCATAAACCTTTTCTTGTAGAGAAACACCGCTTCCAGATAATATTACCAAAAAACTGAGTGTGCCTAAAAACCCTTTTCCCGACATGTTTCAGCACTGGCATATCTTCATCAGGGGAGTGTAAGGTGGGATAGTGCTGGTGGGTGCATAGTACATTATAAATGACATTCTAACCCTTGCTGCCGCATGATAGTACAGTGAAGAGGCCAACATCTATCAGTCTAGGTTCACACCTATACGTTTTCCATTGCGTTTTGCAGAAACGCACAGCAGTCCATTTAACATGATTTCCTATGGGACAGGTTCACATCCCTGCATTTTCACCCGGTGAGTTTTTTGAAAAGGGTCTTTTTAAACACAAAATGTTGCGTTTTTGGTTCTATAGATTTCAATGCAGATAAGCATGTAGTGCATTTTTGATGCATTTTGCATTTTAATCTGCCCAGCAGCAAGTTGAAAAAAAAAAAAAGCAAAATGTATCAAAAACGCGTCAAAAACGCATGTGCAAAAACGCATCGCAAAAAGCACTGTAGAAACGGATCAAGTGCACACTGCATAGGTGTGAACCTAGCCTTACTGTTTATGCAGCCTGACTTCATTACAGTAATTAAAAAAAATAAGTTTTCAATAGCAGAATCGCACAATAATGACATCACAGAGCCACAGTACAACACTGATAGGAATAACTGCGCTATAGCAGTCAGCCATAAGGAGTAAAATACAATCATTTTGCCACCGTAGAGCACGCGTATAAGGCTAGGTTATGTGCCGGCACATTAGCCTAATAATTAGAATGGACTTCTGTACCTGCAGGAAATGCAGGGAAAAACTCCTTGACCCTTTTTCAAAATCGCAACTGCGGTGGTACCATGTAGTTTTGCGCATCTGCATTTTCCAGTGCATGGCGGTACCATTAAGGATTAAAGTAGTTGTAAAGGCGCAGGGGTTTTAACCTTCCTGCATTCTATGCATGAAGGTAAAAAATCTTCTGTGTGCAGCAGCCCCTTAATACTTACCTGAGCCCCATTGCGATTCAGAGATGTGCACAAGAGCCTCTGGCTCTCACTGCTGTCAATCACAGCCAGTGAGCCAATGAAGAGAGAAAGGGGGTAGGGCTATGCTCTGTGTGTGAACGGACATGCAGAGCAGCAGCTCGGGAGCAAGCCTACTTGGGTGCCCCCATAGCCAGCTGCTTGCTGTCGGCAGGAGGGAGGGGCCAGGAGCACCGGCAGGGGACCCAAGAAGGTTTTTTTACCTTCTGTGTGCTGCTCCCCCCACAGCCCCCCAATACTTATCTGAGCCAATCTCGATCCAGCACTGTGCACAGGAGTCTCTGCTCTCCCGGTTCTCTGTCTTCTCATTGGCTGAGACACAGCAATGGCTCCCAGTGCTGTCAATCACAGCTAGTGAGGAACAAGCGGTGGAAGGGGGGTGCTGAGACACACAGAGTGGGACTTGGAAGCAAGCACACACAGTGACCCCAAAGCAAGCAGCTTGCTCTGAGGGAACTCAGCAGGGGCAATGGGCCAGTAGGAATGGCGGGGAATCCGAGAAGAGGAGGATTGGGGCTGCTTTGTGCAAAATCATTGTACAGAGCAGGTAAGTATGACATGTTTGTTATTTGTTTTTAATTGCCTTTAATATAATTTTAATGGTACCTGCTAAAGAGTAGCGTGTTTTGCCTGCAGGTCAGTGACACGTGTGATTTGCATGCTTTCCTGGACCCACTACAGTGTGAACCTAGCCCAAATGATACAGAAGGGGGAAGAGTTTACAATTTAACAGAGTATACGGGAGGATACAGAAAATGGAAGAACTTACAATATATAAGGGAGGATACAGGAGGAAGAACTTAGTCTTTTAGGGTATAAGGAAGGATAGAGAAGGTGAAAGTTCTTACAATCTATAAGGGTATATAGGAAGATGCAATATGAGGAAGAGCGTACAATTGAAAAGGGAGGTTACAGAAGGGGGAAGAGCTTACAATCTTTTAGGGCAGTGGTCTCCAAGCTGTGGCCCTTTGCTTGCTTTTATCCAGCCCCTGGGGCACTATTTCTTTCACTGATACCAACAGTGGGGTATAATTCCCACCACTGACACCAATGAAGGGGCTCAATTCCTCCCAATTACACCAGAAATGGGATCCAATGACACCAAAGATGGGACACATTTTCTCTCAGTGACACCAACAATGGGGCCCAGTGATACCAATGATGGGACACAATTCCTCTAAATGACACCAGAAATGGGACATTGTTTTTTTCAACTGATGGCAGGACCTTTTCTACTCCCGATGGCCACAGTCCGGCCCCCCTAAAGTTTGAAGGACAGTAAACTGGTCATTTGTTTAGAAAGTTTGGAGACCCCTGTATTAGGGTATAAGGAAGGATAGAGAAAGTGAAAGAATTTACAATCTGTAAAAGTAAATGGTAAGGTACAATAGGTGGAAGAGCATACAATCCTTAAGGGAGGATTCAGTTAAGGTGTGAGGGAATATACAGAAAATAAAAGAGTTTACAGTGTTGTATTAGGGTATGAGGGTGGATACAGAAAGTGGGAGAGTTTACAGTCTATTTAAGTATAGAGGGAATACAGATAGTGAGAGAGTTTAAAATCTATTAGGTCATAGGGGAAGATACAAAAGGTGTAAGAGTTTACAATCTATTAGGGTATACGGTAAGATACAGAAGTTGGAAAAGCTTACAGTCTATTGGGGTATAAAGTTGGCTATACACTCAGCAAATTTAATCTGATTCCTCACAAGCCAACAATACAGTATCTGAGCTATGGGCGGCCCTTGCTGAAAATCGAAGGAGCTGGGTGGAAAGTTGTAGGTAAAACAGTGGCTGCCTCCATTTAGATGCAGCTACTGCTTAGATATCCTAAAAGTTGCACACTCCAGCTCTCAAAATAAAATAGCCAGCAGGGGAGATTCATCCATCCACAGTGTTTAGCTTAAGGGAGGATACAGATGGTGGAAGAGCTTACACTCTACTAGTTTATAAGGGAGGATACAGATGGTGGAAGAGCTTACACTCTACTAGTTTATAAGGGAGGATACAGATGGTGGAAGAGCTTACACTCTACTAGTTTATAAGGGAGGATACAGATGGTGGAAGTTATTACAATCTAATAGGGTATAAGGGAGGATACAGAAGGCAAAGGAGCTTACATACCGGTAGTTACATAGTTTATAAGGCTGAAAAACACAAGTCAACATCCAGTTCAAGGAATGTGTATATGTGTGTATGATTTTTTATTCTTTAGCAATTCCCATAGCCTGGTATATTCTGCTTACCAATCCACTTTTTAACTGCTTTAACAGTAAAGAACCCTTTCCTCAATCTAAGGTTAAATCTCCTTTCTTCTAACCTCAAATAGTGGCTGTGTGCCCTCTTCAGGGACTTTAGAGTGAAAGGTTTATCACAGTTACTGAAGTCACCTTTGTACATTGTATTCATGTCCTCTTCTCAAGTGCCTCTTCTCCAGACTATATTGCCAAAAGTATTGGGATGCCCGCCTTTACACACACATGAACTTTAATGGCATCCCAGTCTTAGTCTATAGGGTTCAATATTGAGTTGGCCCACCCTTTGCAGCTATAACAGCTTCAACTCTTCTGGGAAGGCTGTCCACAAGGTTTAGGAGTGTGTCTAAGGGAATTTTTGACCATTCTTCCAGAAGTGCATTTGTGAGTCTCAGCTCTAATTCATCCCAAAGGTGTTCTATCGGGTTGCCCAGTCATGTTATAACAGGAAGGGTCCATCTCCAAACTGTTCCCACAAAGTTGGGAGCATGACATTGTCCAAAATGTCTTGGTATGCCTATGCCTTAGGAGTTCCTTTCACTAGAACTAAGGGGCCAAGCCCAACCCCTGAAAAACAACCCCACACCATAATCCCCTCACTTGGTGATGTAAGGCTTGGATGCAGCTGCTCGGCCATGGAAACCCATTCCAGGAAGCTCTCTACACACTGTTGTTGTGCTAATCTGAAGACCACATGAAGTTTGGAGGTCTTTAGCTATTGACTCTGCATACAGTTGGCGACTTCTGCGCACTGTGCGCTTCAGCATGCAGTGACCCCGCTCTGTCATTCTACGTGGCTTACCACTTCGTGGTTGAGTTTCTGTTCTTCCCAGTTACTTCCACTTTGTTAAAATACCACTAACAGTTGACCTTAGAATATTTAGTAGCAAGGAAATTTCATGGATTGACTTATTGCTCAGGTGGCAACCTATCACGGTTCCACGATTGAGCTCCTGAGAACGACCCATTCTTTCACAGATGTTTGTAGAAGCAGTCTGCATGTCTAGGTACTTGATTTTATGCACCTGTGGCCATGGAGGTGATTGGAACACCTGAATCCAATGATTTGGAGGGGTGTCCCAATACTTTTGGCAATATAGCGTATTTAATAGGGTATATGGAAGGATAAAGAAGGTAGAAGGTGGAGGATCGTACAATCTAATAGGTTATAAGGTAGGATCCAGAAAGTAGAAAATCTTACAATCTAATAGATTACAAGGTAGTATACAGAGGGCGGAACAACTCACAATCTATTAGGGTATAAGTGAGGATACAGAACGGTAAAAGAGCTTACAATTTATTAGGGTGTAAGTGAGGATACAGAACTACAAATCGGGACTGTAGAAAAGATCTGCAACTATCAGAGAGGTATGAGACTAGAATTAAGTAATCTACTCTTCTTCTATAAACAGATGGGTTTCAGGAAATTATTATTATTATAATTATTGTAAGGGAAGCATGTTGGCCTGCATGTCTTCCTTTTCATTCCTTTCTTTACAAATTCAATGGCTTTTTTTATTGTCCTCATTCACTGCCCCTTTCATCCCCTGACTCTATTCTTTTTTCATTTACTCTTGAGTCAGTCTATCATTCGATTCCATCCTGTTCCTTTTCCTGTGTCCCTTGTGTCACCTCCTCTCCCACCCCTGTGCTGTGCTTAGCCTTGGTATTGGAGTCAGAGACCCCAGGAACTGTGGCCAACCCTGGGGGGAGGGGGGGGCGGAAGGGGATCCCTGCTGACCAGATTTCACACTGTGACTGTCCCTCCTCTCCAATCTGCAGACATGGACAGTGCTGTTTACAGTATATGGGGGTTGGGATCCTGGTACAGTCCTTTGAAGAGCAATCAAAAGGAATGGGGGTGGGGGGCTGGAACCTAGACAGGTGAAGATTAGGTTTAGAATGCCAGGTAAAATAAAACAGGTGCATACTTTGTAGACTTTTGCAATTGTGCCATTATTCCTCTAGAGAAGTGGTGGGCAACCTTTTTTTTCAACTGAGCCAAATCTCGCCAAAACCACGATTGAAATTTATTTTGAGAGCCACATTTTTAAAACTGAAAATACATAGGATGGTACACTGTTTTTAGTTTCAATAAGTTTTTATAGTAATTCATCCCCCATAGTAATTCATCCCCCATATAGTAATTCATCCCCCATATAGTAATTCATCCCCCATAGTAATTCATCCCCCATATAGTAATTAATCCCCCATATAGTAATTCATCCCCCATATAGTAATTCATCCCCCATAGTAATTCATCCCCCATAGTAATTCATCCCCCATAGTAACTCATCCCCCATATAGTAATTCATCCCCCATATTAATTCATCCCCCATATAGTAATTCATCCCCCATATTAATTCATCCCTCATATAGTATTTCATCCCCCACAGTACTATTCCCCCCCAAGTAGTAAGCCAAGTCCCCCCTGTGTCAATTCACTTACCTTTGCTCCGCACGTTCCTCTCGCCGTGTTCCCGCGCCGTTCCGGTCTTCAGGGCAGACTGTGAGAGGAGCCTAGCTCCTCTCACGTTCGTCACGCTGCCCCGCCTACACACATCCTGACAGCCAATCACTGGCTATCAGGATGTGAGTGGCAGTGAGACTGGCCAATCATTGCATTTGAGCGCGCTGCCCTGGTTGTTTTTTTTTTGGATCACGCTGCAGAGTCCCTGCCGCCCGAGAGGAGGGAGGGGAGCGGGCGCCCGGCACACAAGAGCCGCATTAAAGCGTGTAAAGAGCCGCATGTGGCTCGCGAGCCGCGGCTTGCCGACCACTGCTCTAGAGCAGGGTTTCTCCAATAGGGACCCATCGAACCCTTGGGTTCCTCCAGAGATTGCTGGGGGTTCCTTGAGCAATGTGAAATTTCTGCCTCTCAGATAAATTCCCACAGACACCATTGATCTTTTTAGCTATCTGCAAGGGGAGATTATTCCCAATGACCAAAAGTATAAGGAGCATCCTTCCCACTGACATCTCACTAATGTATGAGTTGTAGATACAGGCGTACCTCGGTTTACGAACGCCTCGGTTAACGTAATTTTCAGTTTACGAATGAAAATCCATTGAAAATAATGGCTCGGTTTATTAATTTTTTCCGCAATACGAACGGATTAATTGGTTTTCAGTGCATTTACAATTTTTTTTAAATCATGTCCTTGTACAGTACTATGCCTTTAAAGTGCACATTATAACGAGTTTTGAACAGATAAGACCTATTTTTTATTTTTTCTGACCTCCGGAACGGACTAATTGGTTTTCAATGCATTTAGAAATCTTTTTCGCAATACAGTCGGATTAATTGGTTTTCAATGCATTTACAAATTAATTTTTAATCATGTCCCTGTACAGTATTTATGCCTTTAAAGTGCACTTTATAAAGAGTTTTTTAAACAGATAAAATACTTTTTTTTACTTTTTTCTGACCTCTGGAACGGATTTATTGGTTTTCAATGCACTCCTATGGCAAATCCTCGTTTCGGTTTACAAATTTTTCACAATACGAAAAGTCCTGCGGAACGAATTAAATTTGTAAACCGAGGTACTCCTGTATAGTAATTTTTAGCTGTTACCTGAGCACAGAAAGTTATTTCCAGGATTCCTCTGTGTTGAAAAGGGTGGGAAAGGCTGCATCATCTATTGCAATTAGACATTTTGACATAGCATAGAGGACACCACCACGGGACTATATGGCTACTGCAGTGGCGTATTTAGGTTTTGTACTGCCCTAGGCAACACAAAAATTGGTGCCCCCAGCAGAAAGAGCCTGACATTGCCCAAGAGCACCCTTGCCCTCCACCCGAGCCTTCCACTACCACTGCCCCCCACACCATCCCCCATGGTGAGAGAGAGAAAGACACTCACCTTCACAGCTCCGGACATCACCAGGAACGAGAGTCGGGCTGTGCATACACCGTCATGAAACCCAAAGTATCTCTCGGAACCCACCAGGTCCCCATGACTCGTGTGTCTCTTCTTCCATTCCTGCTTCCAAGGGGCAGTGCTGCCCCCCATGAAAAATGCCTCCCTAGGCAAATGCCTTGTTTGCCTTGTGGTAAAAACACCCCTGGACTACTGCCAAAACTCTCCAACAAGAATCCTATAAAACCTGTATGCATTAAAATTCCATGCATAAAAGATAGGGCTGGTGCTTATATTGTTATCATATTGCTACAGCATCTCATTTACAAACCTATTACACACCTTAATAAATATAAAACGTATTCTATACAGATCCAGCTTCCCTCTCCTGAAGTACAGCACCATCTTTGTTCAGGCATCACCCTGATGAGATGATACAGTTATGTACATCCTGGTGTCTTTGTAGTTCTTGGCTGTGTTCACAAATATCTGACACAGATTAGTTCCTGTTGCAGCCTCTCAACTTATAACTTGCTACAAATTACAAATGATCACGGAGGGAGGGGGGGAGTTGGAGACTGAGGAAATGCTTCCTACTACTTGCAGCAGACTGATGGTATTATCTCATCCTAGTGAAAGTCACTGACTGGAGTTCACGGATGGCTCTTTAGTGATAAAAGGTGGAGCTTTTATGAGAAATGATAGTGTTTCCATGTACTGTATAGTAACATTTCAGTATTTAGTCAAACAGACTTGTAAAGCTGAAACCGAAAGGTCCAGTTTAAACACAAATGTACCCATGACCCTCTTTATAGGGTGACGACGCCTATATGCTCTTGGGTCCACTGATTTTATCATTCGTACTTTGTTATTCAGTCCTGGAAAATTTGGCAATTTGGTAACCCTTTGGATAATCCATTGTATGTACATGTGTTATTGTCATCTTATTATTTGAGATTGAAGGTCCTTCCACTATACTGGATGCTGGTATTGTAGCATTCAGCTGTTTGTTTCACTGTAACTGTTTGTAACTACTGTTTGTATCTTATTTCTTGTTGAAAAGCAATAAAATATCATTTAAAAAAGAACACAAATGTACCCATTGAATGTTAGCACCCTGGTTTATTTTAATTGGTTTATTTAGGCAGTCACGTGTATGGCCTCCCCTGTGCTGAGATACTGCAGACAATAATTTATCATGGCCAGGAATATAGCAAATTTGGTTTCATGTCATTCAGAATGACATACAGTATAATAAGTAAATGATGCAGCTACTTTATTTACCGGTAATTAGTGAACTGATGCACTCAGAGGTGCTCTTTTCCTTTAATTTGTGAGCATGTTGACACTTCAAGAGGGGGCGGGTGTGGGAACTTGTAAGGCACAGACAGTGCTGATATAATCCTTCTCTGACCTCCTTGTTGTGTCCATGTGAAACAAGAAGGCCATTACCAAAAACAAAGGAATGTCCATCAACAGGCTGTCTGTTGAGAGCTTTCCACACCCCGCCAAGAGGGACAGAGGAGCCCAGAGGCACACTCAGCAAAGGGCCACTAAGCGCTGCAAGAAAATGCAAAAACAAAAAATTAAATAAAAATGTTGTAAGATCCCATACACACCTGGCTGACAGCTGCTGCGGCTGGCTGGTACAATGAGCTGTACTAATGTTTAGGGCAGTATGCATTCAGCAGGGATGAATGTCTACAACACAATAAGTCCATGTTCTAGCATGTGGTCCTCGGCACATACTGCCCTAATGTTAACCTGCCTATATAGATGGATCAAAATTCAGCTGGTTCAGCAGGGATTGGCTGATTTTGATCCATCCATGGCCATTCCAGCTCAACAGAAGTCGATCTAACAATCGAGTTAATCAGCGGATGGAGTCTCACTCTAGGAATATAATGGAACAGCAGGAAGGATTCCTCTATCCACCTTGCATGTGTGGATGGGGGAATCCATTTGTTTTGATTTGTTTCCGATCAGTCCATTGGCTGATTTAAAAAAACACGAACCGTCTATGGCCAGCCTTAGTAGCACTGTCCAGCCGTAGCAGCTTTCAGCCTCCCATAGAGTTGACCAGGCTTCTGGCAGTGGAATGGTCCAACACATTCAAACTGTTCTTCAGACCTGGATAGGCTGGGAGGTAGTTGAATGTAAATGGCCACATGTCAGTTTACATCCGCCTGTCTATAGGCTAATATTGAGCAACCGTTCCAATCGCCTTAAAAACTGACAGATGGATCTAAACAGACGTGTGAATGGGCCCTAACGGTTTGACTGTGATCAGTAAAGTTCTCAGCATAAAACAATGTATGCAGCGCGAATAGTTATAAAACATATTGAAATAAATAAGAATAAAATGGACAATGAATAGCCATATAAATAAATAAAGTCAATCAGCTTAAAGTGCAAAAAAGCGTGACTGCTGTGAGAGAGTCAATAAGGATTATGTAGCAAAATATCCGTGACTCCTGTGATGGTGGAAATAAGTGTAGATTGCACTAACCAGATAGCTGAAGTGCTTGCGCATGGAGTAAATAAGACCTACTCCTGGTTCTCTGGATCTGGAACACTTGTGGTGGTGGTGGTCATATCTAGATCACATTACACCTTGTAATCTCCAACTCGAGAAATACTTGTTTTCCTCACTCCTGCTGGAAGAACGGAACTAAATAAAGGTGGATCTAAATCAAGATGAAATAATCACTTCTGAAAATGAAAACAACACATCAGAAATGACTGAAGCTCAGACTGATCTAGATATGACCACTACCACTACAAGTGTTCCAGATCCAGAGAACCAGGAGTAGGTCTTATTTACTCCATGCGCAAGCACTTCAGCTATCTGGTTAGCGCAATCTACACTTATTTCCACCATCACAGGAGTCACAGATATTTTGCTACATAATCCTTATTGACTCCCTCACAGCAGTCACGCTTTTTTGCACTTTAAGCTGATTGACTTTATTTATTTATTTATATGGCTATTCAATATGTTTTATAACTATTTGCGCTGCATACATTGTTTTATGGTTTATTATTCTGGAGGTTTTAGAGGTTACCTTTTTATGCTAGCGGCTAGTCCTTTGTTATTTATTTATATATTATCTTTTTACCCAGCGCTTGATCTCATTTGACACGTAAAGTTCTCAGCATGTTCAGGAGGGTCTATGGCCCCGCCTTCAATTGTGATCAGTAAAGTTCTTAGCATGTCCAGGAGGGTCTATGGCCCCGCCTTCAATTGTGATCAGTAAAGTTCTTAGCATGTCCAGGAGGGTCTACGGCCCCGCCTTCAATTGTGATCAGTAAAGTTCTTAGCATGTCCAGGAGGGTCTATGGCCCCGCCTTCAATTGTGATCAGTAAAGTTCTTAGCATGTCCAGGAGGGTCTACGGCTCCGCCTTCAATATACTGCCCACCTCTACTGACAGTAAGGGAGTGCCGAATGGCATAAACCAAAGCAGCTTGCAGTTTCTTGGTGCCCAAACACTTGAAAAATCTTATTGCCGTTACATGATCAGTTTCAGCAGCTTAACGTAAAATGTTAATATATTTTATGATAAACACAGCAAACAAATGAAAATTGCTGATTTTACAGACATGATGGGGATTTCCAGTATTTTGATTGATATTCAGCTTTAAAGGTTACTTTTACGGAATGATGAATTTATTTTAGCTATATCTAAAGCCAAAGGTTTTTTCTTTCATTCTCAAAAGAATAAAGTTAAAACTTGTTTTTTGTTTTTGCCATCTGTATGCTGTTGGGGATTTTCCCTGTCCTTTAAGCACAATTGGAAGTGAGATAAAAATATCTGCAAAGTGAGGAACTTTCCCTCTTAGGCTTCCCCGAAACAGGTGTCCCCGTAGGAAGGTTTCTTCCCACCGCTTGTTCTGGGAACAACTGGAACATTTTGGATTTACCATCACTTTCTATCAAGGTGACAACGGTCCCTAGGACAAATATAGAAGGTGAATCTCCCCTGTGGGGACTGAGCAATAAAAACCTGACATGGGTTCTAACCTTCCCTACTTCTGTATCCAAATTCCCTGGAATTTGGATACAGAACTCTAGCCAGTAATAACAAGATGAAAATGAATAGCCCATTAAAAGGTACAGGAAGCTAGTTTTGTCGCAATATTCAGCTTTAGTCCAGAGATTTCCCAGCAGTAACTTTTTTTTCTGCTGCCAGATGTCCTCAATCTGATAGCCAT
The DNA here is from genome assembly GCF_062004578.1 of Staurois parvus. NCBI lineage: Eukaryota > Metazoa > Chordata > Amphibia > Anura > Ranidae > Staurois > Staurois parvus. Next base: position 6,499,637 of record NW_028317910.1, read on the forward strand.
CCTCTCTCATCCCACCTCTTTGCCCAGGTCATCCTGGACCCTCCTAAACCTGTGACTGGTCAATGGAAAGAGAAGCAGCATAGTGATAATGCTCATCCCTCTGTCACTCTGCTTTCTCCTTCTATCTACATCTTGTCAGCACATGAGCTGATAGGCTCCTTGTGCTGCATCTCCTTCTCTCATTGTGAGCTCTGCTGTACAGCACCCGCTTGAAGCTGATAACCTGTCAGATTCGGGTACTTGCATGGCTTGCATTTAAAAATTACATTTATGAATGAATGTTCTGTTTAAGCATAAGGCTGGTGCCTGATATGTGACAGTAATGAGGTGTGTTGCTTTGTGTTGTTATAGCATAAGGCACTGTTTACTTTCATTGGTTCCTATGCACTGTGGTAGAGCTTTGCGGAAAAATCGAGCATGATTGTATTTTCAGCCAAACGTGCTGTAACCCATCTCAATGCAGTGATGTGATGAGACCAGGGTACATACGTAGAAAACAACTATGCGGTGAGCTTGAATTGATCTGTGCAGATGTAAAGTGTTACTAAACCCAGGATTCTGCATTCAATATATCCGGTCTCCCACAGTACACAGGACGTGGGAATGCAATTATCTTAGTAAATATAAACTGCTAAATACCTTTTCTCATCAGCAGTATATAGTAGTCTTGTGACTACTATCATTGTCCAGCTGAGCACTGGTTAAAGCTTGAAGGAGGAGTTTTCATTCTCCCCTGATTGTCCTATGAGGCTGTATGACCCGTGACCCTCTGCCTGGACTATACTGATTGGCCTTGTGCTGATCACATGTACCCTCCCAAGAAAAGAAAAGAAAAACATTAGCAATACACACCAAACTGAGCATGGGCAGCTCGCCTGCAAGGCTCTGTTCTATCAGCAGATGGATTGGGGACAGTAGAAGGGGAGGATAAGAGAAGGTAGGATCAAACATCCTTTTTAGGCAATGCAGAGAATTAACCCTTAGGTTTCACAGTGAGTATAACAAGCTTGCTTTACTGCATATACATGATTTTACTGTTGTCGGTTTAGTACACTTTGAGGCTACATTCAGATAGGTGATTAGCGCACCCTACCATTTCCGGCAGCAAAAATTTGCTAAATTCTGCATCTGGAATGACAGGTGTTCGCAAAAAGTGGTTGCGTCCAGTCACAATCACTGCAGTTAGATGATGCCTGTGTGAACAGTCGCCAAAAGCTGCGGCTGCCATCAGCCGTTATTGTTTTGTATGGGCTGCAGAGATTCACATACACTTGTCATTCCAGATGGAGAAATTCAAAGGTTCCTGCCACTGGAAATGTCAGGGTGTTCTAATCACTCAGTATGAATGTAGCCTAACGCAGATCAGTGCACTCGAGGTGAATGAGCCCCTACTGATTACAAAGCTGCATTAACCACTTGACCTCCGGAACATTTACCCCCCTTCATGACCAGGCCATTTTTTGCTATAGGATGCTGGGCTACCTTAACTGACAAGTTCGCGGTCATGCAACACTGTACACCAGAGTTTCTCAACTAGGGTTCCTCCAGGTGTTGCCAGGGGTTCCCTGAGCAATGAGCAATTTTTGACTCTCAAGTAAGTTCCCACTCACACCATTGATCTTTTTTGCTATCTGTAAGGGCGTCATTTTTCCCAATGACCACAAGTGTAAGGAGAATTCTTTTCTCTGACTATCACACTAATGTATCATGAGTTGTAGATAAAGTCATTTTTAGCAGGGGTTCCCCAAGACTGGAAAGTTATGTCAAGGGTTCCTCTGCATGGAAAAGGTTGAGGAAGGCTGCTGTACACAATTTAAATTTATATAATTTTGTCACACAAATAGAGCTTTCTTTTGGTGGTATTTGATCATCACTGTGTTTTTTTCTTTTTTGCACTGTAAATGAAAAAAGATCAAAAATGAAAAAAAAAAAACAATATTTTTTACTTTTTGCTATAAAATATACACCATAAAAAAATTATAAAAAAATGATTTATAAATTTAGGCCAAATGTGTTCTGCTATTTCCAAATTTCCAATATGTGTTTAATAATTGGTTCACGTGTAAATTATAGTGTATATACCGGAATTTTTATCTATTTTTTAATACTAGTAATGGCAGCGATCAGCGACTTATAGCGGTACTGCGGCGGGCATTTTCACTCTGATTGAAGCTGGGTGGAAACTCGCCAACTGCCACTGACATCTCCAGTGACACTAATACAGAGATCAGTGCCTATAATAAGCACTGAGACTGTACTAATGACACTGGGCAGGAAGGGGTTAACATCTGGGGCGATGAAAGGGTTAACTGTGTGCTGTTTTGCATCTTTTGTATCTGCCTGGAGTTTAACTTTAAAAAACAAAAATCTCAATTTGTTAATTTCTTCTGATTGAAATGGATTGAACTTTGATCACCTGTACTTGTTAGCAATCACATTTTGAACAAGTGATGTATATTGATTAGCAATTGGTTTTATGATTGATTAGTTCATTAGGTTATAGAATTATTAGGACACGTGCACACTGGATGTTATCAATGCTGCTCTCCGGGGCGCTTGGCATTTTTTAATCTGCCTCTGCATGTTAGCTTATGTGTTCATGCACACATAGGAGTTTAGCGGCAGAGGCATTAAGGCTAGGTTCACAAATGTGAGGGTGCTGCTGCTGTGGATTTGCACGAAAATCTGTGGAGCCGCACCACCCACGCAGATGAATGCGGACCCGCGGGCGGGTGCCATTAATTTTAATGGCACGCCGCCCGCACTAGAAATCGCAACCAAACTGGGAACCGAGGTTCCCGTATGTGCTGCATTTTCAGAAGTGCAGGGACTTCTTCCCTGCGTGTCCAAGGGCACGGGAGTCCATTCAAATGAATGGGCTCTCGTGCCAGTGCAAAATGCGGCCGCATGGAACGCAGATATGTGAACCAGGGGTTACACCCCGGTCACACCAAGCCCGAATTTGAAATTGTGCAACTTACAGTGAAGTTGCACAATTTCAAAGTCGGATGACATGCCGATTTCAGGTGTGATTTGCAAGACATGACACAGATGTCTATGAAAATCGCACCAAAAGTAGTGCATGTACTACTTTAGAAATTGGTGCGGCTCCAACCACCGCTATGACCGCTCTAATTGTGGTGGGGTATGACTTGGCATGCCATTTGCAAGTTGCATGGCATGCAAATCGTATGCTAATTTGCATCCAGTGTAACCTGGGACTTAGAAGCAGAAAAAAACCCACTGCCAGTGCGTCCCGGAGCTGTGGCATTTTGGCACAAAAATGCTTGATGCATTTAAATGCGTGTACACATGTCTAAATGCGTTTTGCACTAGGCACATTTAGCACATTTAGCACATTTAGCACATTTAGCAGTTTAGCGTTTATTGATTTAAATAGCCAGGATAAATTATTATTCTGGCCAATGAAATTAATGAACGCCAAGCGCATAATGAGCATAAACGCACCTAAACTTATTACACGCGCTTAGAAGCGTCAAGCATTTTTTTCTTTTCCCAAAATGCAGCTGCCAGGAGGAAAGACGTCTAGGAGAGATGGCAAAGCATCCAGTATGCATGAGGCTGAAATATTTTTGCACACAACTTGGAGGTCAAACAAGTCCCTTTACTGGCTAACTTGAGCTATGAAAGACGCAGTTTGCAGGATAACTCAGATCCTTTTGTCACTCTCTATAGATTTCTACTAATATTATTATTGTCATAATGCAGGATGTAGGGTCAATGTATAAATCCATGGTGCACACTTGAGCGATCAGAGCGTCCATGTTAATTAAAACCTGTGTAGAGGCAGCCGTTGCTGAAAATGTCTTCCTGAAAATGCTAGTTGCCTGGCTATCTCTAGCTTCAATATTTTAAAACACTAAACCACAACAAAGTGTGAGAAAATCGAAATTCAGGTTTTGTCCTTACCTTGCTGAGGGTCATGTGATTTAGGACAAATTGAAATCAGCGCTCATTTATGGCAGCCAGGCAATAAGCATTTTCAGGAATCATTGACAGCTTACCTCTGTATACTGTCATGACTGGTGTCTGATCCTAGGAGATGTGTATGTGCAGCTCTGGGGCTGTGGAGGTGACCCAGCCTGTCCTATTGTCACTTGTCCAGGTAATAAAATGTTAATGAGAGCTCGGGGGAGGAGGGGAGTGTGTCCGCCAGGGGGCGGCAGAGAGCGGCTCCCCCCTCCTCCTCCCCGGTCTGGCTCAGTCACACTCACACTGCTCTCTCCGCTTGTCTGCAGGGACGTCCGACCAGCCGGGGATCCTCGGAGCGGCGCTGTCCGGGGGGCAGCATGAGGGGGAGCCTGCTGCTGCTCACTGCCCTCCTGCCCCTGGTGGGGACCAACTCCTGGTGGTGAGTACTTAGGGGGCAATAATGACAATATGCTGTATGGGGAAATTCCATTTCTAACGAGGAATATCTGAATATATTGCATGGGGCAAGTCCTGTATTAATGGGAACATCTGCATGGAGCAAGTCCTGTATTAATGGGGAACATCTGCATGAGGCAAGTCCTGTATTAATGGGGAACATCTGCATGAGGCAAGTCCTGTATTAATGGGAACATCTGCATGAGGCAAGTCCTGTATTAATGGGGAACATCTGCATGAGGCAAGTCCTGTATTAATGGGGAACATCTGCATGAGGCAAGTCCTGTATTAATGGGGAACATCTGCATGGGGCAAGTCCTGTATTAATGGGGAACATCTGCATGGGGCAAGTCCTGTGTTAATGGGGAACATCTGCATGGGGCAAGTCCTGTATTAATGGGGAACATTTGCATAGGGCAAATCCTGTATTAATGGGGAACATCTGCATGGGGCAAGTCCTGTGTTAATGAGGAACATTCTGCATGGGGCAAGTCCTGTGTTAATGAGGAATGTCTGAATATATTGCATGGGGCAATTCCTGGATTAATGGGGAATATTTGAAGATATTGCATGGTGCAATTCCTGTATTAATGGTGAACATCTGCATGGGGAAATTCCTGTATTAATGGGGAATATCTGAATATATTGTATGGGGCAATTCCTGTATTAATGGAGAACATCTGAATATATTGCATGGAGCAATTCCTGTATTAATGGGGAAGATCTGAATATATTGCATGGGGCAATTCCTGTATTAATGGGGAAGATCTGAATATATTGCATGGGGCAATTCCTGTATTAATGGGGAACATCTGAATATATTGCATGGGGCAATTCCTGTATTAATGGTGAAGATCTGAATATATTGCATGGGGCAATTCCTGTATTAAAGGAGAAGATCTGAATATATTGCATGGGGCAATTCCTGTAATAAAGGAGAATATCTGAATATATTGCATGGGGCAATTCCTGTATTAATGGGGAACATCTGAATATATTGTATTGGGCAATTCCTGTATTATATTGTATGGGGCAATATATATTGTATGGGGAAATTCCTGTATTAATGGGGAACATCTGCATGGGGCAATTCCTGTATTAATGGGGAACATCTGAATATATTGCAAGGGGCAATTCCTGTATTAATGGGGAATATCTGAATATATTGCATGGGGCAATTCCTGTATTAATGGGGAATATCTGAATATACTGCATGGGCAATTCCTGTATTATATTGTATGGGGCAATTCCTGTATTAATGGGGAACATCTGAATATACTGTATGGGGCAATTCCTGTATTATATTATATGGGGCAATATATATTGTATGGGGCAATTCCTGTATTAATGGGGAATATCTGAATATATTGCACGGGACAATTCCTGTATTTAATGGGGAATAAATACAGGAATATATTGTATGGGGCAATTCCTGTAATAATGGGGAATATCTGAATATATTGTATGAGGCAATTCCTGTATTAATGAGGAAAATCTGAACATATTGTATGGGGTAATTCCTGTATTAATGAGGAACATCTGAATATATTGTATGGGACAATTCCTGTATTAATGGGGAACATTTTAATATATTGCATATGGCAATTCCTGTATTAATGGGGAACATTTTAATATATTGCATGGGCAATTCCTGTGTTAAGGGGAACATTTGAATATATTGCATGGGACAATTCCTGTATTAATTGAGAATATTTGACTATATTGCATGGGACAATTCCTGTATTAATGGGGAATATCTGAATCTAATGCATTGGACAATTCCTGTATTTATTGGGGAATATCTGAATATATTGTATGGGGCAATTCCTGCACAAATGGGGAATATCTGAGTATTTTGTATGGAGCAATTCCTGTACTATTGGGAATATCTGAATGTACTGTATAGAGTAATTCCTATACTAATGGTGCATATCTGAATATATTGCATAAGATAATTCCTGTACTAATGGTGAATATCTGAATATACTGCATGGGGCAATTCCTTTACTAACAGAGAACACTGCATGGGGCGATTTCAGCACTAATGGAGAGGAGCTGAATATTGCATGGTGTAGTTAGTTTACTCACAGAAAAAATTATATGGGGCAATTCCTTTACTAACAGAGAACATTGCATAGAGGAATTCCTATATTATGAACAGTATTTGAACATTGTATGGAGCAATTCCTATACTAACACAGAGTAACTAATTGTTGCATGTAGCAATTCCTGTACTAAAAGAAAATATTAATTGGGAAAAATCCTGTACTAATGGAACATTTTATGATTGCAATTAGAGATGAGCGAATCGAAGTATCCGAAGTGGAATTCGAGTCGAATATCGGAAAAATTTCGATTCGTGCCGAATCCGAAAAACAGCCTAATTCGGACGCGCGAATCGAAATTTTTCCGAAAATGGCGGCTGACATGTGCGGCGACGGAGCGGGGATGTCGGGGAAGGCGCGCAGACAAGGCGCGCTGCCCCATAATGCATTCCTCAACGACATGTGATCGCATCAGCCAATCAGCAGCCAGCCAGCCAGCACTGTGTAATGGTCGAGGTATATATAGCGGCCATTTTGGAAATCTTCATTTGCCTGCAGTCATTGAACAGAGGCAGACCGCTCTGTACTAGGGACAGGGACAGAGTTAGGGCCACAGAAACGAGAATTGGGGACAGAGAGAAGTTACTTAGGGACAGAGAACCATTACTCAGGGACACAGACTTGTTAATGAGGGCCACAGAATCGTTATTTAGGGACAAAGAAACGCTAGTTAGGGCCACAGAATTCATACTCAGGGACAGACAGAATTGTTACTCAGTGCCAGAGAATTGTTACTTAGGGCCACAGAAACGTTATTAGGGCCACAGAATTTTTACTCAGGGACAGACAGAATTGTTACTGAGTGCCAGAGAATTGTTACTCAGGGACAGACAGAATTGTTACTGAGTGCCAGAGAATTCTTAGGGCCACAGAATTCATTCTCAGGGACAGACAGAATTGTTACTCAGGGACAGACAGAATTGTTACTGAGTGCCAGAGAATTGTTACTCAGGGACAGACAGAATTGTTACTGAGTGCCAGAGAATTGTTACTCAGGGACAGACAGAATTGTTACTGAGTGCCAGAGAATTGTTACTCAGGGACAGACAGAATTGTTACTGAGTGCCAGAGAATTGTTACTCAGGGACAGACAGAATTGTTACTGAGTGCCAGAGAATTGTTACTCAGGGACAGACAGAATTGTTACTGAGTGCCAGAGAATTGTTACTCAGGGACAGACAGAATTGTTACTGAGTGCCAGAGAATTGTTACTCAGGGACAGACAGAATTGTTACTGAGTGCCAGAGAATTGTTACTCGCACAGACACAAAATTGTTACTTGCACAGACACAGAATTGTTACTCGCACAGACACAGAATTGTTACTCAGGGCCACAGAATTCATACTCAGGGACAGACAGAATTGTTACTGAGTGCCAGAGAATTGTTACTCAGGGACAGACAGAATTGTTACTGAGTGCCAGAGAATTGTTACTCAGGGACAGACAGAATTGTTACTGAGTGCCAGAGAATTGTTACTCAGGGACAGACAGAATTGTTACTGAGTGCCAGAGAATTGTTACTCAGGGACAGACAGAATTGTTACTGAGTGCCAGAGAATTGTTACTCGCACAGACACAAAATTGTTACTTGCACAGACACAGAATTGTTACTCGCACAGACACAGAATTGTTACTCAGGGCCACAGAATTCATACTCAGGGACAGACAGAATTGTTACTGAGTGCCAGAGAATTGTTACTCAGGGACAGACAGAATTGTTACTGAGTGCCAGAGAATTGTTACTCAGGGACAGACAGAATTGTTACTGAGTGCCAGAGAATTGTTATTCGCACAGACACAAAATTGTTACTTGCACAGACACAGAATTGTTACTCGCACAGACACAGAATTGTTACTCAGGGCCACAGAATTCATACTCAGGGACAGACAGAATTGTTACTGAGTGCCAGAGAATTGTTACTCAGGGACAGACAGAATTGTTACTGAGTGCCAGAGAATTGTTACTCAGGGACAGACAGAATTGTTACTGAGTGCCAGAGAATTGTTACTCGCACAGACACAAAATTGTTACTTGCACAGACACAGAATTGTTACTCGCACAGACACAGAATTGTTACTCAGGGCCACAGAATTCATACTCAGGGATAGACAGAATTGTTACTGAGTGCCAGAGAATTGTTACTCAGGGACAGACAGAATTGTTACTGAGTGCCAGAGAATTGTTACTCAGGGACAGACAGAATTGTTACTGAGTGCCAGAGAATTGTTACTCGCACAGACACAAAATTGTTACTTGCACAGACACAGAATTGTTACTCGCACAGACACAGAATTGTTACTCAGGGCCACAGAATTCATACTCAGGGACAGACAGAATTGTTACTGAGTGCCAGAGAATTGTTACTCAGGGACAGACAGAATTGTTACTGAGTGCCAGAGAATTGTTACTCGCACAGACACAAAATTGTTACTTGCACAGACACAGAATTGTTACTCGCACAGACACAGAATTGTTACTCAGGGCCACAGAATTCATACTCAGGGACAGACAGAATTGTTACTGAGTGCCAGAGAATTGTTACTCAGGGACAGACAGAATTGTTACTGAGTGCCAGAGAATTGTTACTCGCACAGACACAAAATTGTTACTTGCACAGACACAGAATTGTTACTCGCACAGACACAGAATTGTTACTCGCACAGACACATAATTGTTACTCAGGGCCACAGAATTCATACTCAGGGACAGACAGAATTGTTACTGAGTGCCAGAGAATTGTTACTCAGGGACACCTAATCGTTGAATTAAATAGTATGTCAGACAACATGCAGAGGAGTGGCAGAGGAGGCAATGTTTTAGGAGCGAGCAGACGTGGCAGCAGAGGAAGGGGTCGAGGCAGCAGTATTCGCAGCCAGAGGCCAGTGCTCCCGGTGTCATCCAGCGGTCGTGTCTCCACCGACAACCCTGCCGTCATTGATTGGTTGGCTCGGTCGTCTTCCTCTTCCCAGGTCACCTCTGACACCTACAGCCAACGGTCGGTGGGTACGTCAGACACAACCGTTAGTTGGCATGGCCCGGGACCAAGCCCACTGAAATCACGTGTCCTCTACCTGCCCCTGTCCTTTGCTGTTCCCTCACCAAGCGAAGTATCGCATGCTGTGGGCTCAGCCCCACTGTACAGTGAGGAAGAGCTAACAGAGGGCGGTCAGGAACGGGGGGAGACATCGGCCTTTTCAGCAGCCAAGCGAACAAGTACTGGCGAGGAGAGTGGCTCGGTAGCCGGTCTAGAGACAGGTCTGTCTCCTGACCCAGACGCAGCCGAGGGGGCTAGTAGTGAGGCGGAGACCCTACTTGATGATGAGGAGGTTGATCGCACTTGGCAGCCTCGTCGTCATCAGGCAATTTCTTCCGCATCATCAGGAGAAGAGGGTGGCAGCTTGGCAGCGAGCAAAACAGTCGGTGGGTTGCCCAGGAGACAGCAGCAGGGTCGCATCAGTGTCAGTGGAGCCAAACGTCCACGGAGTAGAGCACCAGCTCCACTGCAGCCTACCACCACGGCCAGTAGTGGTGCCGTTGCGCACGGAGGAAGTAGCAGTCAGCCAGTGAAGAGTAGCGGGGGCAAAGTTTCCTACTCGGTGGTGTGGCAATTTTTCCTCAAGCCGCCCGAGGAAGTAAACGTAGCCGTATGTCGACTATGTGGCCAGAAATGCAAGCGTGGCCAGGGGGCCCATGTTGGGACTACAGCGTTGCGTCAGCATATGCAGCGTCACCATTCGGTGGCCTGGGAAAACCGTGATAAACATACGGCGGTTCTGCCTGCCCCAGCCCCCGCTCCATCACCCGCTCCGTTACTTGCTCCGTCACCCGACGTCGTCAATCGCCCTCTATCAGCCAGTCAAGGCTCCAACACCTCTGCTGAGGGGAGTTGTCGCTCATTGGCATCTTCCGCTCGTTCAGATGCTCCTTCTCCTGCTACTCCTCTTCTCGGATTCCGTCAACAGTCTTTCTTGGAATCCGTATCCAAGAGACAACAGTTTGCGAGCACGCACCCGACGGTGCAAAAGCTGAACGTCCTCCTGTCCAAGTTGCTGGTGCTGCAGTCCCTCCCTTTCCAACTGGTGGACTCAGCACCTTTCCGAGAAATGATGGCTTGTGCCGCGCCGCGGTGGAGAGTGCCAAGCCGTCATTTCTTTGCCCAAAAGGCAGTGCCAGCCCTGCATTCACATGTAGAAGAGATGGTGGGCCAGTCTTTGAGCATGTCGGTCTCTGCCAAAGTGCACGGCAGCGCCGACGTGTGGAGCTGTAACTACGGTCAGGGACAGTACATGTCATTTACGGCCCACTGGGTGAACGTGGTGCCGGCACAGCCGCACCAGCAACTTGGACAGGTCACGACGCTTTTGCCTCCACGTTTGCACGTCCTTGGTCCAGCAAGCATGTCCGCCTCTACCACCTCTTTTTCCGCCGTGTCCTCAGCCGCCACCCCCGTGCCAAGTCCCATTACCCGACCGGCATATCACATGTGCAGGGCGCAACGGTGTCACGCTGTGCTGCACCTGGTATGCCTTGGCGAACGTAGTCACACAGGGGAGGAACTGCTGAGTGTAATGAACAGAGAAATCGACAGATGGCTGTCTCCGCGCAAACTAAAAATCGGAACCATGTTGACTGACAACGGAAAGAACATGGTGTCTGCTCTGCGTCAAGGAAGGTTGTGCCATGCGCCATGCATGGCTCACGTGTTCAATCTGGTTGTCAAGCGGTTCCTAAAATCCACCATCCCACTGCAAGACATCCTTAAAATGTCACGTAAACTGTGCATGCATTTCAGCCATTCCTACACCGCAAAGAACACCCTCATTGAGCTGCAGCGGCAGAACGGAATTCCACAGCATCGCCTGATCTGCGACGTTGCAACAAGGTGGAATTCAACCCTACACATGTTAGACCGCCTTTACGAGCAGCGAAAGGCCATCACCGATTTCCTGATGTTACAAGCGGATAAAGGTACTCCCCTGTGTAACTTAGATGTCAGCCATTGGCAGCTCATGCGTGACACCTGCCGCTTGCTCAGGCCCTTTGAGGAGGCCACGCTATTCGTGAGTCGGCAGGACTATGGGATGAACGACGTCATTCCTCTGTTGCACGTCCTGGAACAAATGCTGTTAACAATGGCTGGTCAGGGTGCGGTAGACGTGGCGCACAGATCTCAACGCCACATGACCCCTGTGGGGGCAGGACAGGAAGAAGAGGAGGAGGTAGAGGAGGACATTTGTGCTCAGGAATTATTGAGTGAAATGGGTGGTTTTTCCACTCAGCGGACAGGAGTGGAGGAGCAGGAGCATCTGGTAGAGGAGGAGGAGGAGGAGACAGAGGACCCAGACGCACCGTGGCAGTATGCTGTGGAGATGGAGGCAGGGAGTCCCTCGCATTCCTTGGCACAAATGGCCCATAGCATGCTCGGTTGCTTGCGTAGCGACAGCCGAATAATAACCATCAGACAGAGGGATGACTTTTGGCTGTCCACCTTGTTGGACCCTCGCTACCGGTCCAAAATGGTGGCCTTTTTCACACCTGCTGAGAGGGAGGCCAAAATTACGTACTATAAAAACCACCTATGTAGTCAGTTGGTCTCTGCCTTTGTGCGCCAACGTCCATCCTCAGACACTGTGGGCCCTGTGCGCTCGCGTTCCGCTGGCATGGCAGCAGGGGAGGGGTGGGGTGGTAGGAGCAGTGGCAGCTCCACCAGCAGTGGCTGCCTCAGTCTGCAGTCGATGATGAGTAGCTTTCTTCACCAGCGCAGTGAGGAAACTACTAACCAGCCGCAGCAGCAGCAGCAGCATCAGGTGGACCTGGAGCAGGAGCTCAAACAACAGGCTTGGGCCTACTTGGACAGCACCCTGCCAACCGAGGTAGACAATCCCCTTGACTACTGGGCAACGAAACTTGACCTTTGGCCCCAACTAGCTGAATTTGCCCTTGAAAGGCTGTCATGCCCGGCCAGTAGCGTGGCATCGGAGCGCGTGTTTAGTGCGGCAGGAGGTATTGTAACTCCGCGGAGGACACGACTGTCCACCCAAAGTGTGGAGAGACTCACGTTTGTGAAAATGAATCAGGCGTGGATTAGTCTGGATTTCAAACCACCAGTTCCTGACACAACTGACTAAATCCGCCATGAATCATGCCTCAAACATGTGCCACTTTCAGGTCTCCTCACACTGCTGGTGTGTTTAATTTTTTGACATAGGGTGCTGGCAGATTACGGGCCTCCTATAGCTGCTGCCAGGCCCCTAATCTGCCATGGGCCCCTATATACCGCCTCCTCATGCTGCTGCCAAGTCCAGAGTCTGTCATGGGTCCCTGTATGGCCTCCCATTGCTGCTGTCTCCATCGCCACACTCTGCTGCCATGTGCCACTTTCAGGTCTCTTCACACTGCTGGTGTGTTAAATTTTTTGACATAGGGTGCAGGCAGATTACGGGCCTCACATAGCTGCTGCCAGGCCCCTAATCTGCCATGGGCCCCTATATACCGCCTCCTCATGCTGCTGCCAAGTCTAGAGTCTCTCATGGGTCCCTGTACGGCCTCCCATTGCTGCTGTCTCCATCGCCACACTCTGCTGCCATGTGCCACTTTCAGGTCTCTTCACACTGCTGGTGTGTTAAATTTTTTGACATAGGGTGCAGGCAGATTACGGGCCTCACATAGCTGCTGCCAGGCCCCTAATCTGCCATGGGCCCCTATATACCGCCTCCTCATGCTGCTGCCAAGTCTAGAGTCTGTCATGGGTCCCTGTACGGCCTCCCATTGCTGCTGTCTCCATCGCCACACTCTGCTGCCATGTGCCACTTTCAGGTCTCCTCACACTGCTGGTGTGTAGAATTTTTTGACATAGGGTGCTGGCAGATTATGGGCCTCCTATAGCTGCTGCCAGGCCCCTAATCTGCCATAGGCCCCTATATACCGCCTCCTCATGCTGCTGCCAGGTCCAGAGTCTCTCATGGGTCCCTGTACGGCCTCCCATTGCTGCTGTCTCCATCGCCACACTCTGCCATGTGCCACTTTCAGGTCTCCTCACACACTGCTGGTGTGTAGAATTTTTTGACATAGGGTGCTGGCAGATTATGGGCCTCCTATAGCTGCTGCCAGGCCCCTAATCTGCCATAGGCCCCTATATACCGCTTCCTCATGCTGCTGCCAGGTCCAGAGTCTCTCATGGGTCCCTGTACGGCCTCCCATTGCTGCTGTCTCCATCGCCACACTCTGCCATGTGCCACTTTCAGGTCTCCTCACACACTGCTGGTGTGTTAAATTTTTTGACATAGGGTGCAGGCAGATTACGGGCCTCACATAGCTGCTGCCAGGCCCCTAATCTGCCATGGGCCCCTATATACCGCCTCCTCATGCTGCTGCCAAGTCTAGAGTCTCTCATGGGTCCCTGTACGGCCTCCCATTGCTGCTGTCTCCATCGCCACACTCTGCTGCCATGTGCCACTTTCAGGTCTCTTCACACTGCTGGTGTGTTAAATTTTTTGACATAGGGTGCAGGCAGATTACGGGCCTCACATAGCTGCTGCCAGGCCCCTAATCTGCCATGGGCCCCTATATACCGCCTCCTCATGCTGCTGCCAAGTCCAGAGTCTGTCATGGGTCCCTGTATGGCCTCCCATTGCTGCTGTCTCCATCGCCACACTCTGCTGCCATGTGCCACTTTCAGGTCTCTTCACACTGCTGGTGTGTTAAATTTTTTGACATAGGGTGCAGGCAGATTACGGGCCTCACATAGCTGCTGCCAGGCCCCTAATCTGCCATGGGCCCCTATATACCGCCTCCTCATGCTGCTGCCAAGTCTAGAGTCTCTCATGGGTCCCTGTACGGCCTCCCATTGCTGCTGTCTCCATCGCCACACTCTGCTGCCATGTGCCACTTTCAGGTCTCTTCACACTGCTGGTGTGTTAAATTTTTTGACATAGGGTGCAGGCAGATTACGGGCCTCACATAGCTGCTGCCAGGCCCCTAATCTGCCATGGGCCCCTATATACCGCCTCCTCATGCTGCTGCCAAGTCCAGAGTCTGTCATGGGTCCCTGTATGGCCTCCCATTGCTGCTGTCTCCATCGCCACACTCTGCTGCCATGTGCCACTTTCAGGTCTCTTCACACTGCTGGTGTGTTAAATTTTTTGACATAGGGTGCAGGCAGATTACGGGCCTCACATAGCTGCTGCCAGGCCCCTAATCTGCCATGGGCCCCTATATACCGCCTCCTCATGCTGCTGCCAAGTCCAGAGTCTGTCATGGGTCCCTGTATGGCCTCCCATTGCTGCTGTCTCCATCGCCACACTCTGCTGCCATGTGCCACTTTCAGGTCTCTTCACACTGCTGGTGTGTTAAATTTTTTGACATAGGGTGCAGGCAGATTACGGGCCTCACATAGCTGCTGCCAGGCCCCTAATCTGCCATGGGCCCCTATATACCGCCTCCTCATGCTGCTGCCAAGTCTAGAGTCTCTCATGGGTCCCTGTACGGCCTCCCATTGCTGCTGTCTCCATCGCCACACTCTGCTGCCATGTGCCACTTTCAGGTCTCTTCACACTGCTGGTGTGTTAAATTTTTTGACATAGGGTGCAGGCAGATTACGGGCCTCACATAGCTGCTGCCAGGCCCCTAATCTGCCATGGGCCCCTATATACCGCCTCCTCATGCTGCTGCCAAGTCCAGAGTCTGTCATGGGTCCCTGTATGGCCTCCCATTGCTGCTGTCTCCATCGCCACACTCTGCTGCCATGTGCCACTTTCAGGTCTCTTCACACTGCTGGTGTGTTAAATTTTTTGACATAGGGTGCAGGCAGATTACGGGCCTCACATAGCTGCTGCCAGGCCCCTAATCTGCCATGGGCCCCTATATACCGCCTCCTCATGCTGCTGCCAAGTCTAGAGTCTCTCATGGGTCCCTGTACGGCCTCCCATTGCTGCTGTCTCCATCGCCACACTCTGCTGCCATGTGCCACTTTCAGGTCTCTTCACACTGCTGGTGTGTTAAATTTTTTGACATAGGGTGCAGGCAGATTACGGGCCTCACATAGCTGCTGCCAGGCCCCTAATCTGCCATGGGCCCCTATATACCGCCTCCTCATGCTGCTGCCAAGTCCAGAGTCTGTCATGGGTCCCTGTATGGCCTCCCATTGCTGCTGTCTCCATCGCCACACTCTGCTGCCATGTGCCACTTTCAGGTCTCTTCACACTGCTGGTGTGTTAAATTTTTTGACATAGGGTGCAGGCAGATTACGGGCCTCACATAGCTGCTGCCAGGCCCCTAATCTGCCATGGGCCCCTATATACCGCCTCCTCATGCTGCTGCCAAGTCTAGAGTCTGTCATGGGTCCCTGTACGGCCTCCCATTGCTGCTGTCTCCATCGCCACACTCTGCTGCCATGTGCCACTTTCAGGTCTCCTCACACTGCTGGTGTGTAGAATTTTTTGACATAGGGTGCTGGCAGATTATGGGCCTCCTATAGCTGCTGCCAGGCCCCTAATCTGCCATAGGCCCCTATATACCGCCTCCTCATGCTGCTGCCAGGTCCAGAGTCTCTCATGGGTCCCTGTACGGCCTCCCATTGCTGCTGTCTCCATCGCCACACTCTGCCATGTGCCACTTTCAGGTCTCCTCACACACTGCTGGTGTGTAGAATTTTTTGACATAGGGTGCTGGCAGATTATGGGCCTCCTATAGCTGCTGCCAGGCCCCTAATCTGCCATAGGCCCCTATATACCGCTTCCTCATGCTGCTGCCAGGTCCAGAGTCTCTCATGGGTCCCTGTACGGCCTCCCATTGCTGCTGTCTCCATCGCCACACTCTGCCATGTGCCACTTTCAGGTCTCCTCACACACTGCTGGTGTGTTAAATTTTTTGACATAGGGTGCAGGCAGATTACGGGCCTCACATAGCTGCTGCCAGGCCCCTAATCTGCCATGGGCCCCTATATACCGCCTCCTCATGCTGCTGCCAAGTCTAGAGTCTCTCATGGGTCCCTGTACGGCCTCCCATTGCTGCTGTCTCCATCGCCACACTCTGCTGCCATGTGCCACTTTCAGGTCTCTTCACACTGCTGGTGTGTTAAATTTTTTGACATAGGGTGCAGGCAGATTACGGGCCTCACATAGCTGCTGCCAGGCCCCTAATCTGCCATGGGCCCCTATATACCGCCTCCTCATGCTGCTGCCAAGTCCAGAGTCTGTCATGGGTCCCTGTATGGCCTCCCATTGCTGCTGTCTCCATCGCCACACTCTGCTGCCATGTGCCACTTTCAGGTCTCTTCACACTGCTGGTGTGTTAAATTTTTTGACATAGGGTGCAGGCAGATTACGGGCCTCACATAGCTGCTGCCAGGCCCCTAATCTGCCATGGGCCCCTATATACCGCCTCCTCATGCTGCTGCCAAGTCTAGAGTCTCTCATGGGTCCCTGTACGGCCTCCCATTGCTGCTGTCTCCATCGCCACACTCTGCTGCCATGTGCCACTTTCAGGTCTCTTCACACTGCTGGTGTGTTAAATTTTTTGACATAGGGTGCAGGCAGATTACGGGCCTCACATAGCTGCTGCCAGACATGTAATCTGCCATGGGCCCCCGTACCGACTCCTCATGCTGTGACGTTGCAACAAGGTGGAATTCAACCCTACATATGTTAGACCGCCTTTACGAACAGCTAAAGGCCATCACAGATTTCCTGATGTTAAAAGCGGATAAAGGTACTCCCTGTGTAACTTAGATGTCAGCCATTGGCAGCTCATGTGTGACACCTGCGCTTGCTCAGGCCCTTTGAGGAGGCCACGCTATTCGTGAGTCGGCAGGACTATGGGATGAATGAGGTCAAATCGGCCATGGGCCCCCGTACCGCCTGTTCACGCTGATGCTGGTCCCACAGTGTGACCTGGGTCCCTGTACGGCCTTCCATTGCTTCCACTCTGCCATGTGCCACTTTGAAATCTCCTCACACTCCTGCGGTTGTCCATTTTGTCATAGGTTGCTGGCAGATTACAGGCCTTCCATAGGTGCCACCAAGCCCCATATCGGCCATGGGCCCCCGTACCGCCTGGTCACGCTGCTGCTGGGCCCATAGTGTGACCTGGGTCCCTGTACCGCCTCCCATTGCTCCCACTCTGCCATGTGCCACTTTCAGGTCTCCTCACGCTCCTGCTGGTTTCCATTTTGTCATAGGTTGCTGTATGGCCTCCCATTGCTGCTGCCTCCACCGCCACACTGTGGCTCCAAACACTGGTTTTGGCCCCGTGACTGGCCAAAGGAGTGAAGTGTGCAGTGATTCTAAGATCGACGGCACTCATCTGCATGTCATACTGACAGACAGTATTATTTCTCTTCCCCAGCAGACTCCAAGGGCATTTAAATTAAAGGTACAGTGTTCTGCACTAATATTAAGTCTCTCTGAAGCCTAGAAACACCCTTTTTTAAGTTAAATTCACAGCGAATTTATTCGACTCGAATCGAATATTGTCCACGAATTCGCCGAATCAGTCGAATCGAATTTTTCATTTCTTCGCTCATCTCTAATTGCAATGTGTAATTTCTGTACTAACAGTTTCTGAAAATTAGATGGGGCAGTTCCTGTACTTACAGTATCTGAATAATAAAGTTAACTGTACAGGCGCTGCCTAGTCAAAGTGAATAATATCAAACATAAATGTAAACATAAACACAACGACAATTAGTCCAAATTCACATACTTTTTCATTATTTTGTGCAAAAGGCAATGGTTCAGTCTCATAGCAGTGCTGTCCACTATTTCTTTAAATATAGTGTAAACTTTCAGTGCTGTGCTTCCCGCCAGGGAATCCACTCACTCATCGACACCTGTGAACGCTTAGATATGTCTAAGAGTCATAAGCGCTTTGTATAGATGTCTTGGTACCGCTGGGGCTTGTAGTCCTCCTCTGTAGCTTTAACTTAATTCAGTAGCGATGTTCATAGGCATACATAACTCCCATATACAAAGGAAATGATAGACAGTACCAGTTACACTCACTTTAAAAAAAAAAAGAATTAGAAGTGAATCACTACACCAGCGCATCCTCAGAAGTACCTCTGAGGATGCCCAGTGGAAGGGGCAAAACGTGTCAGATGGAGAACATTGGTGATGTCATATCTGGTTGGTGGAACGCTCACTGGTGCGTCACTTCCAGTCTGGCGATTCTGCTTGAATTCATCTGTTTCAAGTGAGTGTAACCCATGTTATGTAATAAATTAATTAAATGGAATTATGCTAAGTGGGTCTATAATTTCCTTCATATGTGAAAGTTATACACTTACTGGCCACTTTATTAGGTATACCTGTTCAATTGCTTAGTAACACAAATTGGTAATCAGCGAATCACATGGCAGCAACTCAATGCATTTAGGCACGTAGACGTGGTGAAGATGACTTGTTGAAGTTCAAACCAAGCATCAGAATGGGGATTTAAATGACTTTGAACATGGCAAGGTTGTTGGTGCCAGATGGGCTGGTCTGAGTATTTCAAAAACTGCTGAACTCCTGGGATTTTTACACACAACCATCTCTAGGGTTTACAGAGAATGGTCCGAAAAAGAGAAAATATCCAGTGAGCGGCAGTTGTGTGGACGAAAATGTCTTGTTGATGTCAGAGGAGAATGGGCAGACTGGTTCGAGATGATAGAAAGGCAACAGTAACTCATGTCTATATGGACCAAAATCTGAGAAATGTTTCCAACACCTTGTTGAAACTATGCTAGGAAGAATTAAGGCAGTTCGAAGGCAAAAGTGGGTCCAACTTGGTACTAGCAAGGTGGGCCTAATAAAGTGGCTGGAGAGTATATGCCTGTGAACATCGCTGCTGAGTTAAGATACAGCTACAGAGAAGGACTACAAGCCCCAGCAGTACCAGGACATCTATACAAAGCGCTTGTGACTCTTCTACATATCTAAGAGTCCACAGCTGTCAGTGAGTGAGTGGGATCAGTGGCGAGGAGCACAGCACTGGAAGTTTGCACTTATTTAAAGAAGTAGTGCACGGCCCTGTTAAGAGACTGAACCATTTCCATTTGCATGAAATAACAAAGAAGCACGTGTATATGGACTAATTGTGTTTATATTTATGTTTGATATCATTCACTTTGACTAGGCAGCGCTTGCACAGTAAGGCCTCATGTACACTGCTTCACGTTTAGGAGCTTTTGACATTTTTTTGCTCAACTCAATAAAAGATTATGTGTCCATGTACACACAGGCAGAAATTAGGGGTAGTTAAACGATCCTCTCCTGAACTCAGAAGAATCGCATTCAGGAGAGGAACATTTTGGACAAAAACACTAAAACACAGCAAAAACGCTTGTAAACGCATCTGAACGACGCATTAATGCTTGGACATTTAATCATGTCAATGAAAAATACTCTGGCCAATCAAATGAATAAATGTCCAAGCACTAAACACTGGTAAACACAGTACCATTTAGCATTTTTCTGCTGCTGGGAGAGCCAAACATCTAGGAGAGTTCATGTGTATATGAGACCTAACTTTAGTCTTTGAGGGTTGAGAATCCCATCAGAGCAGCAGCCATTCACATTTACTATTGTACATTCACTATAGTAAATACACTTTAGTCCAGCCTTTCTCAACCAGGGTGCCTTGAGGTTTCTTCAGGGGTGCCTTGGCAAAATGTCTAAAAATTGCCCAAATTTTGAAAACAAGCCAGCGATGAAACAAACCTGCCTTTTAGTTACACAAAGACACAGGTTTTCATTGTGCACCATTACGACCTCTAGAACCGGCTTCTTGACAACCAATGACATCATCATTTGATAGGGAGGATGTCCGCTGCCTGCACAGCATCCTAGTTTGCCCCTCCCCTGCCCCTCCATCAGTGCTGGGGTCACATTAGCTCAGTGATGGAGAAAAACTGAGGGAGAAGAGAAACAATGGAATACTAGTCAGTACCAGTGTGCAAAGGTGTATTTGCTTTGGAAGAATAAATCACCTCTAATGTTGGGTGTCCTACATGTGTGGATGTTGCTGCATTATATAAAAGTATTAGAATAATTTTTCACATTTTAGAATGCAGTGCCCTTTTAAAATTATGGACAGTCTAGATGCACCCCATTTTATAATGGGGTGTCTTCAGACCATCTATAATTTGAAAAGGTGCTTCGGGATTGTCCATAATTTTAAAGGGTGCCTTGACTGAAAAAAAAAGGTTGAGAAACATTGCTTTAGTCATCATAGTTGTTTTAGCATGAAATTTGAGTTCATATACAGTTCCTAGCATGGGTATAAAATGCCAATTTAGTATCTGAATATTGCACATGGCACTTAGTGTACTATGGGGTAAAGTACACAAGTAGTATGTAGAAATTGTCATAGCAAATAAAGTGGGTGGGGGAACTCCTGTCAGGTTTTTCTTTTTTTTGTCTGTGTCCCTGCTCGTTAGATTCACCTTCTCTATTTGTCCCGCTCACCATTGTCAGAAGAACTGAAAGGATGAAAGGAGAGGGCCCCTGTTTTGGTGACAACTGTCTAATAGGGGAACATCCTCAAGTTGGAAAGATTTCCTTTCACTTCCTGTTGTGTTGTGACAGAAAATGAAGGAAAACCTTTCCGTGGGACCCATACTGCAAAAAAAAAAAAATATGAGGGGTTTTATGGCAGGGCTTTTTTGTGATGGGAGGGGGAAAAAGGAAATGAACCTTGCTGTAGCACTAGAAAATCCATGTCAAACTCCTTAGGGGCTTCAGAAAGCATTGTGCTGTGCTTCCATGACTTGATTGTTACTACTTGGCAAGCTTTGCAAATTGGTAGGCTTGCCAAAGTTGCGGGCAAGGTTAAAATGACTCCAAACCCTATGTGTACATTAGAGCATTCGCTATTGTGAAGAACGAGTATTTGCCTACTTGCAAAGCATTTGGAAAGCTTTATTAATGAAAAAGAAATACTTGCCTTTTTATGCTCTTGTGAACGAGGTCAAACAAAGCATGCAGTTTGGAGCATAGAAGTATGAATGATGTCCAGGAGATTGGTGGATGGTCTACTCTCCACTTCCCTCTGATGATAATATCTCCAGGTGGTCTCATTTGGTTCTTGTTGTGTGTTAGCAAATAGATCAATTGTTGAAATGCAGCCCAGAAGGTGACCCAGACAGACACTGTTCAAGTTTGACCCGTACAACGATGTTATAAGATACTTTGATAATATGGAACTAGATACAACACAATAATCCCCATCCATTTAAAGAGATTTTGTGCTGTACATTAGAGCTGTGCAGTTCTGTACTTGGCCCCTAATTATAAGATAAAGGTGCCACGTCCTGCAGGATATAGCCTTCTGTGCTATCCTTCTCTATCCTTCTATTTTTCCTGCATGTTGGTGGGAGGGCAGCCAAGCAACATTCACTTTGCTGCTGTAGGCCGATATTTTCTCTTAAACACTTTTGATAAATCATCATTGGCTTTTGTAAATCCATAACATCTCATGCCACAGGAAGGAAGAGGAGGGTTTCAAGGCTGTAGACCACAAAATACATAATTATAAATGAAATAGGTAACAGTGTTCAATAAATGGCAAATCTTAAAAAAAAAGTATATATTGCAAAGTGGGAGTGTTTCCACTCTTGTGGTGTTTGAACAAAGTGATGTAAAAGGTAGATTTTCCTTTCGGGCCCAATTACTTCTGTGTGGTATGTTAATGTGTTTTATGTCACTGTGCATTGTGTTAGGGCAGCCCATTCAAAAATAATGGGCTGCCAATGCATCCAACATGCTTTAAACAGCACACAACCCTTTTTTTCTAATGCAACACACCGCAACGCATTGTGGGACACTACAGCACAAGTATATTGGGGTGCCATTCCAAATGAGTTCCACTGCAAGGCAGCAATGCATGTTCCATGTGTTGCCATGCATAACCGTAATGCACGTGTTACTGCAACTTGGAAGTGTATATTATCCCTTAAATTGGAACTTCAGCTCTAACTTTTTTGTTTTTTGGTTGGTTGCTGTTTGTGTCTAAGGTAAGGGGATTTACCCTCACTTCCTGTCCAGTGACTACAGTCAGAAGTCAGTGGGGACACAGACAGAAATAAAAGTCCTGACAGAGGTTCTAACCCTTTTCCTCCACTCAGTTTAAAAAAAACAAAATTGGAAGCAGCTCCGCTTGAAAGAAGGCTTCTAAACAAAACAATAAATATTACTTAGCTGAAAGGATGAGTAATATTATTATTATACAGGATTTATATAGCGCCAACAGTTTGCTCAGCGCTTTACAATATAACGGGAGACAATACAGCAACAATACAGTTCAATACAAGAGGGTTAGGAGGGCCTGATCCTGGGAGCTTACAATCTAAGAGGGAGGGGCTAGTGGTACAAAAGGTAGTAACTGTGGGGGATGGACTGGTAGGAAGAGTAATATAATTGCTATGCATGGTTGCATAAGGAATTTCTAAGTCTTGGACCCAGTTTATGTTTTTTTCACCCTTTTTTTCCCATCTAGGTCGCTGGCCTTGAATCCAGTACAGAGGCCTGAATTGTACATCATTGGCGCACAGCCTCTGTGTAGTCAGCTGACCGGCCTATCCCCTGGGCAGAGGAAGTTGTGCCAGCTTTATCAGGACCACATGGTGTACATCGGTGAAGGGGCCAAGACAGGCATCAAGGAATGCCAGTATCAGTTCAAGCAACGACGCTGGAACTGCAGCACGGTGGACAATACATCAGTGTTCGGCCGGGTCATGCAGATTGGTAAGAGTGTGTGAACACTAGTCTGTCATCCTATTCCACTTCTATGCTTAAGGTATATCTAAACACAAGAACAAAAATGTAATATATTGCAGTTTACCAATCCTTAGATGTGGTGGCTGCATTTGTTTTCTTCATTCAGGCTTTTTTTTTTTTCACGAAGTGACCCTACCAGTAACACGCTGCTTGTCCTAATGTGATAATGCTTGTATCTATGGAGGAGCAGCGTTGCCACCCTAGGGCAGGACTTTAGAACACTTCCTCCCCTTCTTAATATTTGGGGGCGAGTAGTAGTCCCAAGTAGAGCTAAGGGATGGCACAGGACAATGTAACCAATAGCAGTCAGCACAAGAAGTTAGCAGCTCACAAGACTTCAGGCAGGATCAACAAATAATTATTTCCTCTAATCAAACAGATACTGTATATCAAAACACCTTCAATGGCATACCCAACCAGGGGCGGACTGACCATTTGGAAACTCAGGCACTGCCCGAGGGCCCGGGGTCAGTAGGGGGCCCCATGAGATGCCCCTGGCACCTTTTTCATAGGCTTTTTTGAGTTTGGGCAAGGACACAGGGGCCCCATGATCCCCTATTGCCCGGGGGCCCCATGAGTTGTCAGTCCACCCCTGTACCCAACACAACAAAAGGGAACAAATAAGAGAAGTTCATGGTAATGGTTGACATACCCTTTAAGTAATTCCTTGTAAGGAGATTTCTGTCACAGAGGATAATGATGGCGGAAGGGGCCTGTCGGCAGTGATAGGATCTGCACTCGCATTGCATTCAATAGATGTGTGAGGAGTAATATTTGTAAAGGAGATGGCTGCTTTTCTGTTCCTGACGCCCCCCAGACCACACACCCACACTACAATCCTCCCAAGAGACCTTTTGCACTTTCCTTGAACTTTGGAAGTTGTGACCAGAGATCAGCCAGGCTGCTGCTGAGAGGTCTGGACCAGAAGATGACCATCTCAGCTGGGACATTCCATATTCATTGGAGGATATGGTATCATGATGTCAAAACAGGAGTCATTTGATCTAGTAAACTCTTTGATACATTACACTGAAGCAATATTTCACTTTATTTTGGAGCTTAAGGCATACCCTTTATTAGCTAACTTAAAGCAGAGTCCACTCACCCTTTCAAAAAATAAAAGTCAACAGCTACAAAAACTGTACCTGCTGACTTTTAAAAAACAGCCATTTACCTGTCCCTCAGTCCTGCGGTGTGTTCCCCCCAGCCCATTTCACCGGCCGTCCTGTATTCCAGGAGGCCGGCATCTTCAGTGTGGGCATCCGGCTGTGACAGCTTGCAGCTTCACAGCCGGGTACCTACTGCGCATGCGCGAGAAGCGCTGCACTTCATGGTCCTATAGTGGGGGCAGCACAGTGGCTAAATGGTTAGCACTTCCACCTGGCAGTACTCGGGTCGTCGGTTTAAATCCCAGCCACGGCACCACCTGCCTGGAGTTTGCATGTTCTCACTATGCCTGCGTGGGTTTCCTCCGGGTACTCCGATTTCCTCTTACACTCCAAAGACATGCTGGTAGGTTAATTGACTCCTGTCTAAATTGGCCCTAGTATGTGTATGTATGAATGTGAGTTAGGGACCTTTGTAGATTGTACGCCCCTTGAGGGTTATGGACTGATGTGAATGTACAATATATATTTGTGTAAAGTGCTGCGTAAATGGACAGCGCTATATAAGTACCTGAAATAAATAATAAATAAATAGTTTTCTGGGACCTGTCACGTGTCCCAAAAGACTACAGGGAGGGAGGGAGGAAGGAAGGACACCTAGGCAATCAGACCGGAAGTGGGAGCGGGTACTTGTCAAATTCGGGTACCAGCTCTCCCTCCGCCCCCCAAAGGTGCCAATCCTTAATGGGGAGCAGGGGAGCAATCCTTAAAGCGGAACTTCCCCTTTTGGGTGGAGCTCCGCTTTAAGTTATTGAGGTGCAAGCTTTCAGAATATCTTTATCCTTTCTTCAGCCTTTATACATTTTAATACTTCATTTAAGAAATGTATAAAGTCTGAAGAAGGAACCTACTGTAAAGCATCCTGAAAAACTGCATCTACAGTAACTTAAAGTGGCTGTAAAGGATGAAGGTTTTACATGAAGGTAAAAAACCTTCTGGGGGGCGCTGCTTGAGGGGGAGTAGCCAGGCATGCTGGCAGGGACCCAAAAAGAAGAGGATCGGGGCTGCTCTGTGCAAAACCACTGCACAGAGCAGGTAAGTATAGACATGTTTGTTATTTTAAAAAAAACGATGCTTTAGTGTCACTTTTAAGTTGAAAGTAAAACTTTCTGCACTTATTGATGGCTAACACAGTACAATACTCTACTACTACGCTTACTGATCGCACAATATATAAGGAAGAGCAGAGTTGTCAACATCTCCATGTTTGGACTACAAACACCTTCCACTTTTCTCATCTCCATTACATAACATGGAAGTGTTTTGTAGTTCACAGAAGATGGATTGGAAGGATGATAACACAGAAAGTTACAAGGACATTGGATTTCTGGCTGGATCAGCAGATATTTTCTGTTTTTGCAGAAAATTTAATTAGCCTGAAAAAAAAACAAAAAAAAAACAAATTTATACATTTTAGTGTTTTTTTTTATTAAATTCAAAAGAGCAGAAACAATTGAATCCTAATAGTTGTATGGTGATTTGTCATTGAAGTGCAATCTAAACTCAAGCACAATATTTCAGTTGCTTAGATGTGATGGCTGTATTTGTTTTTTTGAAATACATTTTCAGCAAGTACAAACAATATCTGTTGGTCCTGCCAGAAATCCAGTATACTTGTAACTTCCTGTTTAATAACTTCAACCTCAATGTTATCAGCTTTTCTAACTATCTTCTGTGGACTGAAAAACACCCGAGCAGAGCAATTTTCATATGTTTTTCTTTGAGAGTTTTCCAAGCTTATACAAGCATTTTAGAAGTGTATTACAAGCATTTACATGTGTAATCAAGCTTTAGGTAATTTTATTTTAGCCAATAGAAAGCATTATGGGTGAAGAGCTATTATTTGGCAGGAAAACTCACAACAAAATGCTCGTAAAACACTTATTTTGTGCATTTTTCAGGCATTCCTATTGAATTCTATGGGGCCAAAAACACTATTTTTTACCTAAAAGAAGCTCATGTACTTTTTTGGAGCAACAGGCATTTTCCTATAGTCATAAAAATGCTCAGATGTGGACAAGGACCATTGAAATGAATAGGTTTTTGCTTGTTGAGCATATTGGAGCATATTGGGCAGAGTTGTGGATGGCTTTAGTCCAAGAGCAGCATACAGGTGACAGGGCTACTTTTCAGTAGATACAGTATAGTAAATGAGTATTGTCATCCTAGAACAGAAAGTGTGTTTATTGGAAGGGAGAAAATCCTGAAAAACAAAATTGATGCAGCAACCACATCTAAGGATGGGTAGGCTAGGCTGCAATATATCACATTGTTTTGGGGGTTTAGTACACTATAAGCTGACCATACATATGGCTATTTGCACAGAATTTCAATTACTTTTGAACCACCAAGAATGGCAAATACTGTCGCCATATGCTCAACAAGAATTTTGATGCTTTTCCAGATTTTGGTTGATTTTGCAGTTGAATCTGGGCAGTAAATTTACATCTTTAATACAATTTATTAAACAATGGAATTAAGATAAATAGAAATAGGAAAAACTACAGCAATTTCATTATAACAATTCGATTCTTTCCCCAAGCATTTGGTCTGAGCAGTTTAGATTCCGTCAACTTTTGTCCAATAGAAACCATCATTTCATTTAATTGTTCTGTGATTGCAACAAAAAATGGAATCAAATGTTTGATGGCTCTCTATTAATTTGCCCTGTTATGGTCTTCTTAGGTCTGGCAGCTGTCTCTCCCCCTCCTGTTGGGGTCACATCTCCTCCCATGATCAGAGGTGTGAGGATGTATTGTTTGGGCTCCTTTTGAAATGCAGCTCTGAAATGCTGAGATCAGGTTGAGTTTGATCTGCTCTCCTAAAGAAAGGTGTTAAAACAAGGGACAGCGGCCCCTCCTCCTCCGCATTCCTTATCCTCTCCTGGGAGGGGTATAACCCCTCAATCACTTTCCCACATCCAGACAGGAAAAAAAAACAAGGGAAAAAAGCAAAAATGGTTACAAAAATTATATTGGTGCAAACAAAGCAAAGCAAACAAAGCATAATTGTGGTATGTAGGATCGTGCTGTGGCTTTGCAGCGCTAGGGTCCTGAATTTTATTACCAACAGGGCTCTACTTATGGTGTTTGTATGGTCTAAGGTCCTCTGATGCAAGGACTGTTGTGAATGGCTGTGTTCCTTGTACAGCACTGCAGAATATTATTATTATAATAATACAGGATTTATATAGCGCCAACAGTTTGCTCAGCGCTTTACAATACATCTCTTAGATTGTAAGCTCCAAGGATCAGGCCCTTCTATGTATCCCTCTTGTATTGAACTGTATTGTTGCTGTATTGTCTCCCGTTATATTGTAAAGCGCTGAGCAAACCGTTGCGCTATATAAATCCTGTATTATAATAATAACGGGAGACGGTACAGCAACAATACAGTTCAATACAAGAGGGTTAGGAGGGCCCTGCTCCTTGGAGCTTACAATCTAGGAGGGAGTAAGAATATGTCAGCGCTATATAAATGTATAATAGAGTGTGACTATGGAGGGGACATTAGAGTGTAAACTCTGGTGCAGAGACTGATGTGACTGACTTGGGTCGGTTCACAACAGGATTGCACACCAATGTGCGGGGCTCTTTGACTCCACATTCATTTGAATGGGCTGAAAAATGCACTGGACCATGCAAAAAGTAGAACTTGCACTACTTTAAAAAATGCACTGCACTAGACTGCAGACTGCATGGTAGCATGCAATTTGGTGCCCGCAAACACACTGCGTTTGCCATCTGTGCTTGGGGTGCTGTTAACACATTGGCACCCCCATGCAAATCGCAAGGGCAGTGTGTTTGAACACAGTATGGGAAATGTGCATGGAACATGCCTTTCCCACACCGGGTTCTGATGTAAACCAGCACATAGTGTGCTCTGTACAGCACTGAGGAATATGTCAGAGATATAAATGCATAACATTGTGTGACTATGGTGAGTATGGTAAGTATAATGTGAATGGCTTAGTGTTTCTCTGTATAGCACTGCAGAATATGTCAGAGCTATATAAATGCATTATAATAATAGTGTATGACTGTGTTTGGACATTAGAGTGTAAGCTCCTCTGGAGCAGAGCCTGATGTTACTGAGAAAATCTGGCTGTACAGTGAAAGATTTTTTTTTCTGCCTGCAGGATTCTTCCATTCATGCTAAACAGAGCAGATAGATGATTCTCCCTCCACGGCTATTGTATTCTGATGGCCGGGACCACAGCGGGACCTGCATTTGTTTGAATGCAGGTGCTTTTCTTTGGCAGTTTTCCACTCTGCTCCTTAAGCTGGCCATACACAAGTCATTTTTGTCCATTCAAGGAGCAGATTGAACAAAAGAAAATGACTTGATTCCCCCATTCACACACTCTATGTGGATAAGGGAATCCCTCCTGTTGTGTTATTGTATTCTAACAGCAGGGAGATTTCCCTGCTGTCAGTATACACACATGAGGGTCCTGGGCTATAGCTGGCGACACTGTTTGAGAGAAGATTTTTCACCAGACTGGTTGTAAACAAGTTTTATTTATTTCAGGTACTTATATAGCGCCATCAATTTATGCAGCGCTTCACATATATATTGTACATTCACATCAGTCCCTAACCCTCAAGGAGCGTACAATCTAAGTTCCCTAACTTACATTCATACATACACATACTAGGGCCAATTTAGACAGGAGGCAATTAACCTACCAACATATCTTTGGAGGGTGGGAGGAAACCGGAGTACCCAGAGGAATCCCACGCAGGCACAGGGAGAAAAGGCAAACTCCAGGCAGGTGGTGCCGTGGTCGGGATTTGAACCAGCGACCTAGTACTGCCAGGCGGAAGTGCTAACTATTTAGCCACTGTGCTGCCGGTTGATTTATAGATTAACTTGTGTACAACCAGCCTGCTCATACACGGATCAAAATTCAGCTGGTCCCTATTGAACAGGCCAAATTTTGATTCATGTATGGCAAGCATTAGATTTCTCAGTTGAAAGATGTTGGGCAAAGTGATGCCAACAGGGCCACCAACCAATCATTGGGAACTTTGCTCAGCATATGACCAGCTTAAGTCCCTTCTGTAAAAAAATGAATTATTTCATACTCTATGCGATCCCATAGGAATACCGCTGTCCACTACTCTGTCCGGTCATTTCCATTCCCTTGCACAGAATGATATTCAATCATGTTACCTCGTAATTGCTATAAATGTCAATCTAACAGCTGCTTGTTTTAAGTTCATCAAATCCCCCTCACTGTCTGTGGCCAGCCTCACATTTTTGTAGAGGGGAAAGTTATCCCATAAAGGTTATCACAGAAATGGTGTGATTGATCTGTGAACATTCCTGCATCATACAAGTGGAAGGATCCCTTCATGACATCTGCACCCATATTGTCCCCTGAGGAGGATTCCTTATCTTGTTTTTTTTTTTTGTAAATTCCTGCATACAATTTGTCCATATTCAGTCTCTGCCTCAGCAACACGCCCCGCGCCTTTCCCTCCCAGACTACTGGCACCTTTCCAAATGCCATATAGCAGCTTTGCCAGCAATGGCCACAAGTAAGCATTCGGCAGCCTGCAGTGAGCACACTAGTGGACATGGGCAGACAGGTAGCCTGGAGGACTTGTGATGCCTCCAGCCTGTGATAAGTAATTAGCACTTTATCTGTCATCACTTGGTAAGAAATGCAGACACTGCATGCCCAGAGGTGCAAATTGATCCATATCTGTCGTGTTTTACATACTGGCCACTGTGCAGACACCACTTCACAGATCAATACAAATTACCATTTGGCTTCCAGGAGAGTAGGCTTGTTACTGTGCTGGAGAGCTTATGGTGTCCACTGTGTATTGATAAACCCAACACCAAAATGTAATACATTGAAGTGTACCAATTGTTAGATGTGGTGGCTCTGTTAGTTTTCTTTTTTTTATTATTATTATACAGGATTTATATAGCGCCGACAGTTTCCTCAGCGCTTTACATTATGGTGGGAGACAGTACAGTCACAATACAATTCAATACAAGAGGGATTCGAGGGCCCTGCTCCTTGGAGCTTACAATCTAGGAGGGAGGGGATAGTGGTACAAAAGGTAATGACTGTGGGGGATGGAGTGGTTGGAAGAGTAGAGGATTCCAGTATTAGCTGAGGGCGGGGTAGGCTTCCCTGAAGAGATAGGTTTCAGAGTGCGCCTAAAAGTGAGCAGAGTATGTGATAGATTGGGGTAGGGAGTTTCAGAGGATGGGGGAAGCTCTGGAGAAGTCCTGTAGATGAGCATGGGAGGAGGAGGAGTTTTCTTTTTTTTTAGGCTTTTTTCCCCCTCTGTTTTCACCTGGTGATCTGGCTAGTAACACACCCCATGTATTTGAGTGCCTGGACAGCAGCATTGTCATTGTGGGGGGAGGGGAGTGCTGGATGTACTAGTATATTTAAATACACTAACAAATTGAAGGCAAACTCCAGCTCACACTTTATAATCACTTACAGCAACAGTTTTGTTCCTTTTGAGATGAAGGGTTTACATAAATAACATTACATAATAAAGAAAAGCTTTGTAAGCACCCCTGTCAGTGGTAAATGGTTTGTCTCAACCCTCTTAACTGCTGCATCTGCAGGACAACTTGTCCTGTTGAAAAGTAACAGACGTACTGGTAGGATGACCAGATGATAATAAAGGAAAGAAAGTTTGAAAAAGGAAAATAAATGCAGCCAGCACATCTAAGAATTAGCAAGCTGCAATATAATATTATAATTATTATTATTATTATTAATAATAATAATAATAATAATAATAATAATAATAATAAAATGTTAAAATATGAAATGTTTGCTTTTGGTTTTTGTACAACTTTAAATAAGACTCAATGTGACCAAACTGATGAAATAGTAATCACAAACCATTCTGTCACTTTATAGAGCTGCTGATCATTTTTGACTATTTTATTAATCACCTCTGATTGCAGAGAGCCAGTTGTAATTTAGATTGATTCATTGGTCAGTTCTCATAGCCTACACTTTCCATAGTAGATATAACATTGTTATGTTTAGATTCTTCCCATCTTGAAACTCATTGTTTGATTTTGTCTTTCAGGAAGCAGAGAGGCTGCCTTCACCTATGCCATCAGCGCAGCAGGAGTGGTGAATGCCATCAGCCGTGCCTGCCGAGAGGGAGAGCTGGCCACTTGCGGCTGCAGCCGGACCGCACGTCCCAAAGACTTGCCCCGAGACTGGCTGTGGGGTGGCTGCGGGGACAATGTGGATTATGGCTACCGGTTTGCCAAGGAGTTTGTGGATGCTCGCGAGAGAGAGAAAAATTACCCGAGAGGGTCTGAAGAGCAAGCGCGGGCTTTAATGAACCTGCAAAACAACGAGGCAGGACGCAGGGTGAGTATGAATTATGCCTGCTGATTGTAACCTTCCAGGGCCAACCAAATCCTCTAAGTGTAGCTCCAGATAGCAGTAAAACTCAACAAGGGTTCTAATCCCTAACCACTCTTTTCAAAACGTTTGACTTGATGTACTGACTGACTGTGCCATGATTTGTATATGTATTTGCTCACTACTCAGTCAAATGCACAAAAAATGCAGCTCTTATTTTGTAGAGAGACTACAAAAATTACAAGTGTGACTGTTTTGGGATTTACATTGATCTTCTCCTTGCTTCTGTAGACGTTCAGAACTGGCATTCATGGAGTGAATGACTGGGGAACAAGGAATGGTCAACAAATGGAATTTTTCAATATGTTGGGAAGTTTCTTGCTCTTACTTTTCTTTGCCACTCAGCCATGGCAGAGGGATATGGGGTGTGTATTGTAGAGCTTTAGGTTTCATGAACACTGAATGTTTTTGACACCACTTTTAGGAGCTTCAGACGTCTTTTTTTTTTTACTGCCTCTAATCTCCCCTGCATGTTATCCTATGTGTTCATGCACACATAGGCTTTTAGCAGCATTTTGTGGCAGGAGAGTTTAGTAGCAGAAAAATAAAACACTGCCAGGGTGTTCTGGAGCAGCAGCATTTTGGCAAAAAAAAAGCTGACAGCT
This sequence comes from Staurois parvus, assembly GCF_062004578.1. Taxonomy (NCBI): domain Eukaryota; kingdom Metazoa; phylum Chordata; class Amphibia; order Anura; family Ranidae; genus Staurois; species Staurois parvus. The sequence continues at coordinate 6,532,081 of NW_028317910.1, forward strand.
CCGAAACTCTCCCAAACTCTGTTAAACACAAGTGCCCAGCTTTTTTTTTTTTCAAAGCGGTATATAGCTGGTTGTTAAGAAGCGGCCAACAAGCCGTCTGCCACATCCTTAACAACGGGTAAGTCATCAGCTGTCAATGGGGTTACCTGCTGACAGCTGAATGTAAAACAAACAATTGCCGGCAATAAAAAAATTGAGAAAAAAACAACATGGGGGTCCCCACCCGATCCATTCCAGGCTGTTCAGGTCTGGTATTGCTTTTAAAGGGAACCCCATGCCAAATTAGAAAAAAAGAAAAAAAACACGTGGTTCCCCACCCCCCAAAATCTATACCAGACCCTTATCCAAGCACGCAGCCTGGCAGGCCAGAAAGGGGGGGTTGTGAGCGAGCACCCCAATCCCCAACCCCCCCCGAACCACAAAAACATGTTGATGAGAACAAGGGCCTTTTCAACCCCCCCAAAGGTCCACACTCAATGCTGGCTTTTTTTTTTTTTTTTCATGTTGGTGGCCGGCGTTCATCAAGACTGACGTTTGATTTACTTGGGGGAAATTGTTTTTGTTCTTTATTTTAATAAAGAGCTTGTCAAACACTTCATTTATTTACTTTTTGTCACTTTTTTTGGTGAATGACCCCATACACTCATTCACATAGGGAGGGGGCCCGGATCTGGGGGCCTCCTTGTTAAAGGGGGCTTACAGATTCCGATAAGTCACCCCCTGCACCCCCACAACCACTGGGCCAGGATTGTGGGAAAGAGGCCATTGCCCTCATCAATCTGGGGACAAGGTGCTGTGGGGGTGAGCCCCCTTACTCCAAAGCACCCTCCCATGTTGAGGGCATGTGGCCTGGTATGGTTCAGAAGGGGAGATGGGGGGGGGCGCTCGCTTGTTCCTCCTTTTCCTGGTGTGCCAGGCTGCATGCTCAGATAAGGGTCTGGTATGAATTTTGGGGGAAACCCATGCTGTTTTTTGTTTTATTTTTTAAATTTTGGCATGTGGTTCCCCTTAAACTCCATACCAGAACCAAAGGCCGCAGTATGCATTGGGGGGGGGACCTCCACTCTGTTTTTGTCTCAAAAACATGATGACTCATCCGTTGTTAAGAATTCGACGGATTCACTGGTTGTTAAGGATGCTGGTGGCCCTGCTCCTTAACGCTAACACTACTAAACGTAGTTTACACACTGTGCTAAATATTGCTAAAAGCCAACAAAAAACACAAAAATATTAGCCTTTTTTTTAGCCATCGTTTTTTAGCAGTTTTTAGCTTCTAGTGTGCATGAAGCCTTAGATTTTCAATGCTCAGCATAAATGAATACACCCCAACAGATTTGCCAGAAAACTTTACTTTCAGAATCAACATTTTCTATGGGACACTATACTACAAAATACTCCCACAAATTTGCACACACAAAAAAGTATTTTTCCTAACAAATTAATTAATGACCATGTTGCAAAAATGAATACACCCCAATGAAAGTCTTTGGAGCACAGCTACATTTTAGACGTCAAAATTCTAATTGACAAGAATTCAACTACAGATGAGTCTAATTATTCATTAAAGAGTTGTCCATCAGACAGTTGATTATAAAAAGGCGTTACTTAACAACCCCTTCCCATTTCATACTGTCAGCAATGGCACCACATAGAAGAGAAAGGGAAGGCACGACAAAGAAAATAATTTCTTTACACAAGAAAGGTGAAGGTTACAAGAAGATCAGCAAAGCGTTACTTATCAGTCAGATTACTGTAGCAAAAGTGATACAAAAATGTAACAAAGATGGAACTGCAACCATCTTACAGAGATGTCCAGGCCATCCATGGAAGTTACCACCTCGACAGGACCATCTTCTGATGAGAAGAGCTGAGGAAAATTGCCATGCAAGTTCACTGCAGTTAGCTAAAGAAGTAGAAAGCCAAACTGGGGTGATTTGTTTCCCGTGACACAATACGGTGTACACTGCAGAGGAATGGCATGCATGGGTGTCGTCCACGAAGGAAGCCTCTCCTAAAGCCCATGCACAAAAAAGCCCGCATGGAAGTTGCCAGGGCCCATGCTCAAAAAAATGATGATTACTGGGACTCTGTACTCTGGAGTGATGAGACCAAGATAAATTTTTTTGGAACTGATGGCTTCAAAATTGTATGGCGTTGCAAAGGTGAGGAGCACAAAGAAAAATGCATGGTGCCTACAGTGAAACGTGGTGGCAGTGTCCTTCTGTGGGGCTGCAACGATGGTATCATGAATTCATGGATGCACTGCTCTATATGAAAAGAGAGGCTGCTACCATAACTCTGTGCCCTTGGTCGTTGTGCACTTTTTTAGCATGACAGTGATCCAAAACACACGTCTAAGGTCACTGTTGAATTTCTGAAGAAGAACAGGGTGAAAGTGATTCAGTGGCCAAGTATGTCTCCTGATCTGAACCCAATCGAACACCTATGGGGAATTCTGAAGAGACAAGTTGAGCATCACTCTCCATCCAGCATCCAGGCTCTAAAAGAGGTCGTTCTTGAAGAATGGAAAAAGCTAGATGTTGCACTATATCGCCAATTTGTTAATTCCATGCCTAGAAGACTTGGTACTGTTCTTACAAATCATGGAGGTCATACAAAATACTAGATGTCGTAGCTTTTGTTGTGGGGTGTATTCATTTTTGCATCAACTAATTTCAGTAAAACTGAAGATTTTGTAATCTAAGTTATATTATTAACCTTAGTTTCATGTAATGAGCTAAACAAATATTCTATAGAACTCAGCTTTGTAAAAATTTTGGAAATTGTTCTTGTGTTCATTAAGATATTGATTAAAATCTTACTTTTCAAAAGGGGTGTACTCATTTATCCTGAGCACTGTAGACTCTTTTAAACACCTTTTCTCCTTAGAAAAGCAGCATAAAAAAATGTGGTAAAAGCTGTGTTTTGTATGTGCATTTATGCACATTTGCATGCCTAGCATTAATGCATTCTGTTGGTCAGGATATTAATTTATTAATTATTTACTGCATTTGGGCAGAAAAACCAAGTTATTTCTGCTACGTTGAATGTGCAAGTAATGTGCTTTTTTCTGCCTCTAAATGCTCCTGCTGCTAAACACCAGTAAATGCCTATGTGTGCATGGACACCTAGGCTAACATGGAGGGGCGTTTAGAGGTTAGAACACAAAACAGTCAAACGCCCCTAATAGCCACATTAGGTGTTTGGGAGCTGCAGTGTCCATGAGGCTTAAGTATTAGAGACTGAAATAGTATACAAATAGTTCCAGCTTTGGAGGCTTCTGGGGAGCTTGGAGATTAAACTTTGGTTCTCCTATCACATGAATATTTGGCAACAGAGTACTATCAAGTCACATTCCAACACGTGTAGGTATGCCTTTTAAGTATCCTACTCTTGTGCATGTTTATGTTTATATAAGATTCAGATATTAAATAAAGGGCAGCATACAGTTACAATACAATTAAATATGAGGGTTAGGAAGGCCCTGCTCGTGAGAGCTTGCAATCTAAAAATGGAGGTTGATACAAAAACTAATAACTTTGTGGCCATAAGTTGATGGAGAAAAATAAAAGCTCAGTTGTTAGGTAGAGATGGCATATGCTTCCTGAAAAGCAGGCAGAGTAAGAGATGGCTGGATTGAGATAGGGAGTTCCAGAGAATAGGGGAGGCTCTGGAGAAGTCCTAGAAGCGAGCATGGAAGGAAGTGATGAGGGAGTTAGAGCAGGAGGTCTTGGGTGAAGTGGATAGGACAGTTTGGGTGATATTGTGAAGTAAGGTTGGTGATGTAGCTCGGTGCAGAGTTCTGGATGTCCTTGTATATTGTTAGTATTTTGAATTTTAATTAATTGGGCTAGTGGAAGACAGTGTTTATGAATGAGTTTATGCCAGTCTTATATCAGTACAATGGGTGATTGTTTGAGCATCACCAATATTGGAGATCTGTGTTGTTCTTTTTTCCTTTTGTAGTACTTTTATAGTACTTCCTTTTGGAGTACTTCTTGGACCTTGAAAAGGGGACATACCTCGAAAGCTTGTCCTGAAAATGGTATGTTAGTGCAAATAAAAAAAGTATCACAGACAGTACTCAATTGTTCCTTTTGTACAAAGCTGACATCAGGACTGTCTGCCAAAAGTATAAATTTGTACATTTGTCTATAATGTTGATCCATGTTTATGTCAATAGTTGTACAATCCTGTCCTGGAGCCTCATGGGTGCTGGATGCTCCCCTAGTTCTTGCACCTTTGTGCTTGAAGCTTAAAGCAGAGTTCCACCCAAAAGGGAAAGTTCTTCTTTAAAGATTGGTTCCCCACTTCCCATTAAGGATTGGCACCTTTGGGGAGCGGGTACCCGAAATTGACAGGTACCCGTTCCCACTTCCACTGCAATTGCCTAGGCGATCGGAAGCGGAAGGTGTCCTCCTACCCTCCCTCCCTGTAGTCATGTGGGACATGTGACAGGTCCCAGAAGACAACGGGGCCATTCAGCTACTCGCGCATGCGCAATGGGCACCCGGCTGTGAAGCCGCAAGCTGTCACAGCTGGGTGCCCACACTGAATATGCCGGCGCCTGGAATACAGGCTGTGGCGGGGGCACCGCGGGATCATGGGACAGGTGAGTGGCTGTTTTTTAAAAGTCAGCAGCTACAGTTTTTGTAGCTGGTGACCTTTATTTTTTTTACAGAATGAGTGGAACTCCACTTTAAAGGCGATGTCAGGTGAGCAAAATTGTTGCTGCTGAGTTCTTGCGTTTTTGCTAAACCACTTACCTCCTTCTATGGTGTTGCTCAGTTGGTGGGTGGACCACCAAGAATTCCCTCCATTGTTTTTCCCTAAGTAGTGAATGCGACTTTGCAGTAGTCTGGAACATTAAGGGAGAGATGCTTGTTAAAGGATGTTGTTGGTGATTCTGTAAGAGGTTGATTTACTAAAACTGGAGAGCACAACATGTGGTGCAGCTCTGCATATAAACATATCAGCTTGCAGTTTTTTTTTTTTTTTTGCCAAAGCTCAATTGAACAAGCTGAAGTTAGAAGCTGATTGGCTCCCATGCACAGCTTCACAAGATTGTGCACTCTCCAGTTTTAGTAAATCAATCCCTAAGTGTGACATCAACCAGGGGTTCCAGAGATGAATGAGAAGATGGAGTGGTGAGAACTGCTGACATTTGTCTCATAGGAAAAGATCAGGACCACACACACATCTTCCAGCAGATCGAAAATTCTTCCTGTGCAATAACAACTCACATCAGCCACCAATTCCATGTAATGACTGAAATTGGGAGCATCATTTGTAGTACTTGGCCTGTTTATGGCCACCTTTTGGCTGATCTTTTTTTTTTTGTGGGGGGGTTGGCTTGGGATGAAGTTGATGATGCTTCACCTGTTAGAAAATTCCTTTAGAGCGTAAGTGCTTTGTTAGCAAAGTAAATGCAGCTGCTGAACCAGCAAGAGAGCGTTCAGCTGACATAACATAATACAGAGTCATGAACTGTCCTGTGTGTGTTATATAGGAGGGGGCAGCCAGAAATCTCTCATACATCTCTAACATGGGCAGACTGATAACTCATGGGGCACCCAGGCAATAGGGGATCATGAGGTCCCTGTGTCCTTGCCCACGCTCAAAGCACACCCAAAAAAGCCTATAAAAGGTACCAGGGGCATTTCATGGGGCCCTCTACTGACCCCGGGGCCTCAGGCAGTGCCCGAGTGCTCGAATGGTCAATCCGCCCCGATCCCTAATATGGAATTACATTTTCATATATTTGAAACCAAACACAATGGGCCCAATAAACTCAGTGATGCAACATTTAAATAGAGCAGATTGCAACATTTTCCCTAATGCAACATAAATAAGAGAATAACTATTTGTGCGACATGCAATTATAAAGGCCATATATATTTTAGGCACATAAAATAGGCACATTAGTGCGCCAAGTAGTATATGGTACAGGAATCTTTTTATAAACTATGGTCACTGCATCATAATACATAATTTGTTGCAGCTTGCTACTTGTTTGCAACAATTTCGCTCATAAATGTCACTGGCTTTAAGTACCATCTCTATGCTGATGACACACAAATCTATCTTTCTACCCCTCACCTCACCCCTTCAGTCTTCTCTCACATTACTAACCTACCAAGTGACATATCATATGGATGTCACTCCACTTCCTCAAACTCAATCTTTCCAAAACTGAGCTCTTAGTATTCCCTCCATCCCGAGCCCCCTCCCCTGACTTCTTCATCAAGATCAATAATACAATCATCAGTCCCTCCCCTCATGCCAGGGTGCTAGGTCTAATCCTAGACTCCCATCTGTCCTTTCAGCCCCAAATCCAATCACTGTCCAAATCTTGTAGACTTCACCTCCACAACATCTCCAAGATATGGCAGTTCTTAACCTCGGAAACCACTAAGCAACTTATCCACTCCCTTGTTATATCTCACCTTGACTATTGTAACTCCCTCCTCATTGGCCTACCTCATCGCAGGCTATCCCCTCTTCAGTCTATCATGAATGCTGCCAGACTCATCCACCTTACTAACCGTTCTGTATCTGCCACCCCTCTCTGCCAATCGCTCCACTGGCTTCCCATTGCCCAACGGATAAAATTCAAAACATTAACAATAACGTATAAAGCCATTTATAACTCTTCCCCAAAGTACATCACCGATCTTGTCTGTAAATATCACCCAAACCGTACTCTCTGCTCCTCACAAGACCTCCTGCTTTCTAGCTCCCTTGTCTCCTCCTCCCATGCTCGTCTCCAGGACTTCTCCAGAGCTTCCCCCATCCTCTGGAATTCTCTACCCCAATTTATCAGACTATCGCCTTCTCTGCTCACTTTTAGTCGATCTCTGAAAACCTATCTCTTCAGGGAAACCTATCCTGCCCTCAGCTAATAATGGAATCTTCTACTCTTCCAACCAGTCCATCCCCCACAGTTACTACCTTTTGTAACACTAGCCCCTCCCTCCTAGACTGTAAGCTCCATGGAGCAGGGCCCTCCTATCCCTCTTGTATTGAACTGTATTGTTGCTGTATTGTCTCCCATTATATTGTAAAGCGCTGAGCAAACTGTTGGCGCTATATAAATCCTGTATAATAATAATACAAGACATAGTAGAAGTGTTGAAGCAGATGGAACAACAGCTTGCAGTGGGAGATCAGGTACTGCTTGAAGTGGACTGGGTGGGAAGATCCATACAGTCACTGTAGCTCTACAAAAAGCAAAAAAGGAGGGATAGATCGGTATAAAAAATATTCTTTTGCAGCATCTGGGGTTTTTAAATCAAGTTGATTTAAAGCGCAACTCCTCAGGTATTAAAACACCAGTTAATCCCATTATGGATTCATTAGAAAATTGCTAATAGTATTTGCACACAATTGACACAGGTGCTCGAATTTGTCACAATATCAGAGCCCCTGCACAGCAATTCTGGGAGAGGGACAGGCAGCACTAGAAGCCTGAAAAGCTCTATTGCTTTTCATGATGCTGTTGCTTACAGGAGGGTAGAGTACAGCAATGACCTCATCAGTGTGCTGCTGCCCCTTCATTGTCCAATCACAAGCTGAGACCAGGCTGTAGTGATTAACTGCAGTATAGTGTGAAGAGAGGACCAACACCTGGCTGTTTTTTCTGCGGGGCCGGTGCTTCCACTAGGCAAACTAGACTGCCACCTAGGGGTGCCTGGGCACAGCACAGGCTGGCACTCTCTCTGTATGGCCTATGGACCTCTTGTATAATTTCTTCATTTCCCTGCAGAGTCACCCTCTCCTCATACACAGGAAATTATGGTAACTTTACTTTGCACAATTGTCTCACAGCCTGTCCACACACATGACCATTTAGTATAATAGTATTCCATGTAGCAGTGAAGTGTCGGCTCCCCCTAGGATGGGAAGTGATGACATTAGCCTAGGACCCCGGGTGGTCAGCCGTCTCTGATCGGAGGATCGGTCTGTACATCTCCAGTACACACACTGGCACACAGGATCCTCCAGCTGTAACAAGTAGCTGGCTACTGACCGACTAGGGCATGTCCAGCACTGGCTCTGCCTTCTACACAGCTGGAGCCAATCAATAGGTGGGGGTGTGCTCTGGTTGCAGGGTTAACCCTATCTGAGTAGGATGATCAGGGACCGATGTTATGAGAGGGAAGCGGTTTAGTGCTGGGAGGCCACTTGTCCTGTTTTTAAACAATTCTATTTTTTGAAGGGGCGCAAGTAGCTGGTCTTGCTTAGGGTGCAAAATAGTCTAGCACTGGCCCTGGCTGTCTGGCCACAAGACTGGTTGAGCAAAAGGAAAAAATATTTAGCAGGTATTATTTCACATAAATATTTATGTTGTGATTTTGTGTTTTTCCGGAGTCCAACTTTAGATGCCCAGGGATTTTCGAGTGTAGTTATTCCTGCATGCCAACAGGCTTGTCCAAAAGGTTTCCGATAGCTATTGTGATCAGGATTAGTTAAATAAGGTTGGCCATAGATGGATCTTTTTTTTTTTTTATAGTTTTTGATCAGCCAGACGGCTGATAAAAAAGAAAAATGAACCGATTCCCCCATCCACACATTTGAGGTGTATGAAGAAATCTTCCCTATGGTGCTATTTTATTCTGACAGCAGGACTCCTCTGCTGCCAGAATACACTGATCAGTTCTGCAGCTGAAAAGTTTTCAACTTTTCTTTTTGAGAGAAGCTGATCGATCAACTTCTCTCTAGCACAGCGGTTCTCAACCTGGGGGTCGCGACCCCTTTGGGGGTCGAACGACACTTTCCCAGGGGTCGCCTAAGACCATCGGAAAACACATATTTCCGATGGCCTTAGGAACCGAGACACCGCTCCTTGATCCGTCTGCAGGTGTGGGCGGGATGACATGCCGTCCCTGTCATCTGGACACACCCCCGGGATCAATCCTTCCTTGTCGGTGATTGGCCGCCGGAACTGTAGCTCAAGAGAGGCACACAGGCGGCCAATCACCGGCGAGGAGGTGGAGCTTGGAAAGGAGGAGCCGAGCGGCACCGCGAAGCACGAGCGAGTGAAGAGGAGGAAAGCGGCCGGAGAAGGAAGACATCTGACCGGTAAGTGTTTGTACCATGGGAGAGGGAGGGAGGGAGCGAGCCCAGGCTGGAGCAGGGGTCAGCAAGGTAAGTATCATTGGTGTCAGTGGGAGGAATAGTGCCCAATCATTGGTGTCACTATTACCAATGATGGGGCACTATTCCTCCCCCCACTGACACCAACGATGGGCACTATTCCTCCCACTGACACCAACGATGGGGCACTATTCCTCCCACTGACACCAACGATGGGGCACTATTCCTCCCACTGACACCAACGATGGGGCACTATTCCTCCCACTGATACCAACGATGGGGCACTATTCCTCCCACTGACACCAATGTTGGGGCACTATTGCTCCCCCTGATGCCAACGATGGGGCACTATTCCTCCCACTGACACCAATGATGGGGCACTATTCCTCCCACTGATACCAATGATGGGGCACTATTCCTCCCACTGACACCAATGATGGGGCACTATTCCTCCCACTGACACCAATAATGGGGCACTATTCCTCCCACTGACACCAGTGATGGGGCACTATTCCTCCCACTGACACCAATGATGGGGCACTTTTCCTCCCACTGACACCAGTGATGGGACACTATTCCTCCCACTGACACCAGTGATGGGGCACTATTCCTCCCACTGACACCAATGATGGGGCACTATTCCCCCCACTGACACCAATGATGGGGCACTATTCCCCCCACTGACACCAATGATGGGGCACTATTCCCCCCACTGACACCAATGATGGGGCACTATTCCCCCCACTGACACCTATGATGGGGCACTATTCCTCCCATTGACACCAACGATGGGGCACTATTCCTCCCCCCACTGACACCAACGATGGGGCATATTCCTCCCCCCACTGACACCAATGATGGGGCACTATTCCTCCTTCCACTGACACCAATGATGGGGCACTATTCCTCCCACTGACACCAACGATGGGGCACTATTCCTCCCACTGACACCAACGATGGGGCACTATTCCTCCCACTGACACCAACGATGGGGCACTATTCCTCCCACTGACACCAACGATGGGGCACTATTCCTCCCACTGACACCAACGATGGGGCACTATACTTCCCTCTGATACCAACGATGGGGCACTATTCCTCCCACTGACGCCAATGTTGGGGCACTATTGCTCCCCCTGATGCCAACGATGGGGCACTATTCCTCCCACTGACACCAATGATGGGGGCACTATTCCTCCCACTGATACCAATGATGGGGCACTATTCCTCCCACTGACACCAATGATGGGGCACTATTCCCCCCACTGACACCAATAATGGGGCCGTATTCCCCCCACTGACACCAATGATGGGGCACTATTCCTCCCACTGACACCAGTGATGGGGCACTATTCCTCCCACTGACACCAGTGATGGGACACTATTCCTCCCACTGACACCAGTGATGGGGCACTATTCCTCCCACTGACACCAATGATGGGGCACTATTCCCCCCACTGACACCAATGATGGGGCACTATTCCCCCCACTGACACCAATGATGGGGCACTATTCCCCCCACTGACACCAATGATGGGGCACTATTCCCCCCACTGACACCAATGATGGGGCACTATTCCCCCCACTGACACCAATGATGGGGCACTATTCCCCCCACTGACACCAATGATGGGGCACTATTCCCCCCACTGACACCTATGATGGGGCACTATTCCTCCCCCCACTGACACCAACGATGGGGCACTATTCCTCCCCCCACTGACACCAACGATGGGGCACTATTCCTCCCCCCACTGACACCAATGATGGGGCACTATTCCTCCCACTGACACCAATGATGGGGCACTATTCCTCCCACTGACACCAATGATGGGGCACTATTCCCCCCACTGACACCTATGATGGGGCACTATTCCTACCACTGGCACCAATGATGGGGCACTATTCCTACCACTGACACCAATGATGGGGGCACTATTCCTACCACTGATACCAATGATGGGGCACTATTCCTCCCATTGACATCAGTGATGGGGCACTATTCCTCCCACTGATATCAATGATGGGACACTATTCCTCCCACTGACACCAATGATGAGGCACTATTCCTCCCACTGCAAAATTACAGTTATGAAGTAGCAACGAAAATAATTTTATGGTTGGGGGTCACCACAACATGAGGAACTGTATTAAGGGGTCGCGGCATTAGAAAGGTTGAGAACCACTGCTCTAGCAGCAACCACCATAGATAGATTGAAATGTGGCTGGTCCCTGGTGAACCAGCTAAATTACAATCCATCCATAGCCAGCTTAATACTGTAAGGCCTCATGCACACTGGGCTGACGGCTACTGTGGAAGGATGGTGCCCTGAACAGTACTAACAACTATCTTTGACCAGTTTTAGGATTGGACAGATCCCAGAAGCCAGGTAGCCAATGCCCCAGTGCACCTAACTTTTTTAGTTGTCAATGAAGCTGGCTCCTAAAAAATCCTGCTGGCTCCTGGTTTGGACAGGCTTGCTCCTGAACTCCATATTAATTTATCCAACCCTAGCTTAGCTCAGATGTTCCTGGTCGGTGATATGCTAAACTTCGAGAATTGTGATGGTCACCACAAGACTCCAATCTTACATCTGTGCCTAGCTTTGGTCTACAGCCTACAGACAGTCCTCAGCTGCAGGAGATCTTGCACAAACAGTCCATATCTATAGGTAGAACAATTTCAGATCAAAGCAGCTTTAAAAAAAATTCTTGCAGTGTTTTCTTCTCTCTAATTTCAAGCTGAGTGTTTTAAGTAGCACAAACACAAAATCAGATTTTTCCAAGTAATGTCTCCTCAAGCTTGTCTTTGTCACTTTATCAAGCTGCACCAAATGTTCTGAAAGAGTGACAAGGTTAGGAATGTCACATCTCCTTCACAGGCCATAAAGCAGGACACAACTAACAAATACAATCTCACCTAGGGGTCCAGAACCCCCTACACTCTCACTGTAATAAAGAGGTCATAAACCGACTATCACACCTCCAGCATAACACAAATGTTCTGTTCCTGTCCTGGCCTGGGGGGGGTGGGGGTGTTTACTCTCTCCCCTCCTCTGGCTTTTATGGTCCTTCATTTCTTTGTTTATGCCTTGTGCTGTTGTTGTGACACTTCCTCTCTTTTCAGTTGCCCCCCCCCCCCAAATAACTGCAGACCCCCCCCCCTCACATTCCTGTTTGTCCTACCTGGGTCCTCTCATTACTTGAGATGTGTTTGACTTTCCAGAATTAATAGGGTTCAACAAACTTATTCTATACCAGTAGCTAGTTGGTACCAGTCTGGCACATTTGTGGTCTTTTTGAATATTTTACATTTTTAATTGTATAATTTTTTCCTGATTTTGCCACACAATATCAATCACCAATCTATCAAACCGTAATGCAGAAAGTTGTGACTTGGAGCATAGAGAAGCCTCAGAAAATATGACGAGATGAGGACAACAAAATATTTTTGGTATCAAAAATCTTTATACATTTCCTTGCCAAGCTTTGTTTTACTTAAAATAATTACTGGCAATAAAAATACCAGATAGCAAGGCTTTATAGATTGGCTCATAGTATGCACATGTTAGACTTGCTATGGTATTTTTTATTGTTGAGCTGCGCAGTGTTGCTAAAATTGAAAGTATGTGTTTTCATGTGTTGAGGTACATTTTCATTTTAAGGGCTTGTCCACACCAGGAGCTTTGGGCTGCATTGGGCAATGTTGTCCAATGCAGTCTAAGAGCAAGAACAAGGCAATGTCCCTTATGTCCTATGGCTGGAGTTTACACCAATGCACTGCTTTGTTAAAAATGTGGCAGGTATGGTTTTTTCGTGCATTGGGGCAAGTGTGAAGGGGCCTTAAAAAGTTCACTTTGAGGGTCCTTTTAGACCTGTATGCTTTAGTAATGCACACAGCATTGTATGTTACATGCATTGCTGCATTGTATAGGAATTCATTTTGAATGGCACCCCAACGAACTAAGGCAATGCACATGTTGCAGTGAGCAACAAGGTGGTAATTTTGTGGCACGTATGATTTTTGTGACTTTTTTTGGCATTGGCAGCCCATTATTTTCAAAAGGCTGCCTTAATGCAGTGAACATTAATGTGCAACATAATGCGCATTAACGCACCACAAAAATGTAAATGGGTCCCTAAACATTTATAAATTACAAATCTCTATTGATGACCATTGACCCTGAGCATAACCAGCTATTACTGCATTTGTACACACTGCCCCAACTTTCTTGCTGCCTTTTCTATAACAAACCCCTCCAAAGCTCCCATAGGGAGTTAACTGGATTGGAACAAATGATGCTCAATTAACTCCCCACACTTGCAGGCAGCATGCAGTGTAGGAACCTCTGTTCTATCTTACCAGCCCTTTGAATGAGCAGATCCCCATCTTATTATTTGATGTGTGATCTCAGTGAAGTGACTTCTGTTCTATTCCCTAGATGTAAGACCCCCTGTGTGTATCCTAATTGCTGAGTTCCTATGTGAGGAAGCTGAGGCTTTAATGTGGAAATGGTCGAGCTGTCTTTGAGTTGGCAGAAAATAAACTCTTGTGTAACTCTTTTCTCTTTTCCTTTAACTCTTCCACATTGTTCTTCCACTTCCAAGGAATATCAAATAGAGATCCTCAGTGTTCTATTCACTGCATTGTATAGTTCTTCACACTTATCCTTACTGCAAACAAGACAGGACTTTGTTACCTGTTACCTGAACTTGGCACACTTATAGCTATCACTGCTGCGAATTGCAGATTTTTTTTTCTTAGCCTAACATAGTCTTTATGCTGAAAATTCTGAACTAACCCTTTGCACATGGTAATATACCCTTAAATAATAAAATATTTCTAGCAAAGCTTTGCCAAAAAATAAGGATTCTCGTGTCGCATGTATTGCAATACATGTTCAAGCTGGACAACTGTATCAAAGTAATCCCTCTCTGGCCTGTCCCTACTCTACTCTGTAAAATGCCAAAATATAGCATTCAGGTGAAACTTGAAAAATTAGAATATCGTGCAAAAGTGAATTTATTTCAGTAATGCAACTTAAAAGGTGAAACTAATATATGAGATAGACTCATTACATGCAAAGCAAGATAGTTCAAGCCGTGATTTGTCATAACTGTGATGATTATGGTTTACAGCTCATGAAAACCCCAAAACCACAATCTCAGAAAATTAGAATATTACATGCAATCAATAAAACAGGGTCCTCTGCTACTTGTCACATGTTCAAAATAAAAAAAAACACCCTTTGGGATGCAGACCAGTAACCACTTAAGGTCTACCCTATAGCAGTTTTACTACTACAGGGTGGCTCTCTATATATACATGATTTTGCACTTCCACCATAGGGGGGTGCGTGCGTGCATGCTGCCGGCTGGTCACTTTTGCTGTGAACACTCACAGTAGAAGCCGATCTGCGAGTGCCATTGAATGGATGTCTGCTGCTAACCACCGATCATCAGATAGGACACAGAACAGAGCTCTGCCTATGTGAACAAATGTACACCAAGCACATAGCTAGGCACACAGTTAACCCTTTTATCATCTTTAGCCCCTTCCCAACCAGTATCATTAGCACAGTGTCTGTACATAGTGCATATTTTTAGCACTGATCACTGTATTAGTGTCACTGGTTCCCACAAAGTGTCGCTGATCGCTGCCATTACTAGTATTAAAAAAAATAAATTAAAAAAATTCAGTATATGTCCCATAGTTTGTAGACGCTATAACTGTTGTGCAAACTAAGCAATATATGCTGCTTGGGATTTTTTTTTTACCAAAATATGTAGCAGAATACATTTTGGCCTAAATTTATAAAGAAGTTAGATTTAAATTTTTTTTTTATTGGATATGCTTTATAGTAGAAAATTATATTTATATATATTAGATACACAGTATCTCACAGAAGTGAGTACACCCCTCACATTTTTGTAAATATTTTATTCTATCTTTTCATGTGACAACACTGAAGAAATGACACTTTGCTACAATGTGACGTAGTGAGTGTACAGCTTGTATAACAATGTAAATTTGCTGTCCCCTCAAAGTAACTCAACACACAGCCATTAATGTCTAAACCACTGGCAACAAAAGTGAGTACACCCCTAAGTGAAAATGTCCTTTTTTTGTTTATAATGCAAAAGGTAACAAAACGCAGAGGGGATCAAATACCACCAAAAGCTCTATTTGTGGGGAAAAAATGACATACATTTCATTTATGTACAGCGTGCATGACTGCGCAATTGTCAAAGTAATACAGGGCTGTATCGCAAAAAATGGCCTGGTCAGGAAGGGGGGGGGGGGGTAAATATTTCGGAGGTCAAGTGGATAAATGGTTTTAAATCATTATACAAATACATATTTTTGAAATAAAATCTTTATTATTTTTGGCAATAACATGGTTTGAGCTGATTTCTACCAGTCGCAGGCTGTGTCACACTCCTCCAGCCTGTGTCTTAGAAAAACAGGGAAATGAAGCCTCCATCAATCAAGATGTAATATCCCGCCCCCCATTGTGTTCAGCTGGTTACTGGGCATGGAGGAGGAGGAGGGAGGGAGTAGGCTATCATTTATGCCCACAAGTTTAACTCTATAGATAGTTATATGGGCTGCTCAAATATGATAGTGAGGAAATGTGAAGCATAGAAACTCACTGGAAACTGAGAATGTGCAGTAGCTGCCAACACTGCTCTGCAAAATCCCCAGTTGCATTGAACAGAAGGGAGAGAGAGCAGCAGGATCAACCAGGTTTTTTGCAGAATACAGAAAACTAATACCATAGTGAATGAGTGAGTATGAACAACATGTAATACAGACTTTATTGATAATTTTTTATGATGTGGGTTTAATGACAATTTATTGTGGAAGTAATGCAGAAGTGTAAGTAGACCCTAAGGGACCATTCACATGTGTAGCTAAGGGGCAGTAAATTCAGCCAATTGAGCCCTAGTTTTACTGTGTGTGAGACACACCTGCCTGAATGGTGACATGCAGCCACTCATGGCTGCATAAATGCTGTGCTTTGCAGCTGTTGCAAAAATTAAGCAACATGTCCCTTTTTGCAGATGTTGCCTCCTCTGAACAAGACTATGCAGGTCTATGGGGCTGCCCTGCAACCTGCCCTGCTATTGCAATGCATGTGATAGTAGCACAGTAGTGTGGCATTTAAAAGGTGAAATCAAGTAGTGAAGACGCAGCATAACGCCTCCTTACTGCCTGTCAAATGTCTCTGAGGAGTGAACTGAATGTGGATCACATTTCAGAGGAGTGGCATTTCTTGCAGCACATCTGAACAAAGGCATAGAAATACTGGGGTGGATTTACTAAAGGCAAATAGACTGTGCTCTTTGCAAGTACAGTTGTACTCAGGGGCGGACTGACAACTCATGGGGCCCCCGGGTAATAGGGGATCATGGGGCCCCTGTGTCATCGCCCACACCCAAAAAAGCCTATGAAAAAGCCAATGAAAGGTACCAGGGGCATCTCATGGGGCCCCCTACTGCATCCGGGCCCTCGGGCACTGCCCGAGTGCTCGAATGGTCAGTCCGACCCTGGTTGTACTCTCTTTTTTCCCCAGAGCTTAGTGAATGTGGTAAAGCTCTGCTAATTTCTATCTTCCAATCCTATGCAAGCAAAAATGCTCTTTTTTATTTTCCCTGCACCTGATTGGGTATTCTTTACAAAGTAAAGCTTTACCACATAACATTTACTAAGCAAAGTGAGTGCAACTACTTATGCAAAGTGCACAGTCTATTTGCCTTTCGTAATTCAATCCCAATATATACTGATTCTGGGAGAAAGGGAGTCTGAAC
Source organism: Staurois parvus (assembly GCF_062004578.1). Lineage (NCBI taxonomy): Eukaryota > Metazoa > Chordata > Amphibia > Anura > Ranidae > Staurois > Staurois parvus. Next base: position 6,548,989 of record NW_028317910.1, read on the forward strand.
AGTATATAAACATGCATGCTCATCCTTAACATTTTTATTATACAGGATTTATATAGCGCCAACAGTTTGTGCAGCACTTTACAATATAATGGGAGACAATACAGTTACAATACAATAATAACAAGAGCATTAAGAGGGCCCTGCTCATAAGAGCTTACAATCTAATAGATATGTTTATATTTCATTCAACATTTCATTTAATATCATTAAAATCAAAACCTAGAAAACTCCTTAAAGGCAAACTCCACCTTTCAGACCATGATTCATATTACACCCATATTTAGGGTGTAACATAAAACTTGGTCACTGTGCACAGCTCCCCAGTTACAGAAATTTAGGATTTTACTCCCCATCGGCATTCTACTGATCGTAATTGCAATGCTGTACAGACTCAAATGCAAAAAATTAATAAATGAAAAATTGTTTCATATATTATTTTAATAGGAATTCTTTGACCATACACTTAAATACCAACTCTGTACAGCTACACATAGCGAGGTTTCTATTATCTTTAACTCACATAGCCCCACCTACTGGTTCTTGCTAGTTACTGCACCAGATTTCAGTTTGTGATTTGTGGTCCTTGTACTAATGACTAGGACTTAAAGAGGACTTTCAGCTTTTTACCCTCTTCTTTAAATATGAAGATTTCCCACTCTTCTTTAACACAACTGGAATATATATATATATATATATTAATTCATTCCTCCAAACTGACATCTACCCATCAAGGCATTTTGATATTTGCATAATTCATCTCAGAGCCAGTCCACTGCTTACATCAGGGCTGAGCGCTCTTGAGAGGAGTACTGATTCAGGGTGCTGTAATTTTTACTGGAAGCTAACAACCATCCAGGAGCTGACTGCATTGCATTGAGAAGCACAGAGACCCAGTGTTGACATCACTGGGTCCTAAATAAGGTATGTAATAAAAAAGGAAAGGTTTTATTTAAAGATGTCATCAGCATGATGATGAAGGGGGAAGAAAGAAACCAGGGAGGTTAATATTAGGAGTGGAATAAACTTCAGCTTTAGGTTTTACACTTATTTTAAGAGAAGCTTGCATTTATATTGTACTTGTAATGACAAGTATATTTATATTGAAAAATTGACCTATGTCCAGCATTATTAACTTTTAATGACAGATAATCTATTTCCTTTTCCTAATCTGTCAATTTTCTTTTCTCTAGGCTGTGTATAAATTGGCTGATGTGGCCTGCAAGTGTCATGGTGTTTCGGGTTCCTGTAGCCTGAAGACCTGTTGGCTTCAGCTGGCTGACTTCCGCAAGGTGGGCGAGTACCTGAAGGAGAAATATGACAGCGCAGCAGCCATGAGACTTAATAAACGTAGCAAACTGGAACAGGTCAATCAGCGCTTTAACGCTCCCACTGCGGATGATCTTGTGTATCTAGACCCAAGCCCGGACTACTGCCTGCGCAATGAGTCCACAGGCTCCCTTGGCACACAGGGTCGGCTCTGCAACAAGACCTCGGAGGGTATGGATGGGTGTGAACTGATGTGCTGCGGGCGGGGTTATGACCAGTTCAAGACGGTGCAGGTTGAGCGCTGTCACTGCAAGTTCCACTGGTGCTGCTTTGTCAAATGCAAGAAATGCACGGAAATTGTAGACCAGTATGTGTGCAAATAAGACAGCGCTCACAAGCGACTTGTGCTTCTCTGTGCTGCTCTTAAGCCACCCTTCCCCACGACAACCACGCTCCGCCGTGCCCTCATCTCCTTCCCCAGCACAAAAACAGAGGCAGATATATATGTATAGAGTATAAAAGTAAATATATATATGTAGATATATATTTTTATATGTGTATAAAGGAAAGGAACTACATGAAAAGGACTTTGATTTTGAGGGATGGACAACACACAGCGGCGATTATTAAGTATATCACACACGCGATAATGGAGACCTTTGGCTGTCTACAGCTGATAAATTGGAAGAGTCTGTAATCCGTGAGGAGTGACTGGGCTGGCTGAGGGAGACGTGAGGTTGGCCATCATGATATTTCCCCTACCAGGACTTGACTTGGAGATTGATCCAAAAAAGAAAAGGACCCGAAAACCATAGACCTATCTCACTGGCAGCTCAATAGACTGCTCCAGCCATCCCAAAGAACTGATTGGCCAGCAGGTCAAAACAATAAACAAATGGGACGCATCTTTTCTCCCCCAAAAAAAGGGAAACGGTTAAGTGAACGCATTATTGTGCATTGGAATCCCTCCCATTGGGGCTCATTTCCACTCCCTGTTGGTGGAAACCATAAACCGCCTTCCATCATTGTAGAAGCCATTCTAAACTGTTGCACTATATACTGATATGGAGTATTTGTATGCACATTTATTCCAACTGATTTCAACACTTGCAAATATTTCTGCACCAAGCGTCATTTAACGATAAATGTGCTAAGTATCTCTGTGTTAAAGTGGGCATAAAATCTTAAAGGATTCTTCCTCTTTTAGACCACATCCTCACCCTATGTAATAATTAAACAATGACATTTTCAAGGGGGTTAGCAGGTACCATTCCTGGATGAAAAATTTAATTCCACTGACTCGCAGCTTTCTTGGGACTTTTCTGAGATCCCTGCAGATAAACAGTGGCAGAGTAGTAAGAGAAAAGTAATTATGTGTTCCTGGGGAGGGCTAGATTGAAGTGAATCCTGTGTGATCAAAGCACATGTTCACTTTAAAGAGACAGTGTTACCAGCTCACACATTTTTAAGTAAAAGCACAAACATATCAGGTATTTGAAATGCTCACTTGCAGCTTTTTTCCTTTCTATAATCATTTTTCTCCACTTGCAATGTGCTTCTGAACTTGCTATTAAATTTGACTACTCCAGGAAAAGTCAATTCCCTAAGACAGCCCCTCTCTACTTGCACATCATAACCCTCTCCTCTACTGGGAGTGTCTATTTACTGTCTGTGCTGAACCAGCTCCTCCACCCCTCACCCACCTACATAACCCTGTATGTAGCTGCCAGGGGAGGAGTGACGGGGAATACTATAGAGTGTCAATTGAGTGAAAGTTCTGAGTCTGCTGGTGCTGCTGATATTACATCCAAGATGAGGGCACCCAAGAGCAGTCTCAGGGCTTTTGGATGTCTACACAAGCAAGGCTTTTACTAATAAAAAACATGTATAAAATACAATAAATGCACATATATTCTTATATGAAATTATTGTTGAAATGAATGGTCTTTCAAGGGGGTCTCTTTAAGGCTTCCAGAATTGCCAGCTCCTTTGATGGTGTTACCCTCCCTTGATGTAGCATAAACAAATAATTGAGATGAAAACTTGACACCTTGCTTTGGCTTCATGTGAGGAGCAGAGAGACACATTACTGGGAGGAACTCTCTCCAATGTAGTCTGTGAAATATAGAAGTGCTTAAACCAGCCATTCTCAACCAGGGCTCTTTCGAACCATAGGGTTCCTCCAGAGGTTACTATGGGTTCCTTGTGCAGTGGCTGATTAAGCACCCCACTTGATAGTGCCTATATAGCTCCATGGACAAAGTTGCTTGTCAAAACCAGCAGAATGACCCAATTATATTTCACTCTTTGTAAGGTTGGTATTCTGATCACTGTAAAGGTTGCATTCTTCCTACTGAACACCAGTGTGTCACCATGGACCCCCGATGAATTGGTTTTAGTAGGAGTTCCCAAAGACATGAGAACTATTTTAGGGGTTCTTCTGGAGTAAAAAGGTTGAGGGAAGGCTGACTTAAACCTACTAAAGCCACCTAAAATTGATATTTATAGCTGTTTTTTTTATATACTGTATACTAAATTTTCTCCCATTTGTGGCCTGGACAGTGTAGAAAAAATGAGACCGTTGTCATGAGAACAAGAGGATAGGGGAAGACTTCTAACTGGGACACCTGTCCTGGTGACAGCTCTTTAAGATGGGAATTCCCTTTGCTTTTAGAGATTTCCTCTCTCCCCTGCAGAATACAGACAGGTCTGCAAACTGAGGTTTTAACCCTTCCCTGCTCTATCCAAAACCAAAAACAAATGTTTTGTCTATAAAAACACCTTAATACAATCTGGCTTGGCATTCAGAATGAAGGAACATACCTTCCAAAAGTCAACCTGGGAAATTGAGGTAGAGCCTCTGGGATGCATTTGATGGCACTCTTGCCCTGCTGACTTCTGCTGCTACAGACTTCAAGGCAGAGACACTGTACCCTTCCATTATGCCCCGCATGCATGCATACTTAGAATTTGCTTACAATTGGTGGGTGGTGCTTGGTATGTGCACCACAGAGGAGGATTCCTCCACCTGGATGAAATTTTTCACTGTCAGTTAACTAAAGCTGGCCACACACTCTAGAATCTAATTATACAATATCCTTTATGGTGGCTGTACAAGCATTGGTTTTATTGTCAATGTGCGATCTCATCAAAGCAATTGAACTGGAAAGCAATTGAATAGACATACGGTAACTTCCATTTAGACTCTATTTAGATTGGATTCAATCAAACTGAGTAAATTGGCCAGAGCATAACATTATTGCTTATTTTCCATCAGTCAGAAGCACTGAGCTGCTTTTGGTCAACAATTCGATCATATTTCTTTCCTTTAGATTATGAGATTGCAGAGATGCGATTGATATGTCGTATGATCGTAGCTTCCAACTATTGATTGAAATCACTTCCCCCATGTGGCAGATTGATTGAATTGGTTATGGACTGTAGATCTATTTTATGTAGCAGAAAAGCTTAATCAGAAAAGAAATCGATCATTTACTGATGCGTGTATGGCAACCATTAGATTCACCAAAACGATGTAATATGAGGACATATCTAAACAATCTTTTCAGTTTGTATCAAATCTGGCAAACCCTTACAGTATATACAGTGCATCCAGAAAGTATTCACAGCGCTTAACTTTTGCCACATTTTGTTATGTTACAGCCTTATTCCAAAATGGATTCAATTCATTTTTTTCCTCAACATTCTAGAAACAATACCCCATAATGACAACATGAAAGAAGTTTGTTTTGAAATCTTTGCAATTTATTAAAAATAAAAAACAAAATAAAACCACATGTACATAAGTATGATGCTACAAGCTTGGCACACCTATTTTTGGGCAGTTTCTCCCATTGTTCTTTGCAGTACCTCTCAAGCTCCATCAGGTTGGATGGGATCGTCAGTGCACAGCCATTTTCAGATCTCTCCAGAGATGTTCAATTGGGTTCAAATCTGGGCTCTGGCTGGGCCACTCCAGGACATTCACAGAATTGGCCCCTAGCCACTCCTTTGTTATGTGGGCTGTGTGTTTAGGGTCATTGTCCTGTTGAAAGATGAACCGTCACCCCAGTCTAAGGTCCAGAGCGCTCTGGAACAGGTTTTCATCAAGGATGTCTCTGTACATTGCTGCATTCATCTTTCCTTTGATCCTGACTAGTCTCCCAGTTCCTGCCGCTGAAAAACATCCCCACAGCATGATGCTGCCACCACCACGCTTCACTGTAGGAATGGTATTGGCCAGGTGGTGAACGGTGCCTGGTTGCCTCCAGACATGATGCTTGGCATTCAGGCCAAAGAGTTCAATCTTTGTTTCATCAGACCAGAGAGTTTTGTTTCTTATGGTCTAAGAGTCCCTCAGGTGCCTTTTGGCAAACTCCAGGCCAGCTGCCGTTTGCCTTTTACTGAGAAGTGGCTTCCATTTGGCCACTCTACCATACAGGCCTGATTGGTGGAGTGCTGCAGAGATGGTTGTTCTTCTGGAAGGTTCTCCTCTCCACAGAGAAATGCTGGAGCTCTTTCAGAGTGACCATCGGGTACTTGGTTACCTTCCTGGCTAAGGCCCTTCTCCCTTGATCGCTCATTTTGGCTGGGCGGCCGCTCTAGGAAGATTCCAAACTTCTTCCATTTATGGATGATGGAGGCCACTGTGCTCATTAGGACCTTCAGTGCTGTACCCCTTCCCCAGATCTGTGCCTTGATACAATCCTGTCTCAGAGGTCTACAAACAATTCCTTGGATTACATGGCTTGATTTGTGCTCTGACATGTACTGTTAACTGTGGGACCTTATATAGGCCGGTTTATGCCTTTCCTAATCATGTCCAATCAACTGAATTTCTCAGATGTGGACTCCAATCAAGTTGTGGAAACATCTCAAGGATGATCAGTGGGAACAGGATGCACCAGAGCTCAATTTTGAGTGTCATGGAAAAGGCTTTGAATACTTATGTACATGTGTTTTTTTTTTTCGTTTTTTATTTTTAATAAATTGCAAAGATTTCAAAATGAACTTTTTTCACGTTGTCATTATGCGGTATTGTTTGTAGAATGTTGAGTAAAAAATGTATTTAATCCATTTGGGAATAAGGCTGTAACATGACAAAAGTTAAGCGCAGTGAATACTTTCTGGATGTACTGTAGTTAATTATAAATCAAAAGGAGATTGCACTATTACATTATATATAGCATATAGTCAGCTTAAGACTCACCCATGGAGCAGAGTGATATTTTATGGCTTATTGATGCTCCTCTACTTTCTGCTGCCTGCCTTTGAGTAGCTGGGTGCACCAGCAACCCCAACATGGCCAAACTCTAACAACAAATGGTGACCTCTATTAAGTGAGGCAAGTTGAGGTTTACAGAAAAAACTAAAAGCTTAACTTCAGCCCAAACATTTTTTTTTAACAGAGTGGGCTAGAACCTTTTGTCAGGTGTTACAGTGTTTGTCCGTATTGGAGAAATTTTTATCATTTCGTATCTGGACACACAGTAATGGTAAATTTCTCCAATGGGAGCACAGGCTGCAATAAACCTTTTTTGTTAAATAGTGAAAGCTCAGCTTATTATTACTGTCTGTATCTTACTGTCCCAGTGACAACCACATCTCTTATTTCTTGTCCTGACACAAGCATTTACTCTTTCTAAGTCAATCAAGAAGTAAAAAGAAAAATTTGGGCTGGAGCTGGGCTTAAAGCTGAACTCTAATCACAAAACTTTCATTTAAATGTGTTTATCAATAGTCACAAAGGATATAAATCTACTTTGCGTGCATTAAATATGTTTGCAAACCCAGATAATACCCTGTAAAAGTAGCAGCAACTTCACTACTGTTTGCGCATAGTCTGTGCTGAGAGCAGAGCTGTGGGAGGGAATCAACAGGCCCCACCCACATAGGCTGCCTGCAGAAAACTACAGGAGGGGGCGGAGACAAGACCAGCCCTCCTGCACAAGTAGAGAGAAGAGCAGAGACTGTTTTTTATTACAGGAAGCTCCTGTGTAAAGTCAGTTTCACATTGTATTACTGCACATTTCTGGAATAAATACAAAAGCCCACCAAAATTCAAGTAACAATACACATGACTCTTGTATTTAGACTATATTTGCTCATTCTGGAGTCCAGCTTTAAAATGTCAGCTGAACATAGGCTTCACAGGTCTCTTCTCATCTCCTAACACACAATTCATCATTTCTTAAAATGATTTTTAAAAGCAAAATGTGGGCCTCTGTAAATCAGACCCAGAGGTGTAACATTGTCCTAGGAACCCCCCCTGAGTAATTGGTTAAAGCGCCACTATAGTTTTGAAGCAAACAATAAAGTGTAAAATTGGGAAGGTAGGAGTTGTCCTTTTAACTCTTTAGCTATGAAGGTTTTAGTGTGTTTTGCCAGGAGGATAATAAACCCAGCCTTCTGTAATATTAGATAGAGCTATGGACAAAATAAAAAAATAACACATAAGTTGCAATATGTCAGTAGCATCAATACAGCACTTTTTTCTCTTCAATCCCTCTGTAAGAAAACACAAGAAAGAAAGAAAGAAAGAAAGAAAGAAAGAAAGGCCATAACTCGTTTTTGTGTGTTTTTAATGCATTGCATTACCATGTAACTGGACACATGTCAATGCAACAGATACATTTTGCAAGCATTTTACATATACATTTTTATGTCATTTTTATCATTTCATAGCTCACCTTTATGGGCTGTGTATGTATTGGTTGGAAATATGGACATGCAACTTGAAAAATTAACTAACTAAAACGTATATTGCGTTTGTAGTGCATTCTCAGTGCGTTTTCATACATTGCCATTGACTATAATCTAATGCATGCAGGGTATTTAAAAAACACAACAAACTGAGATGAAGAGAAGAGCTTCATAGGTTAAATGGTAACTAGTTTTCATATGCTTTTAGCCCACGGTCACATCAAAGCTGATTTTGAAATCGTGCGACTTCACTGTAATTTCAAAATTGGGTGACCTGCTAATTTCAGTTGCGATTTGGAAGACATCTGACACAGATGTCTATGCAAATTGCAGCAACAGTAATACATGCACTATAGAAATCGGTGCGGCTCCGACAAAGTCTTGGATGGACATGTTAGTGTTAGTCTTGGATGGACATGTAGTTTTAAATGGAACTTAGGCAAGTCACAAACAAATTAAAACCTAGTTTTATTCTAAACAATATTAAAGCGGAACTAAACCTTCCTATCTTTTTCAGCTGAGGAAGCTGCCACCTTGGCCTCTGATTTTCAACTGCCACGGTGCTGCACATTTGATCAGTTATGACACCAGACATTTTATGGTTTGACAGTTTGGTTGACAGCATAAGCAAATGTGACAGCTTTCCCGGAGTGTGTCCTGAATGTAGCATGTTAAACTGTTAAATCAATGAGTTTAGTTCCGCTTTAATAAGAGCTGACCACTGTAATCCCCTGCAGCAGTCTTATGTAGTTTGTTAAAATACCTGTAACTGCCACTCTTGCTGGACAGCTTGGCCTATCCCAGGAGGGAGAAATATAGAGGATCTACTGGGGCAAGGGGAACCCAGAAAAACAAAGATTACTGTGTTAATGCTATTGACAGATTGCATGATACTGTATAAGTCAGTTTTTATTTTGCCTGGAGTTCCACTTTAAGCCTCAACCCCCATTCCCATAGTAACAGGCTTAACACAGCAGTGTGACACTTCCAAATTCAAATAAAACTTTTATTGCTGAACCATTCCCAGCATCTACCTCCCTTACTTGTATTCTTCATTGTACATTAAGTTTCTACATTAAAAAAAATATATATATATTTTAAAGGTTTTACGTTAACAATGTTCCCAGCTGAGCGGGGCTTCATCATGCCCTATTGACATTGTGATACTTTTGTTATTTTTTTAAGTTTGCTATTTATTTTCATTAAGTTTTGTGTTTTTTTATATATAAAATTATTCATCTTTGGTTATCTAGTCCGACATCAATGGTGCAACAGGTTGTGTATATATTCCGTGGCTCTATAATGTGTCCTTGCCTCATTTGGGGGTGCATTGAACCCAACGGGGGGACACCAGAAGGACTGGAAAGAACAGCAGTTTTGTACAGATCTTCTCTCCGCTTTGTTTGACGATAATGTATCTTGGAAATTTTATGACAAAAAAAAAGAAAATATGTAAACACATTCTGTGTTTTTTGTTGTCTGTTGTTTTTGCTCACAACACACTGATACAAGCTTTTACGAAAAACTAATATTGATGTAACAGCAAGATACTAAAGCATCTAATAATACAATTACAATTATCAATCACAGCGCTGAGCAAACTGTTGGGGCTATATAAATAATGTGTAATAATAATAATAAAAAAATGTGCTGTGTTAGGGCCGGCTCACACCAGCATGCAATACGGGAAAGGTGTGTTCCCTGTGCGTTTCCTGCACTGTGTTCAAAACACACTAGGTTTGCGAACTACTGCAAGTGCCAATACATTGTTAACGGCACCCAAAATTCAGATTGCAAACACAGTGCATTTGCCTTCACCAAATCGCATGGTACCGTAGTACCATGCGATTTGGTGCAGTGCATTTTTGAAATGTAGTGTATACACTACTTCTTTGTTCGATATCAGCCCATTCCAATGAATGAGCTTAAAATCGCACAGGAATGTGGACAGTGTTCCTGTGCAATTCAGGTGTGAACCAGCCCTTAACCACTTCACGTCCGGACACTTTCACGCTCTTTCTGTCCAGGCCAATTTTCAGCTTTCAGTGCTATCACACTTTGAATGACAATTGCGCGGTCATGCAACACTGTACCCTTATGATTTTTTTTAGCATTTTTTTGAGACAGATAAAACCTTATTTTGGTGGTATTTATTCACCACTGGAATTTTTATTTTTTGCTATATAAATGAAAAAGTCTAAACATTTTGAAAAAAAAGTGTTTTTCTTATAAAATTTTGCAAATAAATAATCTTTCTTCATAAATGGCCAAAATGTATTCAGCTATATTTTTAGTAAAAAAAAAAACCTAATTTGTTTATAACCAAAAATTATAACTTTTAAAAAAATTTTTTTACTTTTTTTTTTATATTATTATTTTTTTTTTTTACATACTATCACCTTAGCAGTACAGTGTCACCATAGTGATACTGCACTACTTGTGGGGGGTGATAAAGGCTGTAAAAGCAATAATTTCTCCTCTCTGGCTGCATTCTTGCAGCCATTGAGAAATACTGTGCGAGCTGTGATTGGTCACAGCTTGTCACATGGTAGAAGACTGTTGTGAATAGCCTTGTACCATGTGACCTCTGATCATTCACAGATTTCACATGTAGTAAGCAATGATGTCAGAAGCGACATCTTGCTTACTACTATTCATGTGATCACTGATTGGCCAATCAGTGATCACATGATTGGGACCTCACACAGAGGTGCCATGCAGTGATCGGTGTTCTGCTGTGTCCTCCGGATCGCGGTGCCGCACGCTCACAGGGAGTGTGTACAGGCAGGGAATGCGGGAGGACGTTTATAAACGGCCACCCACTCCTGCACTGCTCCTGTCTGGCCGTGTATGTACATGGGTCCAGATGGGAAGTGTTTAAATTGGTAGTAAACGCTTAAAAAAAAAATAGCCAGGTCCCCATGGGTTAATGCCATAATGTGCTACAGGGGTGTATACAAATGTTTTAAAAAACTACTTGTCCAAGGAACTAAATTAGAGTTCCATTCTACTTGTCCTGATAAAAAAAAGAATAATTTTAACCAAAATCGTATTTAAATCTGAGGTGCTTTTACACCCCGGTCACATTGGGTGTGACTTGGCATGCGATTTGCATGCCATGCAGCCTTCAAATCGTATGCCAAGTCGAACCCTATTGTCCGCTATTGGAGCTGTCATATCAGTGCGTTTCCAACTTGGTAGTACATTCACTACTTTTGGTGCAATTTTTATAGACATCTGTGTCAGATGTCTTGCAAATCGCACCTCAAATCGGCAAGTCACCCAAATTTTCAATCCTGCGACTTCACTGTAAGTCACACAATTTCAAAATCAGCTTTGATGTGACCAGAGTGTTAGGAATGTCTGGGGCTTTTATAAACAAAAGGAGCTTTATGGCGACCTAAACTTTTAGCCCTGGTTCACATTGAATACGACTATGAAATCAGGCTACTTCACTTGAAGTATTTCAAAGTGTGATTTCATGCGTGGCTTGCCTGACATCTGTGCAACTTCATGCACAGATGTCTATGCAAGTTACACATTAAATCGCAAAAATAGTGCAGTAATCTTGTTTCCAAATTGGTGTGGTGCTGCAAAGCTGGAATCGCAGCGATTTGAATGGTTCCATAGGCACAAATAGGGTGCAACTAGTTATTTGAATTGGCACTATCAAATCGCATGACAAGTTGCACAAGTATTAACCAGGGCATAATGTTTTTAACGTTGTTTATCTCCTATTCACCTCCCTGCCTGTCTCCAGCACTGCACCCGGGTGAGAGACCTTGCAGTGTAATGAGCACTGATTGTGTGCTCGTCAGGAGAGGGGAGTGTTGGGCAGATATAGTGCTACAGGGTAGCACAGGCATGAAAAATCACACACACATATATATATATATATATAGACGTGAGTTTGCATTTCCGGGTACGGAGCACACATGAGGCCATTCACGGCCGTGGCTGTCAATCACCGGGTCACCAGCCGGTGATTGCTTAGGATTTCTCACGGGGAGGAGAACTGTATGTAAACAATACAGCTCTCCTCCCAGTCAGCTGCTGCACACTGCCATCCAAAGCAGTGTGATTACAGTGAAGCACTCACACTGTGAAACAGCACACAGTTAACCCTTTGATTGCCCCTCATGTTAACCCCTTCCATCCCAGTGCCATTAGTAGCGTGTCAGTGCTTTTTTTTTTTTTTTTAGCACAGATCACTCTATTGGTGTCATTGGGGATGTCTGGGGATGTCAGTGACACCAAGTCAGTTTTCCCCAGTGTCAGAATGCCCGCCGCATATAAGTTGCTGATCGCCGCCATTACTAGTAAAAACTAAAAAAAAAAATTCCAGTATCTATACCGCCATTTGTAAATGCTATAACTTTCATGTAAACCAATTAATTTACACGCCATGTAGCATTTTGGCCTACATTTATGATGAAATTTGATTTTTAAATTCTTTTACTGGATATGTTTAATAGCAAAAAGTCAAAAATATTGTTTTTTTCTCAAAATTGTCGGTCTTTATTTTTTTTTTGATGGCGCAAAAAATAAAAAAACGCACAGGCGATCGAATACCACTGAAAGAAAATTCATGAAAAAAGGACGTAAATTTAATTTGGGTGCAGCATTGCATGACCACGCAATTGTCAGTTAAAGTATCGCAGCGCTATGATACAAAAAATGGCCTGGTCAGGTAGGGGGGTAAATCCTCTGGAGTGCAAGTGGTTAATGCTCAGCGCATTTGCTGAGCGAGTAAATAAGACGCCAGCCTCAATGAAAAAAAAACTTTATTCCTTCAGGTTACCCTTACACATGGAAGCATTTGGGTGCTCAGTACTAGCACCTGCTGAGCAGCCAAATCAAGCTCTGGTGTGTGCTCCGTCCATACCTGGGCAATTTGGGATTGCGGCAAAATGGCTGCATTTCTGCCCGCAATCTCAAAATGCACTAGAATTGCAAAATACAGGTTCTATTGTCATGATTTTCAATGACACCTAAAACGTGGTGCGGTTTTGCTGTGAATGTTGTGCAATTTACTGTGCAGCGCATTGCGTGAAGCTTGTTGTCCAAAGAGGAGCAAGGGTGTGGGTGCATGTCCCTGAATGCACAAAGGGTGAGTTCACGGATACACAGCTACACCCACGTGGATGTGATGTTGGGACGCAGTGGCTGTTTCTGTGTATCCGCTATGTCTCAATAGACATCAATAGGACTGTCTGCACAGGGATGCACGGAACACCTGTGGATCCTCCTACAGGTAAACACCTCCCTGAATGGACATAAGGTATTGTACACCCTGTGTGAACCAGGCCTTAGCAGCATTGGATGCAACATATTTCATCCAGAACACTTGGTCCTGAAAGAAATTACCATAAGAACATTCAATCAGAAGATAATATACTCTGAGAACATTTGATCAGAAGATAAAATACCCAAAAATATTCAGTCAAAATGGAAATTACCCTAAAAGCATTCAATCCTAAGTGGAAATATCCTTAAGACATTTGATTCTAGGAGAAAATACCCTAAGAACATTCAATCGGAAGAAAAAACACCCTAAAATGTTCGATCAGAAGAAAAAATACCCTAAAAACTTTCAGTGCTAAGAGACAACACCGAAAGAGCATTCCATACTAAGAGGAAATACCCTAAGAACATTTAATTCTAGAACATACCTGTTTGTGTATAGATATAGAAAATATTATAAATCCTTTTTTTTCTTTTGTAAAAGTAATTACATACCCTCTGTTCTCAGCTGCATAAGGAGCTCAAAGAGGTGGGGAAGAGAAACAGCAACACACTGGTCTTCCCAGTGAATGACTGTGCAGACAGGCATGTCAGGAAAAGTCTGATCATTAGAGGACAGCATGCTGAGTAGAGTTCCAGTAGAGAACTGACTATGCTGTGCTTTCATGCCTAGTGTGGTCAGTTTTATTAGGAAATCAGAGACTGGCAGGAACACCAGGAATTTCACATAAAGCAATACAAAGAGAACCAAATACTTTTTCATACAAGCACATAGTACAGCAGGCACATATCAGGAATATGAAATGCTAGATTTACATATTCTTTAAGAACATTCAATCAAAAGAGAAAATATAAAAACATTTGATCAGAAGAGAAAATACCCTAAAAATTTGATTTTGCCCCATTCACACAGCAGCCGCAGCTTAGTTTATAAATTGTGCAGACAACCCCAAAACTAATGAGTGAATGCTGATTAAATCACACAGAACAAATGTACATACAGGGGGAGATTTACTAAAATGAGTGCCCTTGGAATCTGGTGCAGCTGTGCATGTTAGCCAATCTGCTTCTAATGCAGCTTATTTAATTAAGCTTTGGCTATAAAACCTGGAAGCTGATTGGCTTCTATGCAGAGCTGCACTAGATGTTTCGCTCTCTGGTTTTAGTAAATTACCCCACAGTGAAAATTACAATAAAAAAGAACAAAAACCAAAACCTAAACAAATAAACTTCCCATGATTGCTATTTAGGCAGATAATACTACATCAACCTTCCAGCCATTAACAGGAGTAGATTGTCTCAAGACTCCTTTCCCCTAGGAACACAATAGGTTTACAAACATCCTGAGAGAATGCTCCTGCTATCAATCAGACTGGCAGGCTGTGATGGAGCTCTCTAAGTCTGAACTCAACAATAGACCAGTGCTCAGGCGGAACCAACCACAGCCTCAGAGTCTGGTCCGTCCTCAGTGGTGGTGTTTGATTCCGACCACATGTCCCAAACCTTGTGCAATGTTTGTGGACATCCGCGTGATAAGTATGTTTCTTTGTATAAAGGTATAGCCGAGTTAACCAACCGTTTCCAAAACTCCAGGGAACCGTTTCCAAAACTCCAGGGTAGGAACCAATTCCGATTTCCATTTAAGCACAATCAATTTCCTAGCATAAAATATTAGTAGCCCTAGCAATGTACAGGTAGCCCTGGATGGTGCCAAAGCCTCCACCAGCCCAAGTTGACATACATCAACCTGCTGAGGGACAGGGATAGTAGTTGCAATAAACTGGAGGACAGTCGTCCAGAAGACTTGAAGTGTTGGACAAGACCATACCATGTAGATATAATCTGCTAATTCTACTTTACATCGCCAACAACGAGGGGGGCAGTCTGAATAGATCTTGTGCAATCTAGATAAAACCTGTGCAGTAATTTAAACTAGATCAACTGATCCTTAGAAATTACTAATTGCTGAAATGGATATACCTATATGCCCTCCCAGTCCTCACCATCTAGTTCAGGTATTTCCACCATCCAGGAGGTCTAACCCATGATGTATTGTAGGTTGTAAGGCTTTATAAACATTCAAGAAGGGTTTCTTAAGTGTCTCGTCCCATAGGAGAGATTCTATATCAAATTCTAGAATATTCACGGGAACACTACCAAATTGAGATGAAAAAGCATGCCAAATTTGGAAGAATCTTAAGAAGTAGGAATTCGGTCATTTGAATTGTTGTTTCAAAGAGTCAAAGGTTTTTAAAACTCCATTCTAACAGATGTGGGCCAAATATTGCACATCACTAGCAGCCCAAAGGGACGGGTCAGGGACAGTGAATAATTCAGAGAGTGATGGGTTCATCCAAAGAGGAGTTTTGGGAGAATAAATCCTGGAGGAATTCCCAAAAGGAGGAGTAACTTGATTCCAAGCCTTGATAACTATTTTCATATAATTTGTGAGGGGAAATGGGGCCTTGATGCCGTGCAATAGGGCATTGTGAAGTGTTTTGTACGACCCCATTGAGGTAGCCTCAAGGACTACCGCTGAATTTGTGTCATCAGAAATCAGCCAATTGGTTTTTTTTATTATACAAAACCATTTTAAACCAACATTTTACAGTACAAAAATCCATATTTAATTAAATTTCCTATCTCCGTATTTACCCCCTCCTCCCCTTATCTTCTTAGTCTTTCCATTTACTTTCCATTTACTTCTTGTTCTTCATTTGTTAATATATTTCACAGTTTCCCCTCCTTATCTTTTTCCTCTTTCTTTCCTTTTCCAAACGTTTATATATTTTTTTCTTCTTCTATACTCCAACCACTTCTAGAAATCTTTTTGATTTTTTTAAATTATACCATCCTTCCCAGGCCTTCTTAAATGTATCCATTTTAACCTCATCTATATTATATAATTCTGCCATTCTATGTACATACTCAACTCTATCTATCAAAACTTTTATTTTTAGAGACTCTGATGTCTGCCAATATATAGGAATAAGGCTTTTGGCCGCATTTAATAGATGGAAGAATATCATATTTTTCTATTGCTTTGCCGAAAGTTCTGATTTATAAAATAGGCAAACCGACAGTTCTATCAATACATTAATCTTCTGGATCTCTTGTATATGTTGTGTTATCTCCTTCCAAAACGCCTGTATTTTGGGACAGTATCACCAGATATGTGCCATTGTACCTTTATTCCCACATCCCCTCCAACACTGGGGTGAGACCTCTAGTCTTAGTTTATGCATCACATGGGTGTAATATACCATCTTACTAGACATTTATAATTCATTTCCACTATATTCATATTCACTGCACCATGTATTAAACTAAACATTTTATTTTTTGTTGCTCATTCAATTTTGTTTCAAGCTCCATTTCACACTTTTGCAAAGATTTTGGGGATACTGGTCCCTCTATTTCAGTGAGGATTCAATATATCCTTGAAGTAATATGTTTCTGTATTCTATTTGTACTCAGCAATTGCTCTAAAGGATAAATTTCTTCCTTGTTCCTTAGTGTTTGTGGGAGCTTTGGAACAAAATGTCTTATTTGACCAAACCGCCACTCATTCAGTGTAGAAAATATTTACTTCTTATTCTTCAAATCCTGTAAAGAACATAAAACCCCCTTATCCACAATATCTTTTAAATGTGCATTTCTATCAATTATCCATTTCCCTGAAATATTTTCATTCCCGGGAGGGAAAAACCTAGTTCCTGCCAGAGGTATTGACAGTGAATTAAATTTCCAGTCTTTCTGCTTGTGCATTTCATCCCAAATCCTAAATACATTCCGTGTCATAGTGCTTGTGTCATCATCCCAAATGCTGAATTCCTGTGGTATCCAAACAAACTTTTCTAGTGGTACCTTACTAAGTGAACTCTCCATTTTTACCAAACTTCTCACCTGTGCGCAGGGGCGGACTGACAACTCATGGGGCCCCCGGGGCAATAGGGGATCATGGGGCCCCTGTGTTCTTTTCCACACTCAAAGCACACCCAAAAATAGCCTATAAAAAAGGTACCAGGGACATTTCATGGGGCCCCCTATTGACCCCGGGCCCTCGGGCAGTGCCCTAGAGCTCGAATGGTCAGTCCGCCCCTGCCTGTGCGTTATATATCCAGTCTACAATTTGTGATAGGAGTACCGAATTATAATATCTCCTACAATCTGGCATATTTAACCCCCCTTTTTTTTATTACTGCATAGGACTTTTTTATTATTATTATACAGGATTTATATAGCGCCAACAGTTTGCTCAGTGCTTTACAATATAACAGGAGACAATACAGTAACAATACAGTTCAATACAAGAGGGGTTTGAAGGCCCTGCTTACAATCTAGGAGGCTTCATTGTATGTCCACACATATCTAAGTGTCATTTTGTTAAGAAACCTAAAAAAAGTCCCCAGAAGAGGTATTGGAAGCATGTTAAATTTATATAAAACTTTTGGTACTATGATCATCTTAATTATATTTTTCTGACCTATCCAACACAGCTTTCCCATTGAGGTTTTCCTTAGTTCATCCTTTATCTCATTTATTAATGAGATATAATTTGCCTGATATAGATTTTTTATAGGCGATGTTAAATTTATTCCCAAATATTTTAGTTCTTTTTCTCTCCATTTAAAGGGGAATTCTTTTTATAAGATTTGTTTCTCAGCCTTTGAAACATTTATATTTAAAATCTCACTTTTCAAGGAATTAATTTTCAAATTAGATAGCTCTCCATATTCTTTCAATTTTCTCATTAAATTCGGTAGTGTTAGTCTGGAGTTTGCGATATAGTACAGCATATCGTCTGCACGTGCTGCCACTTTATGTTCAATGTCCCCTGTCCACATTCCCCTGACATCTACACTGTTTTTAACAGTTGTTAATAGTGTTTCCAACGTAATGACAAACAACAACGGCTACAGGGGGCATCCCTGTCTGGTTCTATTATACATCCCAAAGAAATTTGCTAGTGGACTGTTTACCTTCACTGCAGCTGAGGGATTACTATATAACTCTTTTATCCACTGCATCATTCTAGGCCCAATTCCTAATATTCTCAGCGTGTCGATCATAAATCCTCAATCTACTCTATCAAAGGCCTTCTCAGCATCAACTGACAGGATATTTCACGGTACCTCTCCTCTTTCATTCTTTTGCAGGATAAGTAATGTTCTTAAGCCATTATCCTTTCCCTCTCTGCCTGGGATAAATCCCACTTGGTCCAAGTGTATCAAGTCAGACATCAACTCTTTCAACCGGTTAGCTAGTACCTTCGCATACAGTTTTGTATCTGTGTTCAACAAAGATATAGGTCTATAGCTGGTACACTGAAACCAATATTTTCCCTCCTTGGGTATTACTGTGATATATGCCTGTAGCAATTCCTTTCTCATCTTTTTCTCCTCTCCCAGTGCGTTCATGTATACACACAGTTTAGGGACTAGATGTTCTTTAAATTTCTTATAATATCCCATGGTGAATCCATCGGGTCCAGGACTCTTTCCTATGACTGTACCCTTTACTGCTAAGTTGACTTCTTCTGTTGAAATTGAGCTATCTAAAGCTGTTAATCTGGTTGTGTCCAATCTAGGTAGACTGGCCTTGCTCAGATAAACCTGCCTCTTCTTCCTCCTCTCATCTTCTGATTCTTTCTGGTTCTTACCTTCTGCTATATATAGGTCGCTATAGTATCTCTGGAATGTATTAGCGATGTTGGTGGTTGAATAAACCATTTCACCTTTTTCATTTTTTATTTTATCTATAAAGGTCCTTGATTTCTTTTCTTTCAACTTCTTTGTTAAGTATTTCCCTGGCTTATTCCCTCACCGATATCTTTCTTTCAAAGCCCCATTAAAAATCTTCCTTGTTTCTTGTTCCATAAATTCTTTTAAATCCTCTCTTTTTAATATTATCTCTTGTTGTAACTCTAGTCATTTTCTTTTTATGTAATTGTTCCAGATGGTATAGTTCTTCCATTAATATCCTAATTCTTTTTCCCCATTTTTTCTTTATCTCTGCCCCTATCACAATCAATATCCCCCTAATATAGGCTTTATGTGCTTCCCATACCATGGCGATAGAAACCTCCTTGGACTCATTTAACATAATGTATTGAGAGATCAGCCAATTGTGAACATCAGAGAGTAACACTACTATGAAATAGGAGTGGAAATCCGGGCAGGCTAGTCCACCCTGGGTCCAGGGGCTCTGAAGCAGAGACAACCAAAGAAAAGCTTGGAATCCACACTGGAGAAAGGCGTAGAACATACAGCAAGGAAGGATGAAGTTTCATCTTAAGTAAGTTTATTCTACCAATCAGAGACAAGGGCAAATTGTTCCATGCTTTCAATTTATTTTTAAAATTGTAAACAAGTGGAAAGAGATCAAGTCTACAAAAATCCTATATCTTAGGGGAGATATGTAAGCCAAGGTATTTGATAGTGTCTGTAGGCCACAGAGAAAGAGAGGGGTCCAACTCCCTAAGTGCATTGGGGTCTATGGGAAGGATCAGGGATTTATCCCAGTTGACTTTCAGCCCTGACAGTGGTAAAATTAAAGAGGAGGTCTAAAGCTGCCCTGAGTGAGGGCCCCAGATCCTGGAGAAAGAGAATGATATCATCGGCGTATAATGCCACCTTCTCTACAATGGATCAAACCCGAACACCCTGAACAGCATCAGAGAGCCAAAGTGCCGCAGCAATGGGTTCAGCTACCAGAGCAAATAGCACCAGAAAAAGTGGGCAACCCTGTCCAGTCCCCCTTTCGATGGAAAATGCAGGGGACAAGTCCCCCCCAAGTTTAATTTGGGCCGATATAAAATACTCAGCCATTTGCGGAAAATTGGGCCAGACCCATATGCTTTCTAGGTCCAATGCTACAAACACCATGGTGCCCCGATCGTGAGAGGGGATTTGTAAGTGAGTATATACTCTACAGAGATTGATGTCCATAGCCTTTCCCAGCATAAATCCAGTTTGGTCTACGTTCACCAAGGACGAGAGGATCCCAATCAGCCTAGCACCAAGAAGGTTTGTGAGAATTTTCAGGTTGTAGTTCAAAAGAGATATGGGCCGATACGCAGAGCAGCAAGTGCTATCCTTACTGGGTTTCGGTATTAAAATGATATGAGCTTGGGCCATGGAAGGGAGCTTACTCCCATCTTGAAACTAGTCCACATGTAGCTGCCAAAGACGTGGCACCAATTCAGGGGTTGTTTGGGGAGGTAAAGAAAATATGGCAATTTCAATTTCTTTCTCTGTGATCTCAGCCTCCAACAAATTTACCGGTACATCTGTGTCAGATAGAGTAGGAAGGGACAGCCCAGGTAGCACAGAGTGTATCTCCTCCGGAGGAGAAGAAGGAGCGCTGTATAAAGAGGCATAGTAAGAATGGAATTCTTGGAGTATAGTAAATGGGTCAGAGGAGACAGCACCCCCAGCTGTGCTTTTTACAGGTATTTCTGTTCAGCTACCAGACCGACAAGGAGCCTCCCGTTCTTGTCCCCAGATTTAAACAGTAGGGCCCTCAGGAGTTTAGACTCAGAGGAAGTTGCCTCTGTAAGATGCATGGCTAGTGACCTTCTAGCATGGGTGAGGGATGTGTACGCTTCTGAGGAGGGATCTGTGGCAATTGTAGCCTCTTCATCACTAACATGCGACTCCAACCCAGCCATTTGGAAGGAATACTCAACCCTCGCCGCCTTAATGGCTGAAATATATTCACTTCTTATTGTGGCATTAAATGCCTCCCAAGTTACCAATGGAGCCGCTGAATGTTCATTTGTTTCCCAGTACTGGGCAAATTTCCCCTGCACAAGTTCCTCCACTTTGTCATCTCGGAGCCAGCGGACACCAAGTCTCCAACAGCCCCTTCCACTGCCTCCGCCCAATCGCAGGACCACCTCAAGTGGGGAGTGATCCGAGATCCCCGCTGGCAATTACTTGACGGCGATGATGTCAGATAAAATGGTAGTAGAACAAAAGGCGAGGTCTATCCTGGAACTGGATCGGTGGGCAGTGGAGATGTGCGAAAAGCACTTAACTTGTGGATGTTTCCATCGCCAAGTTTCAGTTAGAGCGAGGGTATCAGCCCAGGTGGATAATTCTAAATCCAACACTCTAGAGGGGTTGGAGGTGTCCAGACTCCCATCCAAAATGTTGCTGAAACCCCCAGCTATAACCACCCGGGAGACTGAAAAGGGAGCAAGTTTGTCATAAATATTATACAAAATATTAGGAGGAGGAACAAAGACATTAGCAAATGCAAAGAGGTGTGCACCAATCTCAAGGGGTAATACAATATATTGACCCTTATGATCAGTAATAACATGTTCAACCTGACAACTTAAAGACTTGTTCAGCAATACAGAGACCCCTCTGGAGTAGTTGGAGTAGGTGGTGTGGAAGGACTGTCTAACCCAATACTTGCGGAGAGCCAGTACCTTGCTGCCAGTTAAATGGGTTTCCTGGAGCAGAATATGTGGCTTGTGGGACTGGAGGAACTTAAACATGAGGGATCTTTTATACTTATGTCAGTCCCCTGACATTCCAAGAGAACAGCTTAAGTTCCATATTGTATTAAGTGATAATAATTTGTAAGTATCATTATCACGCAATAAATGATACATAGGGCCCACCACAGCACATCAGGAGAGCTCCAGACAAGATGTCCTCTCAGGGGGCACAACAGTAGGACACCACATATGTAAAGAGGGGGGTGGGAATTGTACCAATGGGCATCACAGTTGGAAGAGTTGGGCCAGAAGATAGCAAGCAAAACACCCTATCCACCTGTAGAACCATGGTGCAGGTCGGTCTTTTCCCTAAACAGGTAACAATAGAGTCTGATGCTTCAAAACAAGTCTAGTGCATCCAAAAAGTGAAATAGATAAAGTAGAAAAAAACAGCAACTAAGTTGTCCAAGTCTTTTGCAACTGAAAACAGACTCAGGGGAACTTCCGTTCAACAGCAGAGCGTCCTTTAGAAACGGTAGTCCCTTTGCAAGATGTTCCCACTTAATAATAGTACAGTGTAGGCTGCTTCAAAAGCAACAGCTATAGTTAGGGGTCTCAGTAACAGATTTCCATTAGCCCCCCAGAAGGAATCTTAGAACACAGAAGGAGACCAGTGGGGAAGGGATCCTAACAATATGCATAGTGAGGGTTTCAGGCATAGCCTGCTTCTCCAACCAGGAGGATTGGACAGTTGGGCTCAAAGCCATGAGTTCCATGACTGCCTAGTGGTGAAGAGGAGGAAGAAAAAGAAGGACCAGACAGATAGAAATGTAGGGCACCACCAGGAAAGTCAGTCGGGATCAGTCTTACTATAGGGTAGACAGCCAGGAGTCAACCTCCTCTGGGGAATCAAAAAATGTGATATTTGGTATAGCATGCTGTAGGGCATCTCTTTCTTCCAGAGACGTCTACAGATATCCTGAAAGGATTTACATTTCCTCTGGAGTTTGGCTGAGAAGTTTGGGTATAGATGAATCATGGTGTTCTCATAGGCAAGATTAGGGTGTTTACTGGCCTCACTCAGGATACTGTCCCGGTTGAGGAACTACCTGAGGAATGGACATGGAGCGGCTCCTGGTATCTGACAAGCCTGTGGGCACACAATGCGCACTTTCCACCACATATGTTGGAGAGACCGAGGTTAGGCCCAGCAAATCCTTAAAAAAGGACTAGGCAAAGTCCGCAGGTGAGTCCCCTTCATATCTCTCAGGGAGACCGAGCACTCTAACATTATTCCGCCGCAGATGATTTTCAGTGTCATCGGATTTGGCAAGGAGTGATTGGACTGTGCGTCCCAGTGTCTCTAATTGCTGGGTATGGCGGTTAGTGATGTCCTCGGCAGAGGAGATGCGGGCCTCAGTCTCCGTAATGCGTCCCCTGATCTTGTCCAGATCTGCCCTGATCAAGTTGCATTCCTCGGCAAGATGATCACTCCTGATAATGAGTGAGGATTTTCTCTGTTCTATGGCGCAGAGGATGAGCGCAGTATCTCCTGTAGTTACTGGTTCCGGAGGGGCAGCCAGGCGCTCCATGCCCTCTGCCATGTCGAGCTCCGCCAGCAATCCATGCAGTTTACCAACCAAAATGGCATTGGTACATGCAGCTGGGGCAGCGGGAGGCTTTTTCCTGGGTGTTGGGGTGAACAATAGGTGGGAAACAGCCCTGGGATGGTATGCAGGATGATAAATGGATGAGAGGATAGCAGGAGGTTTCACTCAGACCGTCCGCTTTGCTATTATTTTTTTTTAAATAAATAATCCCCGAGCGTTCTATAAACCAGAATGTGGATCCCACAGCTTTGCTGAAGGGCTACTGAAATAAAATCAATTACAGAGTAAATCATGTAGCACTAAAATGATTAAAGATCAAAAAGTGAAATACTTTAATGGTGATTTATTTTCATGGGATCTTTTCAGTGTAGCACGTTTTGTCTTTGAGTGACAGCAGAGGGCACTATGACCAAATATTTCTGATGGACCATTAACAGGAGCACCAAGAATCGTTCTACAGACATAGAAAACCTGTTCTCCCCACACAAGACAGAAGAGCAGATCCACTGCTAAGACACCATAAGGTTACAGTACCTACCTTCTTCGTAGTCACTATAATAATAAAAGCATACTAAGAAAAGTAGTCACCGTGAGCAGGAAATCACATCTCCAAGGGAGTTCAGTACACAACAATGTCTACACCCCAAGTAAGGGTTCATACACACGGGGCATTTACAGGCATGTTTTATGCCTAGCATAACTTTCCCGTGCTCGGGGTGCTGTGTGTGCCACATACAGTCTGCCATACAACTGAAAGGCTGTATGCGGCTATTCTTTTGTACATACCAGTGCTTGCTTGCATCAACATTTACCTACGCAGGCATGTCCAACATATTTTCCAAACACAGACATTTCACGTTTGGAAAATACATCCATGTATTCCAGCCAAGTTTCTGACTGTCTCTTCTGT
Source organism: Staurois parvus (assembly GCF_062004578.1). NCBI lineage: Eukaryota > Metazoa > Chordata > Amphibia > Anura > Ranidae > Staurois > Staurois parvus. The sequence goes on from NW_028317910.1 coordinate 6,573,173, forward strand.
CTCAGTCGGCCATCTTTATTAAGGGCCAGTTCCTATCAGAACGCGGTATGGAAGCACATTGTAAGATGTATTGGGGTGGCATTGAAAATGAATGGCACTGCAACGCATGTTACATGCTTTGCCGCACAGGGTAATGCATGCTTTTACGCAACGCAGAAGTGCAAATTAAAATGGACCTGCCAAACATACTTTTCATGTTGATGTGTATGAACAAGGAAAATAAATTCAGTTCACCTCTGCCGAACATGCACCTTGAATGTTTCATGCTGCAAGTAAAGAAAACTACCGGCTGATCTGTCAGAAATCTAGTGAGCCCTTTACTTCCTGTAGCAAGCTGACAACTCTGCTTCTGTTGCCTGAAATCCCAGTCAGTGTTGTCAGCCCAGCTAAGTATTGTCTGATAGACTACAGTACACCCCTACTCCTAAACCCCATAATGTAAGAGGGAAGTGTTTTGTAGTCCAGCAAGAATTCTGTGTATTTCTTACACAACACCATAAATACCATAACAAAAATTGATGATTTGAGATTAAGAACCCATTCACACTTGTGCAACTTGTCATGTGACTTTGGGGTCCGAAGTCACATGACAAGCTGAACCCATGTTTCCCAATGATCACCATTCATACCTGTGGGACTTCAAGTCCCAGCGACTGGAAAGTAGTTCCTGCACTACTTTGGTCCGACTTTCATGCAACTTAAGGGTTATAGACTTCAATATAAACCTCCCAAAGTCGCATGAAAGTTGCACCTGAACGTTATACATGCGACTTGTGTGCAACTTTGTACAGCACAGACAATCATCCTTGGTCAAAGCCAAAGTCGCACTAAAATCGCACTCATCCAAAGTCGCATCAAAGTCATACAAAAGTCGCATCAAAGTCCCACTGTAAAGATGCAATAGAAATTGCATGATTTTGAAGTCGCACAAGTGTGAATGGAGCCTTAGGATACAGCGGCAATTCCTAACTGGTGTCAGTTTTGGATATAGAAGAAATAGTAATTGTAATAATAATAATAATAATAATAATAATAATGTTGTCATCACAACACTACATCACTACAAGGTTTTGGATAGGCACTGGACCTGTCACCACTTGCCAGATGAAGTGGTTCTGGATGGTTCCAAAACTTTGAATTGTATCTTTGCAATGAGATGTGATCTAAATTTATGAAGAAACTTGATTTTATTGGATATATTTTACAAAAAAAAGTAGATATTTTTTTTTCAAAACTTTAGGTATTTTTCATTTATATAATAAAAAAATAAAAAATTCAGTGGAGATCAAATACCACCAAAAGAAAGTTCTATTTGTGTGAAAAAAAAATTATAAATTTAATTTGGGTACAGTGTTGCACGACCGAGCAATTGCCAGTTAAAATAACGCAGTGCCGAATAGCAAAAAAGTCCCCTGGTCATAAAGGCAGTAACATCTTCCAGAGCTTGCTGACCTGCTGCAGTACATTTACTGTAGCAGGTCAGCTTGTACAGGCACAATCATGTACCTGTACCTCGCAGCTTTCTTCCAGGTCCGCTTGTACATGCGCTCGCAGACTCAGAGGACTGTGCTGTCATTGACTGCAGCACAAGCTGATCAGTGGGTCCCGAGCCAATGATTTGGGGTCAGAAGCCGCTGATTGGCTCAGTGAATGACAGAAGAGAGCCCTTTGTTGGTAAACAACACAGAGCTCTCTTCACACTGCAGCAATGTGCTGTTCCTGCAAACCAGAAAGTAAACACTGGCACATTGCCTAGTAAAACACCACTCAGTAAACACAATAAACATTGTTAGGCACATGTTTAACCCATTGATTACCCTAGATGTTAACCCCTTCCCAGCCAGTGTCATTAGTACAGTGACAGTGTACTGTATAGTTTTAGCACTGATCACTGTATTGGTGTCACTGGAGATCTGTGTCATTTAGTCAGTCCCACCAGCGTCAGTTAGTGTCAGATTGTCCTATCACAGTCCCACTATAAGTTGCTGATTGCCGCCATTACTAGTAGAAAAACAAAATTCCAATATCTATACCAGTGGTCTCCAAACTGCGGCCCTTTGCTTGCTTTTATCTGGCCCTTGGGGCACTATTTCATCCGCTGATACCAACTGGGTATAATTCCCCCCCACTTACATCAATGAAGGGGGCACAATTCCTCCCAGTGACACAAATGATAGGGTCCAATGACATGAATGATGGGGCAGAATTCCTCCCACTGACACCAAACAAAGAGGTATTATTTTTTCCCCTCTGATGTCGGGACTTTTTCTACTCCTAATGGCCGCAGTCTGGCCCTCGTAAAGTCTGAAGGACAGTAAACTGGCCCTTTGTTTAGAAAGTTTGGCGACCCCTGATCTATACCATAGTCTGTAGAGGCTGTAACTTTCACATAAACCAATCAATATACTGTACATTATTGGGATTTTTTTTTTTACCAAAGATGTCGCAGAATACATTTTGGTCAATATTTATGAAGAAATTAGATTTTTAAAAATGTTTTCATTGGATATGTTTTTTAACAGAAAGTAGAAAAGAAACTCAGTGGTGATCAATTATCACCAAAAGAAAGCTCTAATTGTGTGAAAAAATTATACAGTTTTCATATACGTATGTTGCATGACCGACTAATTACCAGTGCCAAACAGCAAAACATGGCCTGGTCATGAAGGGGATAAAATCTTCTTCAGCTTAAAGTGATAGTAAACTGGCTTCTGTAAAAACCCGCTGACAGGCAGTTTTTTCTTTTCTAGAGGTCTCTGCTGTCATACATGAACCCTCTGCCTGAACGTAGTAATCTGATCTGAGCCGTGCATGCGCAGCTCACACCGCATTTACGGCCCACTTTGTATGCCGCGCTGAAGTGACTCCTGTGCGCATGCATGGGAGTGACATCACCACAGCCCGGCCATTCAGGTGGCCAAAGATATTGAGCCGGGAAGGAGGACTGGGTTAACATGGAAGTGCTAGAGACCAGAGAGTGTATTGTATGCGGCACATACTAGTACATTATGACTTCAACCTGCAGGGGATTTTTTTTCAACATATTTATGAGGACTTTATTATCACTTTATGTGGCTAAAGTTCACCAGTCAGGAGAAAACAATATACAATGATAGTATCTTCAGCGTACCCCCCCCCCCCTCCCAAACTTTGGCCATTCTAATCCAGTGTTTCTCAACCTTTTTTCAGTCAAGGCACCCTTTACAATTATGGAGAGTCTTGAGGCACCCCATTCTAAAATGTGAAAAACTATTCTAATAGCTTTATATAATGCAGCAACATCCACACATGTAGGACACCCAACATCCCAACATTAGAGGTGATTTATTCTTCCAAAGCAAATACACTTTTCCACTCTGGTACTGACTAGTATTCCAATGTTTCTCTTCCCCCTCAGTTTTTCTCTATCACTGAGCTAATGTGACCCCGGACTGATAGAGGGGGGCAGGAGAGGGGCAAACTAGGATGCTGTGCAGGCAGCTGACATCCTCCTTATCAACTGATGATGTCATTGGATGTCAGGACATCTGTGGGTAGAAGGTGGTAATGGTGCACAATGATAACCTGTGGCTTTGTGTAACTAAAAGGCAGGCTTGTTCCACCCGCTGGCTTGTATACAAGTTTTGGGCAATTTTTAGACATTTTGCCAAGGCACCCCTGAATAGACCTCAAGGCATCCTGGTTGAGAAAGGCTGTACTAATCTATGAGGGTCAATGTTTCCTAAGAGTGGAATACTGGCCTGCCCTTCCCTGTTTTTACACATTTTATTTTCTTCTTCCCTTTAAATCACATTTAATAGCGTGCCGACCGCCCTATAGCAGAAATACTGCTACAAGGCAGCAGCCGCGCGCAAAATCACATATATATGTGACTTTGTATTTCCAGGCAGGGGGCGGTCACGGCTGTCAATCATCAGGTCCCGGCCAGTAATTACTTACTGGAGCCCGGTGATTTCCAAAGCTCTCTGATGGGGAGGAGGACTGTTTTGTTTACTAACAGTCCTCCTCCCTGTCAGCTCGGGCACACTGCTGTGGATGGCTGTGCACAGCACAGCCATTCACAGCAGTGTGATTACAGGGAATCAAAAGCTACACCCTTGTAAAACACTCCCAGCACACAGTTAACCCTTTGATCGCCCCTCATGTTAACCCCTTCCTGCCCAGTGCCATTAGTACAGTGTCAGTGTTCTTTTTTAAGCACTGATCACTGTATTGGTGTCATTGGGGATGTCAGTGACACCAAGTCAGTTCTCCCCAGTGTCAGAATGTCCGCCACAGTCCCATTAAAAGTCGCTGATCACCGTCATTACTAGTAAAAATGAAAAAAAAATTTAAAATCCCAGTATATATTTTGTAAACGCTATAACTTTCATGCAAACCAATTAATTTACATGTATTGGGATTTTTTTTTTAGCAAAGACATGTCGCAGAATACATTTGGGCCTAAATTTATGACAAAATTAGATTTTTTTACTGGACATGTTTAATAGCAAAAAGTCATATTGTATTTTTCTCAAAATTGCCACTTTTTTTGTTATAGTGCAAAAAATAAAAAACGCACAGGCAATCAAATACCACCAAAAGAAAGCTCAATTCATGGGAAAAAAGGACATAAATTTCATTTGGGTGCAGCGTTGCATGACCGTGCAATTGTCAGTTAAAATAACGCAGCGCAGTAACGCAAAAAATGGTCTGGTCAGGAAGGGGGGTAAATCCTCTGGAGGGCAAGTGGTTAACAAACAGAGATGTGACTTGAAGCTACCCTTAGACGGTGATGATCAAAATAACATAAATAATAATAATACAAGCTCCACCTATCTGACAAGGGAAGAGTCCCTGTAGCCCTAGCAACAAGTCACGTGGGGCGGAAGCCGCTCAGTCGCCTGTTCATTGGACGAGGCAGAGCACGAGACGTAGCGACCTTGTCCCGTTCCAAAACAAATAAAGAGGGCGGGCTCTAGAAGTGACGTCCTCTCCCGGCGTGCAGTGCGGAAGGGGGAGTGGTCTGCAGCTGTATTCTACTCGTACATGTTTGTTAGGGGCGCCCTCATTGGTCGGAGTGGCCTCGTGCGATGGGCGTCATGGTGACGCTGCCAGGCAACCCGGGGAGGCGACAATAAGAGAGAGAGAGAACGAGCGGGGCGGCCCGGGACACCGAGAGAGGTGAGATCTCTGTTCGTACTTGCCCCTCCCCTTTACCCAGTCACATGGCACCAATGACTCTCTACACCCCAACACTGCCCTGCCAGTGGGACCCCTAAACTGCCACCTACCTCCTCCTTCATTGTCAGCCCCTTTACTGCCCTATTATCCCTCCCCTGACCCCATCACTACCCCCAACATCCCCCATAGGCCGTTACTATCCATTCTGTCCTTTCATCCTGGAACAAATCTCCCCGACTTCTGTCATTCTTATCCCCCCTCCGCTGCTCTCTCTCCTGTCAATAACCCCCCCTCCTCTCCTGTCACTTTTATCCCCCCTGCCGCCCCCTCTCCTGTCACTTTTATTCCCCTCCCCCACCGCCTCCTCACCTGTCACTCATACCCCCTGCTGCCCCATCTCCTGTCACCTTTATCCCCCCTGCCTCCCTTCTCCTGCCATCTTCCCTGGGTCCCCTACTCTCCCCCCCCCCCCCCCCCCCCAAGTACTGCCCCCTCCTCTGTTACTCTTGACTGTAACTTCAACCCTCTCTCCTGTCACTCTTATCCCCCCAGCCGCCCCATCTCCCGTCACTTTTACCCCCCCCCCCCCGTCTCCCGTCAGTTTTATCCTCCCCCCCTCCCCATCAATTTATCCCCGTCGCCCGTCAATTTTATCTCATCCCGTCGCCCGTCAATTTTATCTCATCCCGTCGCCCGTCAATTTTATCTCATCCCGTCGCCCGTCAATTTTATCTCATCCCGTCGCCCGTCAATTTTATCTCCCCCCGTCAATTTTATCTCTCCCCGTCGCCCGTCAATTTTATCTCTCCCCGTCGCCCGTCAATTTTATCTCCCCCCGTCGCCCGTCAATTTTATCTCCCCTCCGTCGCCCGTCAATTTTATCCCCTCTTCGCCCATCAATTTTATCCCCCCCCTCGCCAAATTGCCCGTCAATTTTATCCCCTACCTCTCCCCGTCAATTTTATCCCCCCCTCTCCCCGTCAATTTTATCTCTCCCGTCAATTTTATCCCCCCCCGTCTCCCGTCAAATTTTATCCCTCCCCCTCCGTCAAATTTTACCCCCCCCCGTCTCCCGTCAAATTTTATCCCCCCCCCGTCTCCCGTCAAATTTTATCCCCCCCCGTCTCCCGTCAAATTTTATCCCCCCCGTCTCCCGTCAAATTTTATCCCCCCCCCCCCGTCTCCCGTCAAATTTTATCCCCCCCCCCGTCTCCCGTCAATTTTATCCCCTCTGGCGCTCTTATTCCCAGCTACTGCCTCCTTCTCTATCACAATTATACCTCCCTACAGTCCATCTGCTGCCACTGTTTATACCATCCATTGTCACTTTCTCTGGGTCCCTAATCCCCCCCCTTCTCCCTTCTGTCACCCTTATCCCCCCATACTGCCCCCTCCTCTGTTATGCAGGTCATGGACGGCTGGAAAACCACGCTTTTTTTGAACGATAAACGAAAAATCGGTCAGTCGGTAAACCGACGTTACCACCAACGATTACAAAAATCGGCCGACCAAGTCATAAAGTTCACCCCATATAACAGCCAAAACTTCTGTTCCTTCCAGGTCACAGCTCATGCGCATATTTTTTTTCCATTAAAACTATTGTACGATTTGGCCATCATTGCCGCGAAAAGCGGTCGTTTTCCAACATAACCATTAATTCAAAAGTGCAAAAACCCTGAAAACAGGCCGACCGATCGACTGATTTTCGAATTGTCTATGGCTGGCATTACTCTTGAATGTAACTTCATCCTATTGTCATTTCTACAGTCACCCTCTCTACTACCCCCTCCTCTAAACCCCCCCCATTCACATATCCATTCTCCTCCTATCACTGTCACCTTTCATACTAGCTTTCACCCTGTCATGGCCAGGCCTCTCCCCTGTTAGTGTCACCCCCCCCCCCCACTCCCCTACTGTCATTGTCAACCCCAACCATGCTTTCTGCCTCTTCTTCAGTACTAACCTCTTCCTTTATGGTTGCCCCCCCCCCCCCCCCTTACTGGCACCACGTGTACCCGGTGTGCCCATTGGCCTCCTGCTTGTGCTAGGCTGTGTAAATAGCAGCTCTTGTGTAGAGGCAGGACATGTGGCTAGGTGATGGCACTGCTCTGTAACTCAGCCTGGTGGCAGTGTCCTTTCTCAACATTCTAGTTTGTGGTGCCTGTGGGGTGGTTCTGTCTGTGTAGATGCCAGCTGTTGGTTTGAGTCGCCCTTTGAATGAAATGCTGGGTCCAGATTGGGCACAGTACCCCCTTTTGACCGTTTCTTCAGCTGTGTAGACATTGTGTCTAGTACTGTGTGGCTGCTGCCAAGTGTTTGATGTCTGTTGTCAGTTTGTCTTTGCTGCCAGCTCCTCGTCTTCTATTATGGGACCACCAGTCAGTGATGCCAGCTGCCAGTCTTTCTGTCCCCTCGTTATTGCCTTTGTTCCCTTCCTCATGTCTTACATCAGTGCCGCCTGCGTTCATGGATTTAGAATGTCTTTTATTTGAGGTGGGTAAATTAATATTGCATTCAGGAGCCTGTCAGTCCAGTGTGGTAGTAAGCATGCGGTGTAAAGGAGCCAAGGAAAGTGCCCTCATAGTAAGGGTTAATTTAAAGTATTTCTAGTACGTCAAAAGTGCTTTCTGTCCTATTTGGTGTTCTGCATGAATCAGCTGTCATTTTGAAAGTACAGAAAAGTGTGTTGGCTCATGACAGCCAAATTCCAGGCTTCATATTTCTAGAATGAATCTAATATTAAACTCTCTGAGCACAGTAAAATAAACATTCCCAGTGAACGTTTTGTTAAAATCCTTACCCCAGCACTTGCAGTTTACAACTTTCAGTGCTGCTGGGTCCTGCTCTGTGTGCTGCTTCCCTGAACTTCTGGTCCTCATAGAAAAGAGTTAACAGTGTCTAATACAGTCTATAAGCCAGTGTGTTAGCTTGGAGAAAGGAGGAGCAGAATTATGCCTTGCCATCCTAGGCTACATGGCTGTGTTTCTATTAATGTATGAAGTGTAGGCAGAAACGGCTCTAGTCCTTGCAGCATCCTATAGAGCAGGGGTCTCCAAACTTTACAAACAAAGGGCCAGTTTACTATCATTTAGACTTTGGGGGGGGGGGGATTGTGGCCAGTGGGGGTAGAAAAGGTCCATTCTTCGTTTTACTGGGAGGAACAGTGCCCCATAATTAGTATCATCTGGAGTAGTACCCTATCATTGGTGTCAGTGGGAGAAATAGTGCCCCATCATTTCTATCAGTTTTAGCAATAGTGCCCCATCGCTGCTATCAGTGGGAGGAATAGTGCCCCATTGCTGCTATCAGAGGGAGGAATAGTGCCCCATTGCTGCTCTCAGTGGGAGGAATTGTGCCCCATAATTAGTATCATCTGGAGTAGTACCCTATCATTGGTGTCAGTGGGAGAAATAGTGCCCCATCATTGCTATCAGTGTTAGCAATAGTGCCCCATCATTGCTATCAGTGGGAGGAATAGTGCCCCATTGCTGCTATCAGTGGGAGGAATAGTGCCCCATTGCTGCTATCAGTGGGAGGAATAGTAGCCCATCATTGGTGTCAGTGGATGAAAAGGTCCCCCATCTTTGAAATTAGTTGGAGGAACAGTGCCCCATTGTTGGTATCAGTTGGAGGGATTTATGCCCCACTGTTGGAATCGGTGTTAAGAATAGTGCCTTAAATCAGTGGAAGGAATAGTTCCCCCAACGGTCGGATAAAGATTAGCAAAGGGCCACATCCAGCCCTCGGGCCACAGTTTGGAGACTACTGCTATAGAGTCTCCATTGCATGCAAGAGAAAGACCCTGGCTACATAGATAAGAGTAAAAAAATAAAGCAGTTGCTGAATGTGCTTAAAGCAGAGTTCTACTCACCCTGTCAAAAAATAAGTCAGCAGCTACAAAAACTGTAGCTGCTGACTTTTAAACAACAGCCACTTACCTGTCCTTCGGTCCCGTGGTGTGTCCCCCGCAGCTCGTTTCACCAGCTGTCCTGTATTCCAGGAGGCTGGCATCTTCAGTGTGGGCACCCGGCTGTGACAGCTTGAGGCTTCACAGCCGGGTACCCACTGCGCATGCACGAGAAGCGCTGCGCTTCATGAATGGTCCTGTAGTCTTCTGGGACCTGTCACGTGTCCCAAAAGACTACAGGGAGGGAGGAAGGACACCTTCCGATCGCCTAGGCGATCAGACCGGAAGTGGGAGCGGGTACCTGTCAAATTTGGGTACCCACTCCCCCCCCCCCCACCATCCCCCAAAGGTGCCAATCCTTAATGGGGGGTGGGGGAGCAGTCCTTAAAGCAGTACTTCCCCATTTGGGTGGAGCTCCGCTTTAAAAACTGTTTAATATCACTTTCGTAAAAAAATGACTTTCCTGGACGTAAGGTCTTTCAACAGGTCTTAAAGTATAACTAAAGGCAAAAGTTTTGAAAAGAGTAGAGAGGGATTAGAACGCTTGTCAGTTTTTACTGCTGTCTGTGCCCCCATTAGGGAGATTCCCCCTCTCTGTTTATCCTGTTTACCATTATCATTGAAAGTAAAAGAAAATCGCAAAGTTTGGATTGTTCCCAGAAAAGTAATAGAGGGGAAATCTTCCAATGGGGACACTAGCTCTGGTGATCCAAGAAATTCCCTTAATTTGCAGGGATTTTCTCTCACTTCCTATTTGGCTATAGGACAGGAAGTGAAGGGAAGTCTCCCCAATGGGACACAGATAGGGAAACAAATTTGAGAGGAGTTCTAACCCTCCCTTACTCTATCCAAAATAAGAGTTTTGCCTATAGTTCTACTTTACCCCAGGAAATATAAGACATTGAAATATGATCATCTAACTGACAGATTAATCTATAAGACCCATCAACTTTCCTCAGATGTAGAATGGGCTATACACAGGGTGCAGAGTATATCAGGTCAATGTCTGTATTTGTAGAGAAGGGGTGGGTGGGGAGGTCTGGTTATCTGGTGCCTGAAAAGAGGCCATAAGCAAACAAACGAAAAAAAAAAAAACAGGTTGCAGCTGCTCTTTTGGTTGCATTTGTTTTCTTTTATCAGACTCTTCTCTCTTTATTTTTCCCCGATGATCCTGTCAGTAACCCACATCCCGGCCCTAGGGTGACAACTGTCACTGTACCGTATCTGTGAACAGTGACAGGACTACAGAACACCTCTTCCTTTCCTATTCTCCGTAACATTGGGGGTGCTCTGTAGACCACAGAGGATTTTGTAACCGATAAGTCGGGAGAGGCTGAGATCACTATTAAACTGGCTGTACACTGAATGAATTTAGTTTGTGGGTGACCCTATCCATGCCAGTTTGCCCGACATCCTTCGATCTCAAGAATGAAGGAGGTAGATGAAAAATTGTGGCTGAACAGTGAGTGCAACGAATCAGCTACAACCGCTGTTTGGGTATTCTGACTGCTGGCATCCATGGTTGTCCGAATACAGTAGCCACCAGGGCACACTATTTAGCCCAGTTAAGGGAAACAATAGATTTTTTTTTTTTTTTTTTTTTTAATAAGTACAAAACATTTATGTTTGAGACTTCAGTTTTTATTATTCCAAATACCTGACCACTCAACCACATGTGTTAGGGCTCATTATGCTGTGCAGAAAAGGAGCATTCCCACACAGCGTTCCGAATGCACTGCCTTTGTGATCTGTTGCGGGTGCCAATACATTGTTAATGGCACCCCAACCAGTGCGTTGGCAGGCACCAGATTATATAGTCCTGCAGTACCATGCAATTTGGTGCACTGCGTGTTTCAAAAGTACTGCATGCACTACTTTTGGTGCGGTCTGGTGCAATTTGTAGCACATTAAAATGAATGGACTGCCAAATCGCACTGCAGGGGAACGCACAGAAACTGTGATTCTGGTATGAACCGGCACTTGAATGCCAAACTCAATCAATGGACTGCTGTGAATGGCCAGTATTAGTGCATTTGCATTGTGCACCTCTGTGTTTTTTGCTGCACCCCCTTCTTTCTCCTAAAAATACTGAAGGGGTCCCCAGCACACTTTCATCTGATAAACTGCTTGTTTTTTTTTTTTTTCCTCTATCCTGCTTGCTTGTAACAGAAACCAACCTGTCCCACACAACCTACCAATAGCTTACCTGTTTCTTTGCCACACCAACCTGATTTCCTAAATCTGGAACCAGTCTTTTAGTTATTTTAGTATCAGGAGAATAGCTGTTCTGTCATGCCTCTGCCAGTATTCACATCATTTTATTTAGAACACTGATCTGGCAGGAGAGGAGCTGATCAGATAACCCTGAACCCTTCTCTCACCCCCCCCCCCCCCCCCTCTGTCTCTCTGCCCAAGAATCCTCAGATAAGTACATGTCGATCTCTGATCTTCCCTGTAGCAGAAAAGACTAGTTCTGTAGCACAAAGTCAAACTAGAAAGGTAATAAACACATTTTGAAGCAGAAACCCAGTAAAACAGCTAACTGCATTGTAAAAATGCATAGAAATTAAAGTGAGTCCAGAGCCTAAACTTATTTTACTTTAATGCGTTCCTCACATTAAACTAAAAAATGTTTAGGTAGCAGTATGCCCTGTAACCCCCCCCCCCCACCCTTACCTAACTGAACCCTCACTTGATCCAGCGCTGCATTACGCATCGAGCTAGTTCTGGGTCCTGGTTATGCACCAGATATTCTACTACCTTTCATTGCGATCCAGCGCTGTGTCCGTCTGTAGTAGCTCTCTCCTTCCACTCTCAAAGGCTTGGCTTAGAACAGCGGGAACTATTGGCTGCTGCGACAAGGGGGCAAGGCCAAGCAGTGCTGTCTGTGTCTATGGACACAGGCAGCACAGCTCGGGATTGAGACTGCAGGTGTGCCACAAAAGGAAATTGCTTCCTCTGGTTGCACACTGAGAAGAGAAGGAGCCCATAGCATCAATGGGGGAACCCAGAAGAGTAAGATCGGGGCTGCTCTGTGAAACTCCATTGCACCGAGCACATGAGTATCAACCTTTTTTAAATAACACACTTTACAATCACTTTAGGTCTGCTTATGTTTTGTCTTCCCTGGTTTGACTGGAGTTTTCCTTTGCTGCTTGTCACTAGTGTAAGAGGCATTATTCCAGATAACTTGGCCTGTGTGTTCACTAGGAACCTGTTGTCACCTTGGGGCTGCAGACACATCTGCTGAATCTGAGCTGGAAGATTTCTATTCCTGCCTCAGGTGGCAGTTTGCACCTCCATTTAGCATATCATTAAGAAATGATTTGTATCTTAATTATCCCTGTGTAATAACCATGATCGCGTGTTCGAGGAACATAATTAGTCTTTGCTGTATCATTGGAGTTTATCCAGCATTGTATCGGTCACATTTTCTCGTACGACTATCTTCCTGAAAAGTAACTTCAGACAAGTAAAATGAATAAACTGATGATTCCAAGAACAGTGACAGTTCCCACAGTTCACTTTAATGTGGAACTTAACTGCATCTGAGCACTACAAACAGAAAGTGCTGTTTAAAAAGAGAAGTATGGCCAAAACTTTTTTATTTTTTTTATTTTTTATAGCCATGCTTCTCTTGTGGGTTACAGGAGTGCATTTATTTTTTCCTCTCCTGTGACCCAGAGCCGACTCTCTATAGCCCACTATCAGCTGACCTGGCAGAGCCATTCCAGGCTTTGGAAGGATCCCAACAATGATCCACCCAATTGCCTGGTTGAGCCTCATGCTGAGAGGCGGAGCTAGCTGTCAGAGCCAGCTGCACCTGTCCCCGCCCCAGCTTGGCACTCCAGTGAGTGCTAGAGGAGCAGAGAGGAGAGCAGTGACGTAAGCTCCATACACATGATGAGAATATTGGACAAATGATCAACTTTTTTTTTTTTTTTGCATGCTACTCTCATATCGAAAGTGAAGTTACAAAAATTCTTGAATGACAAAATAAAAATTTGGAAGCGATGTAATGTATTTATTGTATTTTTGGGTGAAAACTGTACTGCTTAAAGGAAAATTGTATGATCTGGTACTGTACGGGAAAAAATTTTGTGCTTGCCCCTTCGATCAATTTCGGACGAAAGCTGTGTACTAACAATCAGGTTATCATATGATCGCTTTGAAAGCAGTATTTTTCATACGCTTTTCTGATCATGTGTACTAGGCTTCACAGTCACTGATGTCAGCTCTGAGCAGACCCTGAGAACTGAGTGATCAGAGGTCATATGATTATTCCGTTTTCAGGCTTAGAGCTGACGTGGGACAACTGCAGCATCACGCTGATGCTGCGGCATAGAGTTCAGTAGGGATGTTTTGTTTTTATTTCGTTTTTTCCAAACCCCAAACTTCTGCTTTTTAATTCATTTTTAATATTCACAGCAAACTCTCCCATCCTTGTCTCCATGCTTTATTTTCTTAAATCATTTTGAAAAACACATAGCATTTCTAGCTGAGGCCGTCTTGAGTAAGGGCAGATGATTCATGTAAAATTTAAAAACCGAAAAACTTTGTGATAATAAACACAAAACCCTATCCACAATGTGTGTTATAAATCACAACTTGGTATTAAATAAAATATTAATGGAAAGCTGCCAACATAAATACCCACATACAGATATTAACCACTTGTCCTCCAGAGGATTAATGGCCCTTCATGACCAGGCCATTTTTTGCGATACAGCACTGCGTTACTTTAACTGACAATTGAGGGGTCATGCAACGCTGTGCATAAATTACATTTTTGTCCTTTTTTTTTTTTTTTTTCCCCCCACAAATAGAGCTCTCTTTTGGTGGTATTTGATCACCTGTGAGTTTTCTATTTTTTGCGCTATAAACAAAGACTCACAATTTTGGAAAAACAAAAAAAAGTATATTTTTGACTTTTTGCTATAAAACATATCCAGTAAAAAAAATCGAATTTCATCATAGATTTAGGCCAAAATGTATTCTGCTAAATGTCTTTGCTAAAAAAAAAAATCCCAATACGTGTAAATTAATTGGTTTACGTGAAAGTTGGAGTGCAGAGAAATACACAGCAGCATGTCCTTGCTGGCATGAGAGAGATCTGTGTTTACCCTGTCAGTGTTACTTGGAGAACGCTGGGTGTCGGCGGGGAGTCTCTGGCCAGGACCCGGGGATTGACATCTCTAGCTGCCAATGGCTGCGCGGGTAGGGCGGCGCATATGTGCCCCCTACCCGGACATGCAAATCACTTTGTGTGTGTGTGTGTGTATATATGTATGTATGTATGTATGTGTGTGTGTGTATATGTGTGTGTATGTATGTGAGATTTGCGCAGCCCTGCCACCCTGTAGCAGTAGTTCTAATATAGGGTGGCGGGGAAGCGGATAATAATAATATTAATCTAAAAACCATACATGTAGAGCGATATCCTCAGTATTCCCAAACCTCAAACACAGGTAATGTTCCTTTTTTAAATCTAAATTACACCATGTGGAATTTTATATTCAAAATAGTCACAAAATGTGTGTTTGTTTTTTTTTTTTTTTTTTTTTTAATATGTAAAATATTTAAATTGCTTACATTTCCCCTGTAATGAAACACCGTGGCGGGCGGGTACAGTGATGTCAATATATTTTCGTGCATGTGTGTTGGTTACTGACGCTGATAGCACCATTATGTTTATCACAATTATTTAGTGTTTGCTAATTTGGCACACAAAGTTTTTTTAAAGCATATACACTAAGATTAAATAGATTTTAAACCGTATCACGCTATGTGCAAGGTGCTTCCTTTTTAATTATATGGTCCATGCGGGAAGAGGTGCAGCAGACCGAGTGGCTGTATACCTGCAGTCTCACGGTCCTGTGGTGTCGGAAAAATGCCCTGGAAACCATCCATGTGGGTCCTGTGAGTTGTCAATGATATCCTGGGAAAGACATCTGAGTGGGTCTGAAGCAGGAAGGAGCATGGAATGGTGGTATAACCAGCGCTTTTTGACCTTGTGATATAGGGGTCATAGTACATCTTTTCTGGTGGTGGCTGGATTGGTTTGCTCGCATCCTGGCACAAGAGAATTTGGATCTTTTTTTTGTTTTCACAAGCACTTTTGTGGACTTTTTCTCACTTTAAAAAGGGGGTGCTTAGCTGAGAGAGCCACACAATGGCCATGAAGACTTATGGGATGTATGGCATCAATTTGGCCTTGGTCAGAAAGCAGGAGGCTACTGAGGACGTGAGAGGAAAAAGTTAAAGCAAGTAAATATAATATACTTTTCTGTCTATTTATGAAGGATAGCACCATAAGGATTAAAAATGGTCAAAGAGGAGCTTTGGTCTGGGTTACAAAAAAAGCCGACCAGAGTGGAAGTGGGACCCGCTCACAAAAAAAAAAAAATGGGAAAGGGGGGGTTAGAGGAGAGGAGAAAAAGTGGAACTTCCCTTTTCAGGTGAATGTCTGCTTTATAGGATAAGTTCACCTTTTGAAAAAAATAATAATTTTTTGTCGCAGGAGCCTGTAAAGCACTGCACCTGCGGGATGTACAAGCAGACAGATATACTGACAAGCAGACATACTGACGGGAAGAATCAATGAACCACCACGGCACTCCACAGCGTCGTGGTAATTCATTGAAAACTGCTTGTAGTTCATTCATTCATAGAACTCTGTGAATGGATGAATGACATGGCCATGTGGGTGTGTGAGCCATGCAAGGCCACGCTTATTTAAAAAACTGACAGCTAACTTAGTATGGGGAGCTTCTCCCCATACTGCTGTTATGGGGGGTGGGGAATTGGGCAGCAGCTGCAGCATATTGGGAACATGTTACATGTTCCACCCTAAAAACAGATGGAACATGTTCCCAAAGGTGAACTTATCCTTAAGGGCCAATTCACACTACATGCATTTCAGTGTGCTTTTTTTTTTTTTTTTTCTGCATCCAAAACGCATAGAGTAGGTCATATGGTTGTCAATGTCATAGTTTACATCAGTGTTTGCAGGTCTAGTGCGTTCCGGTTGCAGAAAAAAATTGTAGAACATGCTGCATTTTTCCTTCACAGAACTGTACTGGAACGCAGGAAAATGCATCAAAAACGCACTGGAACGTACATGTCACTATTTAAATGAAAGGAGAAGAGAGGGGGGGGGAAAATGAACCAGAATGCATTAAAAATGCACAGGTACATGCCAAAAACGCGTCACAATTGCGCATGCAGGACATGCATCTGGACTGCGTTTCTATGGTGTGAACCAGCCCTAAATGTTGATTGAGAGAGTTAAGTTCCACATTTTTTTTTAAAGTTTCACACCCCTGTTAAAATGTCAGGTTTCTGTGATGTAAAAAAAAGAGACAAAGATTAATTATTTCAGAACTTTTTCCAGCTTTAATGTAACCTATAAACTATACAACTCAGTTGAACAACAAACTGTAATATTTTAGGTGGAGGGAGGTAAAAATAAAATAATATGGTTGCATAAGTGTGCACACCCTTAATCTAATACTTTGTTGAAGCACCTTTTGATTTTATTCCAGCACTGAGTCTTTTTGGGTATGAGTCTATCAGCATGGCACATCTTGACTTGGCAATGTTTGCCCACTCTTCCCTGAAAAAACACTCCAAATCTGTCAGATTGCGAGGGCATCTCCTGTGCACAGCCCTCCAAAACACCCCACAGATTTTCGATCGGATTTAGGTCTTGGCTCTGGCTGGGACATTCCAAAACTTTAATCTTCCAGTGAAGCCATTCCTTTGATTTGGATGTATGCCTTGGGTCGTTGTCATTCTGAAAGATGAAGTTCCTCTTCATGCACAGCTTTCTAGCAGAAGCCTGAAGGTTTTGTACCAATATTGACTGGTATTTGGAACTGTTCATAATTCCCTCTACCTTGACTAAGGCCCCAGTTCCAGCTGCCACCACCATGCTTCACTGTGGGTATGGTGTTCTTTTGGTGATGTGAAGTGTTGTTTTTGCACCAAATATATCTTTTGGAATTATAGCCAAAAAGGTCAACCTTGGTTTCATCAGAACATTACACATTTTCCCATATGTTTTTGGGAGACTTCAGGTGTGTTTTTGCAAAATTTAGCTGGGCTTGGATGTTTTTCTTCGTAAGAAAATGCTTCCGTCTTGCCACCCCATAGCCCAGACATATGAAGAATACGGGAGATTGTTGTCACATGTACCACACAGCCAGTACTTGCCAGATATTCCTGCAGCTCCTTTAATGTTGCTGTAGGCCTCTTGGCTGCCTCCCAGACCAGTTTTTTTTCTCGTCTTTTCATCAACTTTGGAGGGACCTCCAGTTCTTGGTAATGTCACTGTTGCGCCATTTTTTTCTGCACTTGATGATAACTGTCTTCACTGTGTTCCATGGTATATCTAATGCCTTGGAAATTCTTTAGTACCCTTCTCCTGACTGATACCTTTTAACAATGAGATCCCTCTGATGCTTTGGAAGCTTTCTGCATACCATGGCTTTTGCTGTAGGATGCGACTAAGAAAATGTCAGGAAAGACCTACTAGAACAGCTGCACCTTTATTTAGGGTTAATCAGAGGCATGTTAATTGATGGCAGGTGTGTACTGATTCCTATTTAACATGATTTTGAATATGATTGCTTAATTCTGAACACCGCTACATCCCCAGTTATTTTAGTTTTTTTGGGGCAGCACAGTGGCTAAATGGTTAGCACTCCTGCCTAGCAGTACTAGGGTTCAAATCCAAACCACGGCACCACCTGCCTGGAGTTTGCATGTTCTCTCTGTGCTTGCATGGGTTTCCTCCTGGTACTGCGGTTTCTTCCCACACTCCAAAGACATGCTGGTAGGTTGATCGGCTCCTGTCTAAATTGGCCCTAGAAGGTGTGTATGTATGAATGTGAGTTAGGGACCTTTGATTGTTCTCCCCTTGAGGGTTAGGGACTGATGTGAATGTACAATATAGACGTAAGGCGTTGCGTGAATTGACGGCACTATATAAGTATCTGTAGTAATAATATAACATGTCCCTCCCCCCCAAAATAAAAATTTGAGTTTGTTTTTCAATTGAGTTGTACAGTTTATAGGTTACATTAAAGGTGGAGAAAGTTCTGAAATGATTTATCTTTGTCTCATTTTCTTACATCGCAGAAACCTGACATTTTAACATACTTTTTACATCTACTGTATATACCTTTTCTTGTATAATTTTCCTTTAGGTTTGACCTCACATTATATGGTTTTGGTAAATCTAAACACTTCCAATTTGTATGCAATCAGTCGACCCTTGCACTACATAGTTGAAGGTAAATCTAAATGAAATTGAATAAGAAAATGGTATAATAGATGGCCAGCCTTACTCTTAAAGACTCCTTTTGTGCTGTGACTGGCGTAACCACTTACAGAGCCTATACTGCTGTCCCTGGAGTCTCCTCCACTCTTGGAAGTTTGCTTCTGGCTCTGAATGGAACAAAGGAAAGGGAAATCTGTGCTGCAAGGGCAAAGCACAGGTTTTAAAGAATATCTAAATACAAGAACAAAAATGTAATATAATGTAGCCTACTCTGGTTTTTCTGTGATCTACAATACTGTTTCCTATGTAGAAAAATTGAGGAAATGAGGAGCTGTTTATAATTCAAATGAGACCAGCCTTCGGTGACAACACTGCTCCTCCATAGGCACAATAGAGTTATGTTGTCACCCTGAGAAAGGAAATATGTTGGTGGTAGGATCACCAGGTGAAAAAAATGAGAGCCTGAACAAGAAACCTAATGTAGCCATCACATAAAGGGATTGGTAGACTGCAATATATTTCATTTTTGTTTTGGGTTTAGATGTTCTTTTAAGGATACAGGCAACAATTGAGACTAAGAAAGTAAAGGTGCCCAAGATAAATGCTTGACTTAAAAAAACGTATTAAAAAGCCTCCCTTGAGCTCTAACCAGTGACTTTGCCTATGCTGAAATGTCAGCAGTCTGCTGCAGGCAGGAAAAAGCATTTCCTCAATCTCCTCTCTTTCATTGATCAGATTGTATTTTTTTTTTTTTTAGCAATTCACTAGGTGAGAAACTGCAGCAGGGTCTGATCTGTGTCAGGCATTATAAACACACAACCATGAACTTCACAGGCACCAGTATTTAGCTAATTGTATCATCTCTGAGCTGCTATCTCAATCCAGGAAGTAGATGGTGACCCTGAATGATGCCATGAAGAAACATGGTGCCATCCTTCTGGAGAGAAAGACAGACACAGGCATTGTCAGGGAGGAGTACTGTGATGTCTGTGAAAGGTAATAAATACCTGGCAGTGTCACACTGACACATACTTTACATACTGCCCTAAATATGAAGAAATGTACAGTATGTAATGCTAGGAGCACTTAAAGAAGGCAGGGGGTGACACCCCGCATGCTTCACAAGTAGCTGACCCTTGAAACTGTCTGCTCTTCACTAGGAAGACCTTGACACTAATATACCTGTGGAAGGATTAGAAGCTTACATGCCACACAAGCCAATTAAACGGTACAAGCAGCTATAGCGTGTGCGTGTATCAGATCTAGAAGAGATGTCACAGATCGCTGCCCACGGTCACAGTTCTGCAGCACACTTTATTCAGTGGCTGTTTTACTATAATTACCCTGTGACAATGCATAACCAGACAATCCGTTCCAGCGGTTTTTACATTGGGAGATGCAAACTGAAATTCTGGCATTAAGGCCCCTTTCACACTACCCTGCTGTGGTTTCCTTGCAGTGTACCTGCAGTTTTTGTGTGGGTTACCTGTGCTTTCCCATAGGCTTCTATTAACTCGGACAGTTTTGGTGCATTTTTCAACAGATCACCAAAGATGCAGCATGCAAGACTTTCGGTGCTCTTTCAGAAAACACATCAAAAATGGGCAGTCTAATAGAAGTCTATGGGTAACCCGTACAAAAACCACGGGGACACTGTGCTGCACCCATGCAACAGGGGAACTTCAGCAGGGCAATTTGAAAGGGGCCTACATCTTTAAACCTCTCCCCACTGAGGAACGGGAGTTCAAAACATAATCCTACAGCAAATTACCCTCACTTTTGTCGTGTTAACAGGGGCGGACTGACCACTTAGAAACCCGGGCACTGCCTGAGGGCCGGGGCCAGTAGGGGGCCCCATGAGATGCCCCTGGTACCTTTTTCATAGGCTTTTTTGACTTTGGGCAAGGACACAGGGGCCCCATGATCCCTTATTGCCCGGGGGCCAAATGATTTGTCAGTGCGCCCCTGTGTGTTAACAATGGAAAGTCCACTGGTCTAGCGTACCTTCTTCCATTTGAGGCTTCCTTAACCACTTCCCGTCTGGCCCATGTAAACGGCCGGACGGGTGCAGGGGTGGGTGGCCATTTATAAACGTCCTCCCCGCTTCCCTGCTTGTGCACGCTCCCTAGGAGCATGCAGCACCGCGATCCGGTGCCCGCTGTGTCCGGAGGATACACCAATGGTTGTATGGGACCTCTGTTTGAGCTCCCGATCATGTGATCACTGATTGGCCAGTCACTGATCACATGAATAGTAGAAAGATGTCACTTCTGACATCATTGCTTACTACGTGTGACATCTGTGAATGATCACAGAGATCACATGGTACAAGGCTATTCACAACAGCCTTGTACCATGTGACAAGCTGTGACCAATCACAGCTCACACAGTATTTTTTCAATGGCTGCAAGAATGCAGCCAGAGAGAATGAGAAATGATTGATTTTACAGCCTTTATGGGTGTAAAAGCAATCAGTGTAAAAAAAAATAAATAAAAATCTTCATAACCCCCTACAAGTAGTACAGTGTCACCATGGTGACGCTGTACTCCTAGGCTGACGGTATGTAAAAAAAACAAAACAAAACAAACACTTCTAATATAAAAATGTAAAAAAAAAAATTTGGAAAAATTTATAATTTTTGGTTATAAACTAATTTGGGTTATTTTTTTTATTTTTTTTTTTTGGCACTAAAAAGAAAACTGAAAACATTTTGGCCAATATTTATGAAGAAAGATTATTTGCAAAATTTTAGAAGAACACTTTGTTTCAAAATTTTTGGACTTTCTCATTTATATAGCAAAACAAATATAAATCCCAGTGGTGAATAAAATGCCACCAAAATAAAGTTTATCTGTCTCAAAAAAATGTCATATGGGTACAGTGTTGCATGACTGCGCAATTGTCATTCAAATTTTGATTGCACTGAAAGCTGAAAATTGGCCTGAACAGGTAGGGGGTAAAAGTGTCCGGACTTGAAGTGGTTAAGAAATGGCCTGAAATCGTCCCTCCTACCTTTATGATATAAATGTAGTTCCTTTTTATTACTGTAACATTTGTTCTACTACCTAAAGCAGAACTTCACTCTCTCAATCAACATTGGCTATTTTTAATCCTTATGTTGCTAGCATTAGTAAATAGATTTGAAAATCGATCATATTTACACTTTTTTTTAATTTTTTTTATTTATTTATTTCATTTTTTTTCAGTTGCTTTCTGGCTTCCAGGCCTAGGCAAATGATGTCATCCATCCCTGGAGTCTTCAAGACCTGAGGAGCTTTCTCAGCTAAGCATACCCTCCTGCCTGCATGCCTGAGCTAAGGGCGGATGGATTACAGGAAGTAAATGCTACATGAATCATCTGCCCTTACTCAAGATGGCTGCGGCCAGAAGTGCTAGGTGGGTGTTTTTCAAAGGAATGTTTCAGCAAAATAAAGCAAGGAGACATGGAAGGATGGGTGAGTTTGCTTTGAATATTAAGAATGAATTGGCATTTTCAGTTTGTGGTGCTTAAATTCAGTGTAGTTTCACTTTAAAGAACACATTTGCGATTCATATTGGACATATATATACTAGAGGAGTGTACATAGTAGTGTCAAACCACAGTCACACAGTATTATACATTTATATAGCCCTGGCATAGTCTGCCAGTCACATCAGGGCAGGAATCTCCCAGTCTGTTCTTGGAGACACAAATTCCTATGTGTAGCTAGCTGTTCTGTATATAAAATCACCATATGACAAATAATTACTGAGATTACAACAAAAAAAGTTAGCAAGAGGAACAGTATAGCATAGTCACCATACATGGTTAGTATATGTAATGAATAAATGGCTGCTCCTATGAGAATAATTAAATATGAAAACGTCTTGATCAGAATATCTCCATGATCATATATATCCAGCTCTAATACACTTTATAAAGCCTCTGGGTTTCCTTTAATGTGGTGAGAGGTAAGGATGTTTCCTGCATTTGAGAATTTTCTTTCTTCAGTGCTGAGTTGATTCCAAGCACCCCTCCCAGGGGATTATGTTACTGGAGCAGCGTGCGCTGGCTCACCGTCCACTATGTGCTTTTATTTTCGGATTAAGTTTATTCGTTGCAGCTCGAATGACCTTGATAGCAAGACCTGTGCTCCCTGTATTGAGCTGTGGTTCATAGGACTTTAGGAAAGTTGTATGGCATCTTCAGACATATAGATGTTGGAATAGAATTTAGAACACAATCCCCGTGTACATTAAAAAAACTAAACAAAAAAAACCCATGGGTGTGAAACTGTTTTTTTAACTAGAATGTAATCTCCCTTTTAATACCTGTATATCCATTATTTTTCGACTTCCTTCAATTAGATGACAACGCTGTTCAGTTTGCAGTGAGTTCCTGCTGCAGTGTTGTCACCCTGTGGACAAAGTAGTCTTAGATGGACATGTAGTTTTGAAAGGAAAAAAAGTTTGAGTGCACACCATATCAGTTGTCTTGCATTTGTTCTGCTTAGATCAAGGTAGGCTTAAGCAAGGGCACATGGAAAACGTATGCCCTGTTCCCACCATAACAGGCCTTGAGATGGATTGCAGTGTATTATGTGAAAATGCAGACATGCTGGAATTGTACGCTATGTAACGTCCTCTGGTGCAAAGACTTGGAGTTACATTTTGCAATGCTTCAGTAAAGAAAAAAAGCAAGAAAGGGGTAAATTGTAACAAGCTGTTCTTCCTTGTCCCTGCGCACCATATACCAGTGCGCACACATTTTGGCATGCCGGCTGGTGTGAACAAGTCTTAATCCATATGAATAAAAACTAACCATTGTAAGCACCCATATCCGTATACCGGTTTGTCCCAACCCAGCACAATGGTTCAGTAGTTTGTACTTTTGCTTTGCTGCACTGGGGTCCTCGGTTTGAACTCCGGCCAGGACACTATCTGCATGAAGATTGTATGTTATTAATGTGATTGTGTGGCTTTGCTGCAGGTACTTTGGTTCCCCTATACAGCAATGACCTGCTGGTGGTAGTAGTAGTTGTTTTCCTTAAGGGCTGGGACTTGTGTGAATATACAATAGGCGTTGCATACATTCGTTGAACCTATGTAAGGCCAGTAACAAACCCTTGTGACTGTCACTTTTTCTGGACAGCTTGGCCTGTGTTTAAATGTGGAAACAAATCTAAAGGGATTCATATACTAAATACAATCCTTACAGGGTAATAACCCCATACAGCTACCAAAATGCATTATTTTTCCCTATAGTGTCCCTTAATTGCAGGAGAGAGAATGCATACCGTCTATCCTGTTTCTCCTGTTGTTGCTGTTTTTCTTAAATGCTTTTCTTAAATGCTGGGCAGAAGGTGAAAATATGTAGTTGGGGAAGGTAAAAGGTGAGAATGTGTAGTTGAGGAGGGGAGAACTAAATGAGGCAATAAAAAGCTTGTTGCACCAACTCGAATGGCTTGTTTGATTGGCAGTTGCCTACCATATATGAAGAGTTATGGAGGAGCAGTTTGAATAGCGTAGCTCACATTACATCATGTGAAATGGATAAGAGTCCCTCTACACATGAGCTCTGGCTGTATGTTGGTTCAGTTTGAGCTAAATTGTGTTATAGCCCTGGAACATGATTAGGCAAATATGTAAACTGTGAATTTCAGGTAAAGTAAGAAAACATCTTTTGTGCTACACTAAATTCTTGATTCATGGCAGAAAATAAAAATCGTATTGAATGGATTTTCTCCACTCAGCTGGTGGCGTTCTGTTACTTGACAATGTGTGGGATGCTTCAGAAACCTCTTTTAACAGCAAGCTCCACAATTAGTCTGTTCTGTACTACTGCATTGTGTATATTATGCTGAATAAGACATCTCCAGTACCAACATTATTTGATGTCTTTGGTCCCCTTCACAGTGGCGCACTTAAAAACATGATTTTCGTTTTTGAAAAAAAAGCATACCATGTTTTTAAAAAAAAAAAGTGTTAACGCACTTTTAGCCCTGGTTCACATGGGTGTGACTTCAGGTGCGACATGAGATTTACAATTCGCACCTGAAGTCAAATCTAATGTATTTCTATGGCACTGTCTTAATCAGTGCGATTTGAAGTAGCACAATTTCAAAAATAGTTCCTGCACTACTTTTTTTCTGATTTCATTGCTATTTGCATTGACTTCTGTTAAATGAAATTGCAAGCCACAGTGAAATCAGAGGTACAAATCGTACTGATCTGCAGCTTTAAAATCATGCTACTTCAAGTAACGTAGTGTGATTTAAAAGTTGCATTTAGTGCAAACCAGGGCTTAATGTGTTTTTTGGTGCGCTATCTGCGGCAAACACCTGTAAAACATGGACATGTGACTCAAAAAAACACCAAATATACAGATGCGTTGCTCTTTTGATCTGTTTGCATTGACTTAGAAGTCTATTAGATGCAGCTTGCATGACTTTTCAAAACATAGTGCAGCAGTGTGAACAGTTACATAGGATTTATTGGGTAATACTTTTCATGCACTTTTGTTGTGCTGGTAAGGGTGAGAAAAGTGTGTGTGTGTGTGTGTGTGTGTGTGTGTGTGTGTGTGTGTACATATACACACATGCAGTGGGGAAAATTAATTTGCTGTTGTGGTGTATATAAAGTCAAAACCTTTGAGAAGAAAAGTGAGCTATTTAAGCTTTGCCCTACTCCAATCCAAAAAAGAAATTTGCCATGAGATACACTTGTATACCATGGGGAAAATTAATTATTTATCTTCTGCAGATTTTGTAAGTTTTCCCACTTAAAGAAGTGTATTTTTAAATGATTAGACACAGAATATCAACCGAAAAAACACATGATGCAAATTGTTATTAATTTTTGATTTGCCGTTCAGTGAGTAAAAAGTATTTGATCCACTAACAACCAACAATAATTCTGGTGTGCTTATGTGGTACACAGATTAGTCCTGTCAATTTAGGAAGGTGCTTCTAACATCAACTTGTTATGTGTATAAGACACCTGTGCACAGAATTTCTTTATTCCATTCGAACATCGCCACCGTGGGCAAGACCAAAGAGCTGTCAAAGAACATCAGGAACAAGATTGTAGACCTGCACAAGGCTAAAATGGGCTACAAGACTATCAGCAAGAAACTTGGTGAGAAGGAGACAACTGTTGGTTACTTTGTATTTTTCCATTTGCAAATCTCACCATCAGTCACCCTCAGTCTGGAGCTCCATGAAAAATTTTGTCTCATGAGAAAAGTGAGGGATCAGCCGAGAATTACACGGGAGGAGCTTGTGAATGATCTCAAGGCAGTGGGACCACAGTCACCAAACAAACCATTGGTAACACAATACGCCACCATGGATTGAAATCCTGCAGCGCTTGCAATGTCCCCCTCCTCATGAAGGCACATGTACAGGCCCCACTGAAGTTTGCCAATGAACATCTAAATGAATTAGAGAAGGGTTAAGAGAGTGCTGTGGTCCGATAAGACCAAAATTCAGCTATTTGGCACTAAATTGACTCGCTGTGTTTTGGAAGAAGAAAATTGCTGACGATGACCCCAAGAACATCATCCCTACAGTTAAGCATGGATGTGGAAACATTATACTCTGGGGTTGTTTTTCTGCTAAAGGTACAGGCTGTCTGTGTCGCATTGAGGGGCCAATGTGCGGGGCCATGTATTGTAGAATCTTGGATGAGAACCTTCATCCCTCAGCCAGAACATTGAAGATGGGTTGTGGATGGGTCTTCCAGCATGACAATGACCCAAACCATACTGCCAAGGCAACAAAGGAGTGGCTCAAGAAGAAGCACATTCAGGTGATGGAGAGGCCTAGCCAGTCTCCAGACCTTAATCCTATACAAAATTTATGGAGGGAGCTGAACCTTTGAGTTGCTAAGCGACAGCCAAGAAACCTTAAGGATTTAGAGAAGATCTATAAAAAGAGTGGACCAAAATCCCTCCTGAGATGTGTACAAACCTGGTAACCAGCTACAAGAAACCTCTTACCTGTGTTCGCCAACAATGGTTTCTCCACCAAGTACTAAGTCATGTTTTGCTTGGGAATCAAATACTTATTTGTCTCACTGAACTGCAACTCAATTTTATAACTTTTATATCCTGTGTGGGTTTTTTTTTTTGTTTTTTGTTTTTTTGGATTTTTGGTTGATATTCTGTCTCCATCATTTTAAAATACACCCATGACAAAGAAATAAAAGGGTCTATAATTTTTATAAGTGGGCAAACTTACAAAATCTGCAGGGGATCAAATAATTTTCCCCACTGTATTAAATAAATTCATTCCAATTTTATTACGTACCTTTTGTGCATCATGGCTGGTGGGAGGGGCCAGCAGAGTGCTGTATATAGCTCCCTTAATGTATCACAGCACCCTGCCTCCGTACTCCTATTGACACTGATACAAGCAGTGTGCTGGCTCTTGGGAGAAGTTGTGCAAATATCACAATGCCTTGATGGTTGGATGTCAGTGCACTGGCTGTTTCTAGTCAGACTGTTTGCTTGCAGACCACCCTACAGTATGTAATGTCCACATAGGATGCTGAGCCACCCTGATCGAAAGAACTAAAATCCAGTGAACTAAAGAGGTGGCCAGGGGCAATCAGGCTGGGGAGGAAAGTGCTTAAAGTGGCTCTAAAGCTAAAACATTTTTTTTTTCTTTTAATCTTAATGCATTTCCTACATTAAATGAGAAGTACAGCCAAAGCTCTGTAGTCACCACTCTCTTCTCAGAGCGGCTGTGAGAACTCAGCAGTCATGTGCGTTCTCACACTTGGAGCCAGCAGTCTGATGCTGCTCCACCTAGGTAAGTAGGTAAGTATAATTGGGGGGGGGGGAGCAATGCCAAACTTTTTTTTTTTTTTTTTTTTTAGGTAGAAGTATTTTCCATTCTCTCATACTTAGGCAGTGGGAGCCAATCAGCTGCCGCTGCTGTCAGTCACATCTTTTGACAAGGGAGCAGGGGTTGGGGCTAAGCTGTGCTGTCCTTATTTTTGGACCCAGGCAGCGTGGCTTGGGATCGAACCTACATGAGTGCCCCTATAGCAAGCCACTTGCTGTGGGGGCATTTGTAAAGGAGGAGATGCCAGAAGTGCCGGCAGGAGACCCAAGAAGAGGAGGTTTGGGGCTGTTCTATGCAATTCCACGTTTGATAAAAAGAAGACTTTACATTCACCTTAATGACGCTGAATGTCCTCCATCCAAGTATTGTGGTGGGCTCAAACTGACTTGCTGCAGCTTCTAATGAACATTCTGAGATGCTCACAGTGTGCAGTTAAATCGGAGTAAGTAATTCCAGTACAGGACAGGAGCTTGTACAACTGTGCAAGACTAAAGGAAAGGCTGGGGTTCCGATTTTAACAACTCACACATTCTTTAAGTGGGAGGTGGTGAAGGCAGCACCCATTATTTTAAGGCTCTTTAACCAGTTGCCTACCGGGTACTTTTACCCCCTTCGTGCCCAGGCCAATTTTCAGCTTTCAGCACTGACATTTTGAATGACAATTGCACAGTCATGCAACACTGTACTCCATATGACATTTTTATCATTTTTTTTTTTCCCACACTAATAGAGCTTTCTTTTGGTGCTATTTATTTGCCATTGGGTGTTTTTTTTTATTTTTTGCACTATAAACAAAAAATTTATAAGCGCAAAAAATTTGAAAAAAAAGGTTTTCTTTGTTTCTATTCTATAATTTTGCAAACTGGTAATTTTTTCTCCTTCAGTGATGCACATTGATGAGGCTGGACTGATGGGCACTGATGAGGAGGCACTGATGATGCTGCAATGATGGGCAACACTGAATGGCAGAACTGACGGGCGCAACTGCTTGTACAGCTCTGATGGGTGGCACTGCAGGGCACTGCCGATCAGTGCTGATCTGTTCTTTGACATTTGCTGGTTATCGGCAGTGCAACCAATAACCGGCAACTGTATTTACTCTGTGAAATGCTGTGTCATTGGGCACAGCTGATCATGTGGTAAAAGGACTCTGTTATTGGCCTTTTACCTCATCACGTGATCATGGAGATCGGTGGGTGGGGTCGCGTGGGAGGGCGCATTCTGGGAGGACATCATATGATGCCCTCCCAGAACTGGACATCAGATCTGTAGCTGTGATTCGGCTATAGCATGGTTAGCAAGTGGTTAAAGAAACCTGGTGTGCTAGTTAGAGCCTTGCCACATGGGCTTTCTGCTCAGGCCTGCCTGTCAGTTTTTCAGGGAGACCTGATTGGAAGCTCAATGTGGGTCCATAGGCAGACTGATGTAAATGGACTTGGCTGTTTACACCCGCCTGTTCCCCAAGTCCGTTCAGGTCCTTTTTCTGTAAACAAGATGGATCAGAGGTAGCCTGATACAATTAAAAATGCAAATATTATACATCCGGCCTCCCATAAAGCTATCAGGAGTCTGCCGGAGTCTGCTGTGTAAATGTGTACACAGACTGAAAGGGCACAAATGTAAAAAAAAAAACACAAAATGACATCCGTATCCTTCAGCTCAATTCAGCAGAGCATCTGTTCAGATACCCTTCTGAACAGGGGAGAGCAGCACAGTGTGAAATTATTGTAAGGCCTTACATATACCCAGTGAAATGACTGGCCTTAGGTGATACGGAGATGAATCAAATCCTTTGTCATAAGTTGTACCTGTTTATCTGAAGTTTTCTCTTCTTTACATCCATCCAAAATCCCACATTTATACAGCTTTTCTGAGCTGTCAGAGAAAAGGGGGAAGAGAGCTGAAATTTACGCTCTGCAGAGCTGGTGAGAACAGCTTTGAGAGCGGATTGGAGCGAAGGGACACCCCTCCACAAAGCTCACAGGAACAGAGCAGAGGCTGTCAATCTGCTGGAGGTACCTCCCGTCATAATTTTTCTCTTGGCATCAGGAAAACATGTCAGAAGTTATTCATGCTGATAGCAGAGGAACAAAGCAGCAGACAGAAATCACACTTGGTGTTCTGGATTGAGACAAGTACACATAATAGAGGGATATGCTTTGTCCATATTTTGTTTCTGAGGCTTACAGCTACTTTAAATCCGGAAGCTGTTGCGAGCCATTGAAATGAATGAATAGCACCAGTTAAAGCCCAAATCAAGAAAAAATGTTTTTAGTTTTGGGAAATAGTCTTCATTTGTATACTTGGGCTACTTTCACACTGATCCGCTACAAAAACGCATAGGCATTTTTACCACGTGTGTTTTTCGTTTTTTTTTTTAAAGGACACGTGACCTAAAAATGCACCAAAAATGCTTCTCGGAGGCATTTTCCATTGATTTCAATGGGAAGAGGTGTGTTTGGGGCGTGGGTTTTTTTTTTTTTTTTTTTAAACTGCAAAACATGCCCCAAGGAAGCTGCAAGCAGGAGTTTACGCCGCACCGCGAGTGCAACACCTCAGTGTGAAAACATACATAGATATACAGTCAGGTCCATAAATATTGGGACATCGACACAATTCTAACATTTTTGGCTCTATACACCACCACAATGGATTTGAAATGAAACAAACAAGATGTGCTTTAACTGCAGACTGTCAGCTTTAATTTGAGGGTATTTACATCCAAATCAGGTGAGCGGTGTAGGAATTACAACAGTTTGCATATGTGCCTCCCACTTGTTAAGGGACCAAAAGTAATGGGACAGATTAATAATCATAAATCAAACTTTCACTTTTTAATACTTGGTTGCAAATCCTTTGCAGTCAATTACAGCCTGAAGTCTGGAATGCATAGACATCACCAGATGCTGGGTTTCATCCCTGATGATGTTCTGCCAGGCCTCTACTGCAACTTCAGTTCCTGCTTGTTCTTGGGGCATTTTCCCTTCAGTTTTGTCTTCAGCAAGTGAAATGCATGCTCAATCGGATTCAGGTCAGGTGATTGACTTGGCCATTGCATAACATTCCACTTCTTTCCCTTAAACTCTTTGGTTGCTTTTGCAGTATGCTTTGGGTCATTGTCCATCTTCACTGTGAAGCGGCGTCCAATGAGTTGTGAAGCATTTGGCTGAATATGATCAGATAATATTGCCCAAAATACTTCAGAATTCATCCTGCTGCTTTTGTCAGCAGTCACATCATCAATAAATACAAGAGAACCAGTTCCATTGGCAGCCATACATGCCCACGCCATGACACTACCACCACCATGCTTCACTGATGAGGTGGTATGCTTAGGATCATGAGCAGTTCCTTTCCTTCTCCATACTCTTCTCTTCCCATCACTCTGGTACAAGTTGATCTTGGTCTCATCTGTCCATAGGATGTTGTTCCAGAACTGTGAAGGCTTTTTTAGATGTCGTTTGGCAAACTCTAATCTGGCTTTCCTGTTTTTGAGGCTCACCAATGGTTTACATCTTGTGGTGAACCCTCTGTATTCACTCTGGTGAAGTCTTCTCTTGATTGTTGACTTTGACACACATACACCTACCTCCTGGAGAGTGTTCTTGATCTGGCCAACTGTTGTGAAGGGTGTTTTCTTCACCAGGGAAAGAATTCTTCGGTCATCCACCACAGTTGTTTTCCGTGGTCTTCCGGGTCTTTGGTGTTGCTGAGCTCACCGGTGCGTTCCTTCTTTTTAAGAATGTTCCAAACAGTTGTTTTGGGCACGCCTAATGTTTTTTGCCATCTCTCTGATGGGTTTGTTTTGTTTTTTCAGCCTAATGATGGCTTGCTTCACTGATAGTGACAGCTCTTTGGATCTCATCTTGAGAGTTGACAGCAACAGATTCCAAATGCAAATAGCACACTTGAAATGAACTCTGGACCTTTTATCTGCTCATTGTAATTGGGATAATGAGGGAATAACACACACCTGGCCATGGAACAGCTGAGAAGCCAATTGTCCCATTACTTTTGGTCCCTAAACAAGTGGGAGGCACATATGCAAACTGTTGTAATTCCTACACCGTTCACCTGATTTGGATGTAAATACCCTCAAATTAAAGCTGACAGTCTACAGTTAAAACACATTTTGTTAATTTCATTTCAAATCCATTGTGGTGGTGTATAGAGCCAAAAATGTTAGAATTGTGTTGATGTCCCAATATTTATGGACCTGACTGTACATTCACATACACAGGGAAGCAATTTTCTTGGGCTTTTCAGGCACTTTTTTTAACGCAAAAACGCTTGAAAAACTCCTCGGTGTGAAAGTAGCCTTATATTGGGTCCCATTCTTTTCATATTCTGCTAGTGTGTGTGTGTGTGTGTGTGTGTGTGTGTGTGTGTGTGTGTGTGTGTGTGTGTGTGTGTGTGTGTGTGTGTGTTGTTTTTATGAACTTGATTTCTCTTGAATTCTGTGGCCTTGTTTTATTGGCTTTGAAATCTATACCAACATCTGCAATAAAACCGATTCCAGTCTCTCATGTTTGTTAAACAAGAACAGTAATTAAGAGCCAGTGCTTAAAATTTGTCTTAGATTTATTGAATTTAGGACAAGAACCTAATAATGTAATCGACTATTTCCTTCTCTGTTTTTAATCACTGGGTTTTGATATGCCCACACAAAGGCAGTTTATTGCCTGGTGCCATGGAACAATACCTCTGTGATGTGTGCTATTCTAGCAGATGAACTCTGGATGCAGAAGTAATATTGGCTTGTTTAAAGGTGAACTCCTTCTGTACTGAAATTGCTTACTCTGATATCACTGTACATTTCTAGTGTGCATCAGAAGCTGCAGCAAATCAAAATTTCCTGATTTTAAGGATGTCCAACATCTAGAACTTTCCTCCCCAGCCCGATTTTTGTCTCTGGTTCACCCCTTTTTATTTATTGACTTTCAGTTCTTTCAGTCACAAAACGTCAGCGTCTGTGGGCTTTACCTAGGGCCCACTCCTCCCGACTGACACCCACCCATCAAGGCATTTTGATCTTTGCATCTAAACCCAAGATCCACCTGCTTGCATCCAGAAGAAAACTGTGATGTTTTTAGGAAATTGTGTTCAAAACCCTGCCACCTTCTATCACTAGCCATAATCTGCCTGCATTGCATGGAGAAGCACAGATACCCAGTGATGGGATCTCTGGGCCTAAAATACATTTTGTAATAAAAGGAGAAAGGGTTTAATTAAAAAAAAAAAATACAATTAACGTGTGGGGGGCATGCTACCGTGCTGGCCATAAGCAGAGAATTGTTAATCGTTACTTTTTATTGGCTGAATGGATTGATATTGCAAGCTTTTCTGACAGCTCAGGCCATTTTCTTCATATGATTTAGTATAGAAAGTGACATTTCTTATAATTTTAAACACACTAGCATGCAGAAGTATATTCCCCCTCTACTGGTGTGTATAAATTATGAGACATGTCAGTTCTGTTCCACACTGTGCTCAGAGACCAGACTGCTGCTGTCCACAAGGCTTATGGTTTTCATCTACTCCTCCAGTAAAAGCTATTGCTTGAAACTGAATTTAAAGTGAACCTGTGCTGTACCTGTGCAGGGAATTGGGGATTTAAAAGATTATGTCCAAGCAAACTTTTTTTTTGTTGGAACCCAATCAGGTTTGCACTCCCTGTTCTCCTTTGTATGTTTATGTCAAATTTACCTAACCAGTACAAAAAATTTTACATAAAATCAAGGTAATTACAATACACTTTTTTTTTTTTTTTTTTCTTTCTTCAAAATGCTTGGTATTTTTTGGTTCTTATATAGCAAAAAATTAGACCCAGTGGCGATTAAAGTGTTACTAAACCCAGGACCCTGCATTCTGTATATCTGGTCTCCTAGAGTATACAGAACATGGAAATGCAATTATTGTAGTAAATATTGGAATTCCTGGGAACTCCAGCCTTCCCTCTCCCAGTGTGCATTAGAAGCTGCAGTAAGCCAGATAGAACTTGCCTCACTTCATGGCTTCATTGAAAGCATTTTGTTGTATCTAGGGGCGGACTGACCATTTGGAAACGAGAGCCCGGGGTCAGTAGGGGGCCCCATGAGATGCCCCTGGTATTTTTTTTTTTTTTCATAGGCTTTTTTGAGTTTGGGCAAGGACACAGGGGCCCCATGATCCCTTATTGCCCAGGGGCCCCATGAGTTGTCAGTCCGCCCCTGGTTGTATCTGTTCAATAAGTGAAAGTGTCTGTTGATCCTACCAGAAAGATTTTGAACTAATAACTTTCCATGCTGTCTGCCTATGCTGCATGCTTCATCATTGCTCACCTCCTATTACTTTGTGTGAACTCCCTGGTGTTCCTGCCAGTCCCTTTATTTTCTCTTAGCCCTGGTTCACATGTATGCGGCCATGTGGGCTGTGTTTAGCATGGGCACGAGAGCCCATTCATTTGAATGGACTCTCGTGTCCCATGACACGCAGGGAAGAAATCCCTGCACTTCTTTCGAAACCGCAGCCTGCACGGGAACCTCGGTTACCAGTACGGTTGCGTTTTCCAGTGCGGGCGGCGTGCCATTAGAAGTAATGGCACCCGTCCGCAGGTCTGCATTTCTCTGTGCGGGTGGTGCGGCTGCACGGATTTTTGTGCAGATCCACAGCGGCACCACCCGCACAGATGTGAACCTAGCTTTAAAAACTGACCACACTAGGCATGAAAGCACAGCAGGACAGTTCTCTAGCTGTGCTGGACAGTTCTCTAGCTGTGCTGGACAGTTCTCTAGCTGTGCTGGACAGTTCTCTAGCTGTGCTGGAAACTCAGCCTGCTCTCCTGCAATGACCATCACATTCTTGAAAACCCTCAAACCCCCCCCCCCCCCCCTTATGCAGCTGAGAACAGAGGGAATGTGATCACTTATGAAAGAGGAAAAAGGTTATTTTATGATGCATTTTTTTTTTGTTTTTTTTATGTATATACAAATGTTTGACTTTTTTTTTTTTTTCTTCTTTTAAACTGAATGGGTTGTTTTACAAGGTGAGGGTTTACATACTTTGAAACACCTGGGGTCCTGGGGTGACCATGCTGCTTCTCCATAATTACAGTGCAGCGAGTAAGCATTGTTCTTCTCTTTAAATACTCATCAAGATAACAGGAGTAGCTATTTTGTCTGCTAAGTTAGTATTTGGCCTGTCTTTTCTATAGGAGCTAGCAGCTGTGTTGTGGCATGGGGACCATGAGTGTGATTGGTAGAGGCAGCTTGTGGGAATCTACTACCTAAACAAATCTTGCTATGGCAGAGCGAGGAGATTAGGCTGGGGTGACACTGTCTTAAAATGGAATCCTGGGATCGATCTAACAACTCCCACCCTCCTACTAACACCTATACTAACTCCCCAGCAAAAGATGGCCCATATTAAGTCTAAGGGTGACGTCACCGCGCAGGCATTCCAGCCGTTGTCAGAGTGCTCTGTGCTCTCCCCTGTAGCTGGCGATGGATGACACAGGGGAGATCACATACCTGGACCACAGCGGCCTGAGAATGGGCAAGTATATGCATCTTTCTTCTACATGGTAGTCAGTATAGGTTTTAGTAGGAGGGTGGGAGCAGTTTTAAGATTAGTTAGATCAATCCTGAAATTCAACTCTGAGAGCCTGGTGAGAAAACTGTGAGCTACAGGAAAATAGGTGGAGTCATGCTAAGGATCTTTCCTGGGAACTCCAGCCTTCCCTCTCCCAGTGTGCATTAGAAGCTGCAGTAAGTCAAATAGAGCTTGCCTCATTTCATGGCTGTAGGACATCCAGCATCATCTAACTCTTTCCTCCCCAGCCTGATTGTCCCTGGCCCACCCCTTTCATTCACTGGGTTTCAGTTCATTCAATTGTGGAGTTTCAGCATCACATGCGAGAGTTACCTCGGGTAGTTCCACTCCTCTAGCCTAATACCTAAATTAAAGGTAATTTTGTTATAACTTCTCCCAGGAGCCAGCCCACTGCTTGTATCAGGGCTGAGGGCTATTGAGAGGAGTATTGAGCTAGGGTGCTGTGATGTTTTCAGGAAGCTATGTACAGCACCCTGCCTGACCCTTCCACCAGCCATGATCTGCCTGCATTGTATAGAGCAGCACAGAGACCCAGTGAATACATTAGGTCTAAATTAAGGTATGTAAGTAATGACTTTATTTAAAACTATCATTAGTATGTGGATGAGGGGAGGCAGAAACCCGGGGCGGCAAATAAGCAGATCACACTTCGTCTTTAACTTTTTACCTTTTGCCCTTGTTCTCCTTTCAGCTTTCTAGATCAAAGCAAACCCGATTGTGTTCCTTTTTCTCCTGGAGAGATGCTCCAAGCCTTTCCTGGTAATGTGTCTCCCAGATAGCGAGGGCTTCAATTTCATAGTTCTACATAAGACCTTTGTTACTGAATAATAAAATCACAACACCTGTGTCCCTTTCCTTTATATTATATTGGCACTCAATAGCTTGTCACGTTAGCAAGATACTTCGCATCAATCTTGGAATAGAGGGAGCCGGTCATTTTGTCCCTTTTCAAAACATTACTAAAGCCTTGGTCCAAATGTAAAAGTCAGTTTTAAGGAAGGTTTTACAGAGGTGATGGAATATGGAGAACTGTGCACCTGAACAGCAGTTGCTGCCTGTTTTGGTTTTCACATCAATATTGTCGTCCTCGTCCCAAAGAACTCCCTTGGAGCCTTTTAAAGTGTTACTAAACCCACAACCGTAAAATCAGTCTGTATATGCAGTAAAGCATGCTTGTTATACTTCATGTGGAACCTAAGGGGTTAATCCTCTGCATTGTATAAAAATGCTGTTTGATCCTGTCTTCTCTGATCCTCCCCTTATTCCAGTGTCCCCCTCTTATCTCCTGATAAGACAGTGTGGAGACACTCTGCACATACTCAGTTTAGTGTGTATTGCTAGAGGTTTTTTTGTTTTTTTTCCTTCAGAGAGTGCATGTGCTCAGCACAGGCCAATCAGCACTGTCCAGACAGAGATCAGGGGCTTTGCATCCTATAAGAGCAGAAAGGAAAACTCCTCCTACAAGCTTTAAGCAGTGCTCTGCTGGACACTGTTAGTCACAAGACTGCTCTGACTGCTGATGAGAAAAGGCATTTAGCAGTTTATATTTACTAAAATAATTGCACTTTCATGTTGTGTACTGCGGGAGACCAGCTATAGTGAATGCAGGGTCCTGGGTTTAGTAACACCTTAAGCTGGCTGTAGATGGAGTGAAATTCATCCAGTTCAGCAGGGATCGGCCAAATTGGTGTCAGGTTTTTTTTTTTTTTTTTGGTTTTCTTGTTTTTTAGTATGGCTAGCTTTAGACCCAGGATATTGTAAAGCCTCCACTGCTTCCAGAGTTGAGGATAAGCCTAATCCCTTTCAGACTCTAAACTCCGCCCTCTGCTATTCTGTTCAAAGGCCAGACCTTCCACTTCCAGCTGCATGGGATTGGGCTCTTTGTTTTGAGGGGGCGTGGCTTCAGTGTGCTGCAGTGCTGTAAACATGCTGATAGGCTTTTCTTCAGCGCTCTGTGACCGCACAACACGTAACGCAGTGCTGTGCACTGGGCACAAGGGAGATGAGCCTTGTCCATGCGGTTGGACTGCGCTGGATCGCTGCCAAGTACAGTTGCACTGCATATGGTGTGGACCTAGCTTAAAGGTTTATGATTTCAAAGTGATTGTTCCCGGCTGCTGTGGCCAGGGAAGCCGCTAATTCAGCACAGTCTGCTTGATTAGCTGCAAGAGAGGGCAGGGGAGATATTGGGAGTCTAGTAGACCTCTAGTAGGACCTGTCACCTGCAAGTGATATTAGAGGCAATAAAAAAAAAAAAAATAAAATCTGCTCTGTGCAGTGGTTTTGCACAGAGCAGCCCAGATCCTCCTCTTTTTTTGGGTTCCCTGCCAGCGCTCCTGGCCCCTCCCTTCTGCCAAGTGCCCCCACAGCAAACGGCTTGCTATGGGGGCAGTAAGCAGTCTCGCTCCTGAGCTGCTGTTCTGCATGTCCATTCGCTATTAGCCCTGCCCCCCTCTCTTTTCTCATTGGCTGTGATAGACAGCAGCGGGAGCAAATGGTTCTGCTTCTGTCTCAGCCAATAAGGACGGAGAGTCCCTGGAGAGCCGAGGCTGTCATGCACATTGCTGGATGCGATGGGGCTTTTCTAAGAATTGAGGAGGGCTGCTGCGCACACAGAAGGTTTACATGTGTTTAAGTGCGTCAAGTGGTTTTCTAAAAATGCAGATTTTGTGTGAAATTTAATAAAAAAAAATGCTCCAGAGGGTAAGCTGTAAGGGTAAAATTGATGGACCTGTGTCATGTTACTATGTAATTATATGATGTATATCTGCAGCAAAGCATCAGGCTGCTTTATGCTGTGCGTCTTCCATTGTTGGTGTTTAGCTTAATGAACCGCTTCATAATCTTCTGTATACAGACCACTCCAGTCAGAACTGTTCTGTATACACACCAGTCTGGTCAGGCCCGGCATCAGCCCACACAGCAGTAGTACACTCTAGGCATCATTTCCTGCTTTTGTAAGCTGCCTGTGTCAGCCTTCTATGAATCAACACTTACCAGCAGCACCTATCACTCTGTGCTGACATTGTTACAATATTCTGAATCTGTCTTCATCCTCTTTATGACAGTGATATATGGATGATCAGGGGGAAAAGTGGACCTGTCAAATCATTTTCAAACAAGACCGAGAACCTGCACTGAGTAACTTCTCTACACTTGCTAAAGTTCTAAAACAAATTTTGGTGTGTCTTTTGTAGTTTGGTGTAATCAGCGGCAAAGCAATATGTAGACAGTTACAGTATTAAAATATTTGCAGCTGCACAGAGTATTCCTGGAGACGAGAGTTGGATAGAGGAAGGAGCAGAGTCCTCTAGCAGTGCAGAGTATTTCAGGAGGGGAGAGTTGGATAGAGGAAGGAGCAGAGTCCTCCAGCAGTGCAGAGTATTTCAGGAGGGGAGAGTTGGATAGAAGATGGAGCAGTCTCCTCCAGCAGTGCAGAGTATTTCAGGAGAGGAAAGTTGGAGGAAGGAGCAGAGTCCCATAGCAGCATTTTATGGATCTCTTGGTATTCTGATATGGAAATATAAAACACATCAGCTATAATAAATTTTAAAAACAAATGTGTGTGTGTGTGTGTGTGTGTGTGTGTATATATGTATGGGGATGGAGATATCTATCTCTTCACTTACAATAGAATATCTGCAGAGCGCATGATATTTGTGTTTAAAGTCTCTGAATTTTTGGCTTGCGTAGCCTTGGCAATGTAGAAGGAGAAGCTTTGCCTGGGGTGGTTGGAGCACCATGCGTTGCAATGTAAATATTTTGTTGGCACAGCGTGGGCTTGATTGAGCGATTTGGGTTCAGAGATACTGCTGATATTCCGACTCGTCAGCAGCTTCTGTATCCTCATGATGACAATACGTTTGATTATTATCACAGGGGATGAAGCATAAAATGAGATGAGAAGTGGAGGCATTTTATTTCCCTTGCAGCTGATATTTAATAGTGGAGCTCGGCTCAGTGGGAACGTCTCTCAATTGCAGCAAGAGAATACGTTGAACACCTAATATTTGGATTAAGAAATACATAAATTACACAGCCAGTTAAAGCGGTATTAAATCCAAAAGCAAACCTTTATTACATCGCAGCTTACAAGGTATTGGATGTGATGGCTGCATTAGTTGTTCTTCCTTTTTTTTTTTTAGGCTTTTTCTTTTATTTTTACCTGGTGCTCCAGCCAGAAAGTCTGTTCTTCAAAAGAACAACCCTCTTGCAGATGTAGCAGTTCGAGAGTTACAATCAGCTTTTATTTATGTTAAACATTTATCCCAAAAGTGTGAGCTGGATCTAGGCTTCAGTTTGTGAGCGTTTCTAAATCTGCTATTACATCGAATACTCCCCTCCCTCAAGATTAAAGTGATGGTAAAGGATTTTACAATTTTTTTCATAAAGGTTTTACTTACCTGCTCTGGTCAATGGTTTTGCAGAGAGCGGGCCCGATCCTACTCTTCTGGGGTCCCCTTTTAGCGCTTCTTGTTCCTCCTGCCTTCTGAGTAACCCCCCTAACAAGCCGCTTGCTAGGAGCGCACTTGTGCAGGGTTGATTCTGAGCCACAACCAATGCATTAAGGTTAAAAAAAAAAACCTTTCCAACCACTGTAACAATGCTGCTGTCCAAAGGTGCCCCTGTGCTCCTTCATCTACAATGGGGGCACTCTAATACAGTATTTGTGTTACTGGCTGGTTAAACCTAGGGAAAAAGCCTGAAAAAGAAAACTGATGCAGGCATCACATCTAGTGATCGGTAAGTGGCAATTACTGCTTTAATGCAAAACTGATATGAGACACTTCCCACTATAGCTTAAAGAAACTCTATTTTCCCTTAAAATCCTATCACATTGCTACAGATGACTTTGGATCATTTTAAAGTGGACTTGTCATGATATATTTTTTCATTGTATGTGCAGTATGTTCAATACTATGCCATTGTACCATTTCCATATATTTATTACCTCTTAGAGATCACCGCATTTCCCCCATGACAATGCCTCTGTCTGCTTTTGACTCCTGTAGGATGGAGCCATCTTTGTTCAAACATCATCCAGGGATACTATCTATTTTCTGAACTGAGATCTTGGCACAGAGATGGCAGTCATGTAAAGCCTGGTGCCTGTGCTGTTTTTTAGCTATGTTCTCGAATGTCAGACAAAAAGTAGCCCCTGTAGCACCCTCTCACCTTGTGACTTGCTACAAACATTTAATAATGCAGTCTGATCATTGGGGGAATTATGGAATTATGTCAGCCTAGGCAAAGGCACTGATAGGAGCATAAGGCCAGCTGGTTAATGATAAAGGGTGAAGATTTCCTTTAAAAAAAAATAAAAAAATGGACCATTGTCGTATATTGTATCAGGGATGTGATCATGTTGACTTGTGAAGTTACTGACAGGTCTACTTTAAATCTTCATTTTTTTTTTTTAAGCAAAGTTCAGGGGCTACCATTGCTATTTTGAGGCTTTCTTCCCCTAGGAGACTTGATCGTACCAAACCCGTCCTAGATGTCATGTGCAAATATCATCTTTGCTCCATATATTCAGCCACACCCACCTCGCCTGACTGTGTCGTTTGCATGCCTCCCCATTTTGTACTTCATGCTGTGATATCCTTGTGACTTATCTGATCACAGAGATGGGGTAAAGGTGATATTTGCATACTGCAAGTGTGTGGACTTAGAGGTGGAACTTTGAAACTGCGGTACATACTGCTGTCTCATGGTCCCTTTTGCCCCTTATGCCACATTCTACTGTCACTGTTACTTCAGCACATGATTAAAGTGCATTTTCCTTTGTAATGAGTAGAACTTTCCAAGCGTCAGACATACGCACTGGAAGTGATGGACCTCGCTTGTCTGCTACATTCCAGGGAGGTTACATAAGATGTTCTGGAGCTGCACATTTCATCGCTGCTTTCTCAACTGACATTTGTTGCAGCTTAACCCATAACACCAAGGAATTTCCTCCGTATTGCTGGCTTCATCTGATTCATAGCCTGTGCCAGTTAAAGCAGAACTAAACCCACCAATCCTGAATATTTCCTAAAACTGTTACATTCAAGGCATGCTGTGAATGATAATCGTTACAGTTACTAGTGTGCTTATTTAACCGAACTCTCAATCCATCAAACGGCTGGTGTCATAGCTGATGACGTGTGCAGCACCATGTCAGCTGCAGATCAAACCAGAGGCTGAGATGGCAGCTTCCTTGGCTGTAAAGGACAGAAGGGTTTATTTCTGCTTTAAGGGATATGATTTACATAATGTACACACCTGCGTAACAGCCTGTACCCATCTCATAAGAGGGTCATTACCTGTATGCATTGTTACAATTTATAGTGGAACTAAATGCACACATACCTTGGTTCCCACAGTCTAATGTGCTCGAGGTCCCTGCATAATCATCCTAGGTTTTTACAGGTGCTAGCCTTCGGTCATGTTGATTGGACAGTGCAGGGTGATGTCACTCTCACACATGTGCAGGAGTACAGTCATTCCAGCACACAGCCAACTGCATGAGCAGCTCAGTGTACATTCTACAGAGGACTGTGAATAGGCAGGTGAGTGTACTCTATTACAGAATAGACTTTGCATGTCACTCCTGCAATGAAAAGCTTGCCTGTTCATTTACATTTAGTTCTGCTTTAACACTCACTTGTGCCTTAGAATTCACTCCAAGTGAGTTTACTTATGTACCTCGTGTTTAAAAGTCTGTATGTATAGTTTGTTTGAATATGAAAGAAACCTCTTTATAGAATATGGGTGAATGGTGAACCATTTTCCTGCTTGGAAGGATCTAGGTCATAAATTGTTAACCAGCATTCAGTGGAGCTCTAGGGTGTTTTCCTGCTTAGGGGTTCCTTGAACTGTGGCTGATGGCCAGGGCATTTGATGGTGCCTGAATACTTCTGGGTCCAACTCCACTCAGCAAAGGCAGCAGCATAATGCCAGTGAGCTTTTTAGCTGTTTGTAATGGCGGCATTCTGACCATCACTGTAAGGGCAGCTTTCTTCATACTAGCCACAAATTTAATGGGCATTTCCACAATGATCGGAGCATTCTTTCCACTGACTCCCATGTTGGGAGAATTTTATTTTTCAATTTTCACTAATTTTACTAATGTTAGGGGCATTTTCTTTCAGTCACATTAAGGTCTCAGAGAACCCCTGCTACAGTTAAAGTATAACTAAAGGCAAAACGTTGTGTTTTTTGGATGGAGTGGAGAGGTATTCGAATACCTGTCAGTTTTTATTGCTGTTTGTGCCCCCATTTTGGGGATTCACCCTCTATTTGACCTGTTTATCCATTATCATTGAAAGTAAAAGAAAATCACAAATTTTGGGTTGTCCTCAGGAAAGTAATAATGAGGAAATCTTCCAATAGGGACACTAGTTCTGGGGGTCCCCAAGGAATTCCCTTAATTTGCAGGAATTTCTTCCTACTTCTTGTTTGGCTATGGGACAGGAAGTGAAGGGAAATCTCCGCAATGGGACACCGATGGTGAAAAAATAATTGCCTGAGGTTATAACCCTCCCTTGCTCTATCCAAAATGGGAAAAAAAAAGTTTTTGCTTACAGTTTTTTTTTTTTTACTTTAAAATTATTTCATGGGTTCCCCTGGGGTTAGAAAGTTGAGGCTGGCTGATCTAGGGGCTTTTGC
Organism: Staurois parvus; assembly: GCF_062004578.1. Lineage (NCBI taxonomy): Eukaryota > Metazoa > Chordata > Amphibia > Anura > Ranidae > Staurois > Staurois parvus. Next base: position 6,615,595 of record NW_028317910.1, read on the forward strand.
ACTTTTGCTGGTAATATTCCATGTTTTAAAAAGGACAAAGCTGTGCGGATATTGGAAAATGATAATGCTTTAACAAACTAAATGTTAGGATACATTAAGTATCCTATACAATTGTTGTTTTGTTTGAAAGCACATTTAAACCCAGGAACAAAAACTGAAAGTATTTCTGGCAAATGAACAACATTTTTCACTGACACCAGTGGACCATGCCTGTGTAGTGTGTTGAAACGGACGCTTGTTGTCCCATTTGATGCCCATGTGACCATGCAAGAGAACAAATGGGAGACAAGGACAGAGCACTGTTGCCCTATAACAGGTACCTTCATGACAGGATCACCAGGGATTATTTTAATAAAAACTATTTAATAATACTTTTTAATATTTACATTAACCTATTAAAGAATGTTAACCCAGCATTTTCATATTCCTGATATGTGCCTGCTGTACCATGTGCTTGTATGAAAAAGTATCCTGTTCTCTTTGTATTGCTTCCTTTTTTGTAAAATCCCTGGTGTTCCTATCAGTCTCTCTGCTTTCCTATTAAAAACTGACCACACTTGGCATCAGAGCACAGCGTGGTTCTGAAGTCCTAGAACGAGACTATATAAAACATCGTGCCCCACCCCTCTAAGGCTTCATAGCAGTTTCTAAACTTGGGAAAAAAAAAAACGTCAAAAGCTCCTAAACTCAGCTCCGTAAAAGTCTGTGTCCATGTACATCTGCACTGTGTTTATGACCTGTCTTTCAGGTTTTGTTAGCTTTCTATTGACACCCTCAGCAGATCGCAAGGGAAGTGAGATTGCGACGGAAACACGCAGGGATTCAATATGTCCAAGGTTCAAGCAAGAATATACATGACTTGTATTTAGACAATGCATGTTTATCCCAGTTTTGCTGTAAAATTAGAAGTGGTAACACTAGGATAATAACCTCAGCATTTGGATACATGTTCTGTGCTGAAGAGGTATTCAGGGTGGCCGGCCCACCCACCCTTTCAGCAGAAATCCTGTGACCAAATGATGAGGGATCTTGAAAATTGAAATTTTTGCAGCCAAGTTTTTAGTATTTTTATATTTTCAGGATTTTGATTGTGGGGTTGAGAACTTCTACTCTAATTATGCGGTATTAATCTGTTGTAACCAATCAGAATTTATGAATGTATCTTCCAGCTGCTCCTATTTTTCACTATGCGACGTGTGGTTGTGGATCTTCCAGCGACTTCATCTTACGGTGGAATCTTGCTCAGGTCAACCTGCGCTCTGTGGATTTCAGCAAGATCTGTTTCCTCCAATATTTGTGTTGCATGTGAATGATTCATCCTGTTCAACAACAACAACTATAACTAAGTATTCCCTGGGGAAGGTCTTGTGAACAGTTCCTATTAAATTGACTCACCTAAGAGCTGCCTGCGTACAGGGAATTATATACCAAAGAGTCTATAATAAAAAGCATTAATTAAAGGATGGTTTCCTTTACGGTTGTGATCACACTTCCTATTTCGTTCGTAAAAGGTCCAATATTTCAGTGTTGAGTGGCAACTGAGCCACCTAACATTTTCTTCCTAAAGCGGAACTGAATGCATTTGCATATTACTTACAAGCAAGTAGGCTATTTATGGCAGGAGAGACATGCAATGTCTCTCCTGCAATATAATGCATCTAATTGCCTGCTCACAGTGTTCTGTGGCATGTAAACTGAGCTGCGTGTGCGCAGCTCAGCTTGCGTTGCTAGTACGGTCCTTGTGTGCATGCACAGGAATTGTCATCCCATGCCAGCCAATGAAGATGCCCAAAGACCAGGAATCGGGGGGGGGGGGGGGGGGGAAGATATCGGCGCTTGATATGGACACATCACAGATTTCAGCCATTTGAGAGGAGCTGGGTGTAGTGACTTTAGTTCCCTTTAAATCATCTTGGGGACTCTATTGCTGAGACAAGCCTTTATTAGAAGTCTTGGATACACCACCCGGGACATCTCGCTCCTGGGAACAGGGATGGTGGAAGCCCCTTTCATGAACACAGCAGGTGTAAAAACCTGGCAATTCCCTCATAATGAGCACAGGAGATGTGTAGACCCAGGAACACGTTGCAGGGATGGTTGGAGCCCCACATAATGGACATAGCTGGTGTTACGGGGTTGAGACAAAACCTAAAACACTGCTGGGAGCGCTTGCAATGCTCAGATTTTATTTTCTTAATTAAACCATTTTTCTGAAGGGGGAAAAAAAGTGAGAAAAAAATGTTGCTGTAACTACTTATAAATTGTTAGTTGGACTTTTTAATCTGTTGTCTTTCTTAGAGACATTCAAAACTACGTGTTTATTGAAAACTATGCTGCAGTGATTTCACCTGCAGAACAAACCGGTTTGTCACTGTGGGAAGTAGGGGGGGGGGAGTGGATCTACTGACAGGATTAACTGGTGATAAGGCTATATCGCAGGGGGTACAGACAAACAAAATCTGCTGTGTTTGATGCTATTGACAGACTGCAACATATGGCCATTTTTATTCTGCCCAGGGTTCCACTTTAAGAAACACTGCTTGTATTGTCTTCCATTAGTTTTATGGTGGGAGAGCATATTCCGGTTATAGAATATGTCATTAGGTCAGAATGTGAGACTTTGAGACTAGTTTTATGGTGGAAGCGCATATTTCCGATCATAGGACATGTCATTAGGTCAGAATGTGAGACTTTGAAACTAGTATTATGATGGAAGCGCATATTCATGTTGGATTATGTCACCTTTTTTGCTGTTAACATTTATGATTCCATTTTATTACTATCGATGTAAACCATATTGTAATTTAATTTTATTGGCTGATTAGGAGAAAAACCTCTTGTGTTTTCTGCTGAAGAGTTCAATGGTTTAATGCTTATAAAGTGCACAATTTGTATTCAACTTAACCCCCCTAAAATGATGTGACTGGAACTGAATAGGTCACAGATAGCAAAAAAAAGAAATGTGCTTTAACACTTGCCTACTCTAGCCAAGATTTGGCTTTAGATGTGTTCATTCCTCTGTCCTGGCTCTTTCAGGACAGCGGGTCTGCGGGATGGATGGGGAACAGGATCGGATCAGATGCAAGAGGGTGTCGGCAGATACATGCCTGATTGGGTCTGCCTGTCTGTTTTTTCTTTTTTTTTTTTTAACCACTTGAGCCCCAGAGGATTTACCCCCCTTAATGACCAGGCCTTTTTTTGCTGTTTGGCGCTGCACTAATTCAAATGATAATTGCGCGGTCATGCAATGCTGTACCCAAACAAAATTTACGTCCTTTTTTTCACACAAATAGAGCTTTCTTTTGGTGGTATTTGATCACCTGTGCGCTTTTTATTTTTTGCGCTATAAACAAAAAAACCACAAAAATTTTGAAAAAAAACAATATTTTCTACTTTCAGCTATAAAAAATATATCATAAACTCAAAGTTAGTCATAAATTTAAGCCAAAATGTATTCTGCTACATGTTTTTGGTAAAAAAAAATCCCAATAAGTGTATATTGATTGCTTTGTGTGAAAGTTATAGCGTCTACAAACTATGGTATAGATACTGTAATTTATGCCTTTTTTTGCTATACAGCACTGCACTAATTCAAATGATAATTGCGCGGTCATGCAATGCTGCACCCAAACGAAAATTACGTCCTTTTTTTCACACAAATAGAGCTTTCTTTTGGTGGTATTTGTTCACCTGTGCGCTTTTTATTTTTTGCGCTATAAACAAAAAAACCACAAAAATTTTGAAAAAAAACAATATTTTCTACTTTCAGCTATAAAAAATATATCGTAAACTCAAAGTTAGTCATAAATTTAAGCCAAAATGTATTCTGCTACATGTTTTTGGTAAAAAAAAATCCCGTGCATTAGCGGGCAAACTGGCGCTATCTAGGAGGGGCGCTAACACTATCGGAAGTCACCAGTGACACTAATACAGTGATCAGTAAAAATCTGTTCACTGTAATCAATGACACTGGTGACAGGGCAGTGAAGGGGTTAACTGGGGGGGGAGGGGGGCGATCAAGGGGTTAAATGGGATTACTGGTGTACTAGCGGGCAATCTGGCGCTATCTGGGAGGGGCGCTAACACTATCGGAAGTCGCCAGCGACACTGATACAGTGATCAGTAAAAATTGGTTCACTGATCAGGGACACTGGGTGACAGGGCAGTGAAGGGGTTAACTGGAGGGGGGGGCGATCAAGGGGTTAAACGGGATTACTGGTGTACTGGCGGGCAATCTGGCGCTATCTGGGAGGGGCGATAACTCTATCGGAAGTCGCCAGTGACACTGATCAGTAAAAATCGCTTCACTGATCAGTAAAACTGGTGACAGGGCAGTGAAGGGTTAACTGGAGGGGGGGGGGGGCGATCAGGGGGTTAAATGTGTCCTAGAGTGTTCTAACTGTAGTGTAGTGCTTGTGTACTCACTTTTTGGATGTCTTCTTCTCTGTCTGGAACGGAATGTGTCCAGGCAGAGAAGAATGACATCATATCCTGCCCTGTGTGTATGTCAACACAGGACAGGATAGGACAGGGACCGATCATGTGATTTCAGCCAGAATCACTGGCCGAAATCTAATGATTGATCCCTCCTGGATCAAATAGTGTCACCCGCGGGTCGGCGGGAGCGCGCGCGCGCGCCCTGCCGGCGAAAGTGTCGGGAGCGCGGAACCCGTTTTTAAACGTGGTTTTGCGCTCCACTGCCGCCCTGCACACGTATATACACAGTGGCAGGGTGGCAAGCGGTTAAGGGGACCAGACTGGACAGTTAGTGTGAAAGGGGGCATATGGATACATAGATATATTATTATTATACAGGATTTATATAGCGCCAACAGTTTGCTCTGTGCTTTAATATAATATAATATATATTCTTAATAATATTTTTTTTTAAGCTGATATTTAATCTGCTATTTAATCTGCTACTGTTTGTTTCCCCTGGTAAATCACACACACACACACACACACACAGTTTTAAAATGACACCTTTCCATTTTCATTACAAACTTATTTTAGACTGAATGACATTATCAGTGGGTCTCTGTTCTTTTCTATGCAGTGCTGGTAGATCATGGCTGATGGGAGGGTGCTACACATAGCTTTCTGAAAACCTCACCACTCCCTTCCTCAGTTCTGTTCTCAAGAGTCCTCAACCCTGATGAAAGCAGTGGGCTGGCTCTTGGGAGGAGTTATACAAATATCAAAATGCCTTGATGGGGAAATATCAGTCTGGAGCAGTGTTTCTCAATTCCAGTCCTCATGGACCCCCAACAGGTCATGTTTTCAGGATTTCCATTATTTTGCACAGGTGATTTGATCAGTTTCACTGCCTTAGTAATTACCACAGCTGTTTCATCTGAGGGAAATCCTGAAAACATGACCTGTTGGGGGTCCATGAGGACTGGAGTTGAGAAACACTGGTCTGGAGGAACATGTGTTCCTAAGTAGACTGTATCGGCATTCAGACTGCCCACATGCTGCTGAGCATCCATGACTGAAAGCACTGAAATCCAATGAATGAAAGGGGCGAGCTTAGGACAGACAGGCTGGGGAGGAAAGAGCTAGATAATGATGGGTATCCTACAGCCAAGAAGTCAGCTGGGCTGTAATGTACATTGTGAGAGGCTCAGAGTGTGCAGTAGGCAATTTCAGTACATTTCAGGATCCTGTACAACCCCAAGTCTGAAGGGAAGGCTGGAGTTCAGATGTAGCAACTTCATTTCAAATGTCATAATCGGACAAGAACTGATCAGCAGAATTGTTACATGACAATAGAATATTTTACCGAATGCATCTGATTCCCCCCCACAACTTATCACTGAGCATTTCTAAGTGGCTGTCTCCCCCCCTCACTTCCTAAGCCCTGCCCTGCTCTGCCAGTTGGTTAATCAGCCCTGAGCGCCTTTTCCTCGTTAATGCCTTGGACTTTTCTTGCATATTTAAGCTGCTGATTATGAAAGCCATGTGATCCCGTCCCCCTGGCAGCGCAGTGTGTTTGGGTATGCCCTTTTCTGCCAGCTCGGCAGAATCTTCTCCGAGGTCAGAGCCTGTACAGGAGTGGCAGTTAGGACCCAGATGGTTGGCTGTGCTTTAGCTGAAACAGAGCGTGCCCTGTTAAATGTTTCCCCTTCCAGCAGATGTGTGCAGAGACAAGAGAGCACTTCTCAGAACGTCAGCAGACTTACTTCTCCCAGTGCACAGCTGACTGCAACTCTTCAATAAACCAAAGCTTTTCTTTTAACCGTGTGTTTTTGTTGAGGAACGACAACATTTTGCTCCAGGACTGCAAATGCCTTCAGTTGATTTTTTCCTCTGCTTTTAACGGATGTGGTTCCTGCGCCCATACCCCACCGTTTACTCTGTGATCAGCTGTTTCCTTAGCTGTACAGATGCTAAAATTCTGCCTTTCAAGTGGTGCGTAAGATTTTATTGCTGAATTTTTCTAGATCACGATAGAATTGTATTGAGGGATTCATATTGCTGTGTGTGTGACCACTCTAGGATCTTTTTAGAGGAAAGTTTTTCAATTTTTTTTGGATTTGGTAGGAAATGTCTACAGATGGAATAAAAGCTTTTTCAACATTTTTTGTACAGTTTTTTTGGAGTACTCGTGAAAATTGATGCTCGATTTTAACCCAACACTAATTTTTAAAAGAAATACACCCTGAGAAAAATGATTGGTCTTGGGGAGACTGGGACTATACTCAACACTGTGAGTGTCAAAGACTTATCCATATTTCTTCGCTTTCCATTTCCTAGATAGCCACTGATATATGTGATACCTTATGACAATTAAATTGTTAAAACAAGCCCCCCAATCCCTTGTTTTTAGACATAACACCATTTGAAGTCTTGCGCATTGGGGCTGAATTACTAAAACTGGAGAGTACAAAATCTGGTGCAGCTCTGCATAGAAACCAATCCGCTTCCAGGTTTTTTTGTCAAAGTTCAATTGTACGCTGATATCATGCTCAGCTGCATCTAACTGCTCTTCCGTTTTTAGTAAATCAACCCCATAGTGGGTCCCCCCCCACTGTAGTCTTGTTCCACTGTATGTTATGCTTTTAATATGGTTTCACTTGGAAAAGACTTAAAATATATTCGTGTTTTGTTATTTATATCTTTTTTGGGACACCTTTTTTGTTTCTAGTACGGTGCATTGAAAAGTCGCCCTTCCCAGTGTCCAGAAAAATTCACCATTCATAGGATGTACAGTGGTGCATGAAACATGAACTACCTTTATGGAGAGTTGTTAAAATAGTGGAAATGAGGTTTGCGTTCTCCCTCTCCAGTGCTCTGAGGATATTTGATGAGTATTGGCTACATCTGTCATCACAAGTGTCCTCACAGAGAGGAAAAGAAGTGTCTGACCAGGTCTGTTTAAGCACTCTGACCACTGCATTCTGTATGCCAAGTCTGGGGCCTGTTGGGACTGCTTCATATTTGTAGACAATCTCCACTTTAAAGTAGCGTCCAATGTCTGGCTATTATTGTGACTTCAGTTGGGCCTAAAACTACCCTTTTACCAATGTTATCCTGCTGTATCCTTGCTGAGCTTCCATCCAGAAACATCCCCGATCGCGCGTGTGCGTGCGTGTGCGTGTGTGTGACATTTTTGCACTGAAGCGTTTTGAGTCAAAAAGATCATGGATTGTACAAGATGTTGAACGATAAAATTGCTACGTATTGTTGTTCTGTGAATTATAGAAATGTAATGGGTTGAATTGTTTACTTTTAGTATTAGGTGTTATCAAGCCATTTCTTATGCTTGATATAAAAAAAAAACCTCCCTTGCGGAAGTAGTGCTGCAAGAACATGAATTGAAGTGGATAAAAATAGCAATGAGTGTGACCAGAATCGTAATTGAATGTTGTATCTACAGACCAGCGATCTGCTGCTGGAACCTGTGAATCACAGGCCAATTTACTAAACACTTTGGTGTAAAGTATAAACCACTAAATGTCACAATAATCATGTAATATATTAATGTATTTACTGGGTACTAGGGTCTAACGTTGTGTCACCAAATACTGATAAGCTATCAGATCTTTCTAGTAATGGATAAATTAGTAACCTTTATTGCACACAGGTGTATATATAAGCTGGGTGATGCATGTTCACAGTCCTTTCCCTGAGGTGTACTGCATGCCACCAGAATGTTCCCTTGTCACCTGTGCCTTGGTAATCTATTCTATTTTTTGCGTTGTGTTGCCTTTGTTTTCGTGCGTGCGTGCGTGTGTGTGTGTGTGTGAGTTTTTTTTTTTTTTTTTTGCTGCAAGCTATCTACTAAAAACTGTTGTTTTTTTTTTATTTCAGATCTTGCCCGTGGCGCTGCCTGTGCAAGCAGCAAAACGTCTGATACAGAGGGGCCCCCACATCCCATGAGCACACAAAATCGAGAGAAGGAGGGGAGCCCTGCCTGTCCGGAGTCTGTCCTGAGGCTGCGTAAAGGACACATGCCAGTCACCTCCGAGGGCACGGACTCACAACATGACCAGTATGACGATACGTGTGTCCTCCTGGCTGGCCCACCTCCATCTGCTCCCGAGGACAATGTAAGCTCATTTCTTTCTGAAAGGGGAGTGGGGTGTTGTGTTATAGAGATCAGGTTTTTCATATGTGGCACTTGTTTTGCTACACTTTGCTAAAACTTTTTTTCGGGGGGAGGGGGGGATGACCAATACGCCCTTCTTTTTTTTTTTTTTTTTTTTTTTTTTTTTTTCCTTCCAAGAAACAATGATAGACCAACTTTATTTATTTAGTTGTATGAAAAAGTATGACCAGACAATAGGAGATGCATTTTTGTTGGTCTCTTTTCTGTACATCCACTCCTCCAATAAAACCCCACAGCTTTTATCTTTTTATTTTGTAAAAATAACATGCATTTATATTCTCTGCAAAATAGGGCTGAAAGAGAAAGTGTAGCTGAATACAAGTGTGCTGTGTTTTTTGTTTTGAGTTTTTTTTTTCTTTTTGACTTTGACTGACCTTTTTTTCATATGACACTTTGCTGTCCTTTCAAAAAGATCACATGACAGTGAGCTGATCCATTGTTTGCCAAGCCAGAACTGGGAAGGAGGGAGGGACCATGTATGGGTCATATGAGATAATTAGTGCTCTGCATTCTTGCTGTTATGAATCAACCCAGTTGTGGGACACTCCATAAAATGACATATTGGTGGTCGTTGAGGACAGAAGTATAACAGGCTTGAATGGCTATTAATAAGTGACACACTGTTCATGAGCCATAGGTGCATGCTTTGAAGTGCACGCACAAAATGGCCAGGTAGATGTATGTTGTGCCAAATATATGGTGGTTTTTTTTCTATGGCTAAACCTAAGTACTGTATAGCCGTTGACCAATTTTATAGATTGAGCAGTTAAAGTTTTAATGGGTTTTTTTGGCAACTTCGGATCTATTGTGAGCAATCTTGTAATAGTTATGACTTTGTGGAAATGACACTAGAGTCTTGAACCGCTGACAGTCTTATAGCAAAACATGCGCAGGCTTATTGAAGGTAAACCTGTCATGACAGAAGTGTGGGAGTTTTTTTTTTTTGTTAATAAGGTTCATGGCTGTCATACACATTCTATGGCCTCTTTACCTATTTAGTCACTGACCTAGAAAAACTTACAACTAGGGAAAGCCCGAAGTCCTTGCCTATATGCCTGTTGTAGGCCTGTTAAGCAGTGAAGCTGTAAGGCTTGGTTCACACCAGTGCAGTTTGCATTTTGTCTGTTTTTTTGCGGTGCATTTTTGTGTTTTTTGTATTTCAATGTTTTTGTTAATTTATAACCCTTTTAAACAGGAGCGACAAAAGACTCCCATGCAGGAGATATCAATTGCATATAAAAATGTTGCGCTTTTGATACGTTTTTTTTTTTTTTTCTGGCCAAATTGTTGCTGGGCAGATTAAAAACTTATCAAAAAAGTCTGAAAAAGCATCAAAATTGTACTACATGCGTTTTCTTCAGCTTCCCCATTGAAGTCTATAGAACCAAACCTGTTGCTTTTTATTAAAAAAAAAAAAAAAAAAAAATCCCTGACCGTTTCCAAAAACGCAGCGACTCAAAATTGCATAGATGTGAACGTGTCCCATAGGAAACAATGTTAAATGGACTGTAGAGCATTTTTCTACAAAAAGCACTAAAAATACAATGGTGTGAACCAGGGCTAAGTTGATTATGTTGGTCAGGTAAGTAGATCCTTAAAAAAAACAAAAACCAGCACTGGCAAATTCTAGATTTTTGACAACTGTTTTTACTTTAATAGGCAGAGCTGTGAATGACTCCTCTCAGCCAGCCAGTCGAAGTGATTTGGTTTTTGTATGCTCAGACTAATGAAAGCTGCTTTTTGATTGGCTACGTCACACAAGTCCACATTACACTTTTTTATGCAGTGCAGAAAATGCCAATGTACTGGCAACAAAAGAGGGAATTTTATTGTCCAGTAACTTTCCCAAGCTGTTGCCAGCATTTACTGTGCTGGGCTCGGAGATGGAATGCACTTCTGAGAAAGTACTCAGTTTTTATAATCATGTGAACTTTGTGTCCCCTGTGTAGGACAAAGTGTAGAGCAGGGACTGGTTGGACTAGATATGAATTTATGTTGCTGCTGCTTATCTGTCACTTCTTGCTGTGTTGGACAAACTGTACTTCCTGTTGTCTTTTGGTCACATTCCCAGAAGTTGGGTGCGTTCTGTCTTACACTCCACCTCTCCAGCATGTCACTGCTGGGCGTCCTGAACCAAAGCTTGAGCTGTCTTTCGGCACAATGTATTAGGCAGGTGCACATTAGTATAGAAACGATTTCCGATACCATATTTACAAGAGACCAGAACAGTGATAACTGGTAATTCAGGTTATCTGTGAGCAAAATAAGAATTACCAATGATGACATGATCTGTTAGCATTAACAAAGCAGTTTTGTTTTGTCTCTCCCGTAGCATAGTTTTATGAAATGTCGCTCCTGTCAGTAGATCCGGTTGATGCTGTTCAGCAAAAGTGGCTCAACAGGGGTTGGGACAAACCATATAACATGGCTGGGGGTGCTTACAGTAGTCCACTTTTACACATCTGGTTTAAATTGAATTTTTTTTTTTTTCAAAAACATTAGCTGTGTTTAGGCTTTGTTTACTTGGAGCTTTTTTTTAACACCAGATGACTTGGGGCTATGCTGGCAGCTATGTTCTGCACAGCCCAATACGTAGACAAGGCAAATGTCTTCTTTTCAGTGGTGATAGTTCACAACACAGCTTCGCTACGTTGCACCGTGAAAAAAAAAAAGACCGCAAGCAGAACTTTTCAACTTCAAGCAGCGCCGTTTTTAACGTTACTGCTGTGAATAGAACTGTATTGAAATATCACTTTTGACAAATAAAAAGGAAAAAACAAACAAAAAAAAAACCTGTTCAGTGCGGTGAGGTCAGCAGCTCGACAATGTGTATACCAGTGCCCATGCTATCAGGACAGTTTGCTGTTGTGAAAAAGCCCTTAAAGTCAATATAAAGCAGACATTGTAGAATTATACATTCAAATTACTTGGGCCTCTCCTACTTCACAAATCAGCTCTTCAGAGGCAGGACATGGCTATGGCTGGGTCTGAGCTTGGGGTTCTCCTCCAATTAGCAGGAAGAATGAGCTTAACTAAATGCAGAACTGAAACATTTTGCAGAGAGACTACTGCTTTACTGCTTCCACAAATACACCAAGGATCTTTGTTTTCTTGCAGCACGTTGTAGATGAAGTGTAAATAATTTCACACACTTTCCTTTTTTCTTTTTTTTTTTTTTTTTTTTTCTTTCTTGCTTCTGCACTGTATTTAGCAATGTTATGAATATGGAAGCTGATCTCCATCTTTTAGCGAAGTTTAAAATTGGTTATTAAATCCAAAGTTTTTTTTATATATGCATTCTCCAATACCTGTTCCTACCCCCACCCACATCTCTAAATGCTTACCTGAGTGATCTCTCTTCCTAGTCTCACAAATGACGGAGATTGGCAGGTGCCATTGGCTCCTGCTGCTGTCAGTCAAATCCTGCGAGGAGGGAGTGGGCAGCATGGCTGTGGATGCAAAGCCTGGTAAATCATGCTCATGCTGGTAAAACAGACTTTGATCTGCATTTTTAGCCAATGGCTGCAGCACTGATCAGTGTGTTCTGATGAGGGGGTAGTCCCAGCTGTCAGAATACAATAGGTCAGCGGCAGAGCTCCCTTCATCCACATTGATTGTGCAGGGATCTTTTTCAGTTAAATGCTGGTTGAATGAAAAAAACCATGTACCCTGCTTTAGGCTGGCCATACATATGTTTTTTTGTTTTTTTTTCTTGGGGTTGAACAACTTCTGTTCAAGCACAGTGGCCACCCATGAATTGAAACTTGGCTGGTCCCTGCTAAACTAGACTAATTTTGATACATGGATTCCAGCTTTATGTTTGTAAGATCACCTTAAAGCAGAACTTCACCCAAAAGGGAAGTTCTGCTTGTGTCCCTCTCCCCCCCCATCCCCTCCTCTTTTTTAACATTCAAAACTTTTTTTGGGGGGCACCTGGTTTGGGAGGTACCCACTTCAACTTGGTTCATCCCTCCCACCCACCCCTTCACCTGCAGCCTTCTAGGACACATCACAGGTCTCAGACCACGGAGCCATTCACAAAGCACAGCGTGGCTTGTGCTTGCACAGTGTGAAGCCGCAAGGCATCACAGCCTCTTTCCCTTGGCTTAGTTCTCAGCATCTGGCTGGATCCTGAGCCCACTCATGAATTGTCTTGGGTGAGGTCAGCACTGGATCCCTGGACAGGGTAAATGTCCTTTTAAATTAAGTCAGCATCTACAGTATATGTAGCCACTGCCATTATTTTTTTTTTTTTGGGGGTGGGGAGACCAAAATTCAATTGAATTGAATTGAAATTCAAGGTGTTGGTTGTCAACTTACCAGAAAGTACATCATGTGAAAACTCCGCTAAGTTTGTCTAGTCTTTTGATGTCTTTTGTATTCCTGAAAAAGCTGTTTGTAGAAAGGGAGAAATAAAAGTTTGCCCAAGGGGCGAAAATCCAGCCACAGATTGATTCAGCTTGAAAGAGTAATATGTGCTGTGTTTAATGGAAGCGCATTCATGGCGTCAGCGGACAAAAGATGCCATGTGTCGCACACAAGGACCATCGCCTGAGGAGTGCTGGAAGGAACAGGGCTTCAATCTGCACACACAAAAGATCTCATTTTCTTTGCAATTCATTTCTGTGTTGGGCCTAAAATAGACAATTAGGCAACACTGCTTTTTTGCAAAAAATTGCATGCTGGTTTTATACTTAGCCCTGTGGGGTAATAACGCCATTTATTATCCATCTATTCTATCAATCTAACTACTAAAAAATGGTAGTCTGATTTGTGGTTGTGTATTTTGTGGTTGTGTATTTTGTGGTTGTGTATTTTGTGGTTGTGTATTTTGTGGTTGTGTATTTTGTGGTTGTGTATGTGTGGTTGTGTATTTGTGGTTGTGTGTATTTGTGGTTGTGTGTATTTGTGGTTGTGTGTATTTGTGGTTGTGTGTATTTGTGGTTGTGTGTATTTGTGGTTGTGTGTTTGTAGTTGTGTTTTTTTTTTTGGTTCTGTGTTTGTAGTTGTGTTTTTTTTTTTGGTTCTGTGTTTATAGTTGTGTTTTTTTTTTGGTTCTGTGTTTGTGGTTGTGTGTTTTATAGTTGTGTTTTTTTTTTGGTTGTGTGTTTATAGTTGTGTGTTTTATAGTTGTGTTTTTTTTTTTTTGGTTGTGTGTTTATAGTTTTTTTTTTTTTTTTTGTTTGTGTGTGTTTTTAAAGCTGAACTCCAGAGAAAAGGCAAAATGCACAGATTAAATGTGAGGGAGCTGTTTTACCTTTATATATTTGCATTTCTGTCTATCCAGTTCTGAGATTTACACAAATCTGCCACAGTCAGGTGGATGACCCCACTTGCAGATTATTAATACTTGATGTGATGGCTGCATTAGTTTCTTTTCCTGTTTGGTTTTTTCATTTTAAGCTCTGTTTGCTTTTATCTTACCCTGGTAATCCTGCAGATAACACCCTTCTTGTCCCTGGATAACTGTACTTCTCCTCCACTGTATCTATGGAGGGCTGCTCTACTGATTTTTCACTCCAAACATGTCCTTTTCTCCATCTCTATGGGGTGCAAGGCAATTGGTCGTTTACAGACGGCTGCTAGGAAGGAAGATATTCTTAGGTGCGATTCACAGGAAGTGACGAGGACACAGCATTTCTGGCAAGATTAACAAGTATTTTCTGAAAATGTTTTTGGCTTGAGAAACAACTAATGCATCCATAACGCCTAAGGACTGTAAGCTGCAAAATATTGCATTTTTCATCTTTGATTTGATTATCCTTTTAAAGCAGAAATTTAATCTGCATATATTCTGCCTTCTTGGTTTCTTTCCCCTTTATCAACTTGCTTATTTTTTGAATGGAACCTTTCCATTTTAGAAAATACTCTTATTGTAGTAAATGGCCTCCATTATTCAGAGAACAAATGAGAGAGGACAACTAGAGACCATCAGGGTGAGGAGTAAAAGGCTAGATGATGTTGGACTCCCTTCAGCCAGGAAACTAGCCAGGCTTTATCTAATGCACATTGTGTGAATCTCGCAGTGTGCAGTGAAATCAGAGTAAGCATTTTCAGACCATGCAAGATTGAAGGAAAAATGGGAGTTTAGTTTTATAGAATACAGTGGTTTCCTCTATTTCTCCACTGGCCTGCCTGTTGGACAGTGAATGAGAAGCAGCTGACTGATGAGCCCATCTGTGTCGCTCGCTGTCTTCTCCTATCCAGCATGTCCATTGTTGGCACTTGAGCATTGCAGTGCGAGGGATTGACTCCTTTGTCCTGTGCTCCCTCTCCAAGCCTGAGCTTTTCTATACAGTGACTGCAAAAGGATAATATCAAGTCTAATTCAGGTACTTGCACTGCTTGCATTAAAAAATACATGTAATGATTTATTACTGAAAACATAAATGTGTGTCTGTTCTGTCTGCCTGGATTTCAGCTTTAAATACTATGTTTTCACTGCTATTCATGTTTGATGCAAGATGTTTTTGGTGCAGAAATACCGCTGTTGGGTTTTATGGTTGTTGTAGGGTTAGGTAAGTGCATCTTATCGCTAAGGAAAGGGCTGTAATATACAGTAGTTAGGTGGTTGTGCCTAAAGCTGAACCTCCAGTTTTCCCTTCAATCTCGCACAGTTGTACCGGCTCCTTTCTTTTACTGAAATTTGATTGCTCTTACTTCACTGCACACTGCGAGCTTCTCACAATGTGCATTAGTAGCTGCAGCAAGTCAGATAACTACCCACCTCATTACCTGGGTAGTTTACAACAGCATCTAGCTCTTCTCTCTAGCCTGACTGTCTAGTCAGCCCCTTTCATTGATTGGATTTCAGTTTTTCAATCATGGAGGTTCAGCATCACATGTAGGTGTTTCCTATGGTGGTCTGTATGCAAATACAGCCTGCCTAGGTACACTGCCTACTCCAGACTGACATCCACCTATCAAGGCAGTTGGATATTCTCAAAACACCTTCCAAGAGTCTTCTCACTGCTTCTATCAAGGCTGAGAACTCTTAAAGGATAAGTTCAAAAAAATAAATGCACATTTTTTTTCCAGCTAAAAAAAAGTTGTGCAAATTTTCTTTTTTTTCTGGAGCCTATAAAGCATTGCAGATCGCTGGTGCCATGCAGGTCTCCTGCAGACCTGTCAGTGTAACTGCTTTCTCGTACGGGATGTATGAGCAAGTAGATATACTGACCGGAAAAATCAATGAACTACAATGCGTTCCACAGTACCGTGGTAGTTTATTTGAGAGCTACAAGCCGACAGCTGCTAAGGCTGTCGGGACTTGTAGTTCATTTGTTCACAGAACACTGAATGAATGATGCTGCCGGGTGGGCGGAGTTTTTTTTTAAGCAAGTCTAAAGGTTAATTTTTTTTTTTTTTTTAAATAACGTTATACTTCCCTAATGTGTGCAGTGGTTTTGCACAGAGCAGCATTGATCCTCCTGTTCTCGGGTCCCTTGCCGGCACACCTGGCTCCTCCTTTCTGTCTGATGCCCCCACAGCAAGCAGCTTGCTATGGGAGCACCCAAGCAAGCGTGTTCCAAAACCGCTGCTCCATATGTCCATTCACACACAGAGCCGCGACTTGGCCTCTCACACTCTCTCTCCTCATTGGCTGACTGGGTGTGATTGACAGCAGCGGGAGCCAATGACTTCTGCTTGCCGTCTCATCCAAGGAGAGGGCAGATAACTGGGACAGCTGAGGCTGTCGTGCACATTGCTGGATCTCCATGGGGCTCAGGTAAGTATTGAGGGGGCTGGGGGCACTGCTGCACACAGAAGAATGCACAAAGGTAAAAAATCTTCAGCCTTTACAACCACTTTAAAATTGTGACAGCTAGCGGGGGGGGGGGAGAAGATGCCCCACTAGCTGTCACAATGGGGAGCGGTCCGTTTGAAACATTTTACACCCTGAATAGGGGTTTAACATGCAACATGTTACAAAAGGTGAATTTATCCTTTTTAAAAGGTGTTGTTTTAAGAAAGCTATGTGCGGCAGCCTGACATCCCCTTCCACCAGCCATGATCTGCCATTGCATAGAGAAGATGACATCACTGGTCCTAAAATAATGTATGTAATAAAAAAAGAAAAGGATTTTTTTTAAATGTTAACTTACCTGTTAATTAGGTGGAAAGCAGGAAACTGGAAAGGTAAAATGTATGCAGATTAAACTTCAGCTTTAAAATGATTTGCAATGCTGACTGGGCCCTTCCTTTGCTTTTTTCCAAGGTGATCGTTAAAAAAAAAAAAATGGGACCCAGCTTAATTTCCCAGACTTCACCAACTGTTTGCTTTTTTATAATGTTTTTGAGCAGACACCACTCCACAAGATGTTTGATGCTAACAATTATTACTCGAGGAAGCTTCTTCTCAGCTCCTTTTTGATTTAGGTTCATGTTGTTACTAGGGGCCTGACTTAACGGTTAAACCCTGCCAACTGCATCTCCTGTGTCCAATGAGACTGACTCGGTTGTCGGTATTCTCTCTTTGAAAGGGGGGGGGTGGCATTTGGTGGAGCTTGGCCATCAAGTCAGAAATTGGTAACAAAGTGAATGTTCACTTTTAACTTCCATTGTGCAAGCTTGTTCCAAGTCTGAACCTGTATTGGATGACTATCTCTGGAGCCTGCACCTGTATTGGATGACTATCTCTGGAGCCTGCACCTGTAAAGTCCTCATTGGCAGCTCCTAAAATTTTGTCCTTAGCTGTTTAGTGTAACTAAAGTTCTGGCAATTTCATGTGTAAACCATAGTGCAGATTAGGAAGTAGTTTTGGTGGCGCACAAAGTCCAGGCATGTGTCAGGATGTGGTATGGAAATTGGGGGTTAATAAGATCTTGTTCTCCAGCAATGCTTGAGACGGAATTGGAAATGTGTCCCTGAAGTTGCTTTTGTATTTGAATCTTTTCTTTTTTCTTTTTTTTTTTTTTTTAAAGGTTTACTTTTTATGTCTTTGGGTAAAATTAGATTTTTAGGGGGTTTTATATTATTTTCAATGAACTACATTAAAAATGTAGTAAATCTTCCACGATGGGAGCGTGTGGTGAGACAGCTCAATGATCTACATGGCTTCAGGACACAAAATCATCACAAACTAATTGCAAAATATTGTCAACTATGTTTGAATGTCTATGAACACTGTAGCCCAGAAGCATATTGGTGTAATATATAAATTCTCCAGATCTCCAGAGGAAGGTTATATTGGAGAGGTCTGTCCCGATCCTCATGAACACTTTTTTTTGTGTTTATATCTCCCCTCCCCCACCTGACTGCTGCATATGGAACGGTCACATCTCAGCACTGCCTTCAATGAGAGTTCAAGGTGCCCTTCTCTGCCTTATCTCAAATGTCCAGCAGCATAGCCCTTCACACTCTGATATTTGTGGAGTGCTTGTTTAATACAATTTTCCTGCTTGAATAGCTCAGTCTGGATCCATTAGTTTCATTGTAATCTTCTATGTTTGTGTTCAGATTATTAATACAATGTAATGCTGGATTGGTGTGGGGTGCAGCAATCTTGTATTAACATCTGCAGTGTCCAGAACTCGTGTCTTGCAGCTATGTGCTATAGAGTTGGAACCAGGGGCGGACTGACAACTCATGAGGCCCCCAGGCAATAGGGGATCATGGGGCCCCTGTGTCCTTTTCCAAACTCAAAAAAGCCTATGAAAAAGGTACCAGGGGCATCTCATGGGGCCCCCTACTGAACCCGGGCCCTCGGGCAGTGCCCGAGTTTCCAAATGGTCAGTCCGCCCCTGGTTGGAACAGACTAGGGGGAAAAAAAGTGTTGTAACTGTCTTGTTGGGAGGTATTTCCAAAGATATGCCAACAAATAAATGAAAAGCTTCCTTTTCAGCTGGGTACACTGCTGAACCAGCCAAATTTCAATCTCTGTGTAGCCTTCTGTGTTGACAGAAGCTGGTCTAAAGATCGACTTCTGTTGAACTGTCCTGCTGGAAAGCCAGCATACAATCAGCAGCTGCAGCGCTGATCAGTGTATTTTGACGGGGGCAGGGGGGTGGGGTTTCGTGTCCCTGCTATCAGAGTACGGTGCTGCAGCGGGAGAGATTCCCACATCCACATCACTTGTGAATCTGTGAGCTTTTTTTTCATTCAGCCTGCTGGTTGAATGAACAAAATTCATTGGGGTGGACTTGCTAAAGACCAATAGACTGTGCACTTTGCCAATGCAGTTGCACTCATTTTCCCCAGAGCTTAGTGAATGTGGTAAAGCTTCATTTCATAAAGAATATCCAATAAGGTGCAAGGAAAAAATAATAATTTTGGCTTGGATTATGATTGGATAATGAAAATCTGCAGAACATTTACTAAGCTCTGGGGGAAAATGAGTGCACCTGCAAAGTGCATAGTCTTATTTGCCTTTAGTAAATCAACTCCAATGTGTACCCCACGTTAGATATTTGTCACCAGATCAAGTACGCCCAGTTAAGTATTTCTCCTCACCACCTGTTCTGGTGGCAAGTGTAAAATTTTAGATTTCTCATCTCTTTCGGTCATGCAGATCACCTGCAATTTTCAGTTCTCCAACACTGATCTTGCTATGCACGTGGGATACTTCCTCTAAATTCTAGTTTTTTAAATAGCCAAAATCTGTTTTTCAGTATGGCCTCTTGCATGCAGGCACCTGAGTCCATGCAATGTAAATTCCAACATATTTCCCCTACATGGAAAGCCCAGGTGCTACATACAGCCCACCCATAGATATGGATGGCTGTGTGTAGCTGTACTCGGGTTTACGCCAGTGCTCACATAGACACCAGTATAGCTTATAGGCATATGCAAAAAAAATAGAACATTTTGTATTTTTTGCATATGCCATACTTGTATTTACGTGAGCACTGACATATATGCCTAAAGCTGGCCATACACATATAGATTTTCCTTTCAGGAATATTCGTTTTTATTTTCTAATCGTTAGTGGGGTCAAATCGATGTTTGTGTTCGACAGCAGTGACGTGAAAATTCGAAGGGGTAGGAAGGAAAACTTTTCTCGCTCAAACGAATTGTCGGCCAGTGTATGTGGTTATCGTTCAGAAATTACATTCATTTTAAACTCAAATGTTAAAAGCAAAAGACAATTTTCGAACAACATTCGTCCATTCACCGAATGTTCAAAGAATTTTCGTACAAATATTCTCGTCCGAAAAGCTACACGTGTATGGCAAACTTTAGTAAAGTCATGCACATCCAATCATGTCTGTGCGTGGCTGTATGCAGAACCTGGGAATTGTGCTGGATCTACATTGCATGAGCTCGGACTTTTTTTGTGCAATAGGCCTCCGTTTGGCATCATGTTTCACTACATACAGTAATCTTAGGCAAATTTTTGGGGAATCTTTTTGGAACATTTTACTTACAGACCCTGCCAGTAACATAACTTCTGTTGCAGTCTCACAACACTTAGTGATACTAAAGGCTTACATTTATTTTTCTTTTTTTAAATTAACAATCATGTTGTACTTACCGCCCCTCCACCCTTCTCACCCCCCTCCTTCCTGGCTGTGATTGACAGCAGCAGCAGCCAATGGCTTCCACTGCTGCCTCTGTGCCAATGAGGAGGCAAAGAGCTGGGACAGAATCTGCTCTTGTGCACATCGATGGCTCAGGTAAGTATTAGGTGAGGGCTGTGGGGGGAGCTGCATACTGAAGGATTTCTTTTTTACCTTCATGCAATGAATGCATGAAGGTAAAAAAACACCTTCAGGCTTTACAAACACTTTAATCCACTATCTCCTAATTAGCAGCAGCTTGTCAGCCTGCTATGTGCTCTTCCCTGCCTGTCAGGCCTACCAGATAGACTTCCCATTATTGGGAAGCATTATCTTAGCATCGTCAGATTGCAACAGAATGTGCTTTTACTAGTAGGATCTCCAGGTAAGAAACTTTGTCTTCAGGTCTCTTTGTGAATCTGTTGCAGACTTACTGAAAAATCGATTTCGGGTGCCTAGAGTCCTACATGAGAGGTACAGTCTGAACATCACCTTCCAGAGGCTTGTCAATAGAGCTACTTGGGCACAGAATGCATCTCTTGTCATGGTCTTTGTAGCAGAAAATAAAAAAATATGGCTTTCCTAATCTTTATTTATTTTATGGTTTATTTTGTGCAGAATATTGGAGCGGTGACATATCACTCGTCCTGGAACTGTCCAGCACTGCTAATAACCATGTTTACCACCAGCACAGAGGCTGTTTTTTGTCTGACCTCACAATGGCATCCTGCCCATTTTCCCTGCTTCTGTGAAAAGCTATCTACAGAATTCAGAGTCCACATTCGCATCATCAGTTCTTGCTGTTTAAGTAGAACAGTGGGTACTATTCTTCTGGATTCTGATCTTTTGGGGACAAGACCTCAAACCACTATCATCTTGCCTTGTAACAATATTTTGCATTGTTTTACTTTTATAGCCCACGACTGGTACAATATAGCACCAGTTCTAGCCAATTCCTTATCCTGCCAAAGTCACAAGATTCAGAGTGTGGGAATTACATAATCTGTGTTCAGTGACTGCTAAACTTTAGTCATAATAAATTTTTCATTGCCTATTAAATCTGAATGATTAACGGATTAGAATTTGACTGGCATGGCCTGGCACACACCTCTTTGATAGCAGTTGATCAGTAAATGCCAGAAATTGCAGGCAATAGTACCTATCATTTTACTTTCCATATAGAAGCACACTGACCCAACACTTGAAAATTAAGACCTCATACAGAACATAGCCCAGAAATAAAAGTGGGACATATTGCCGCTTACCAGTTCTTGGATGTGGTGGCTGCAATAATTTTTCTTTATTTTCACTAGAATAGAAGGTCTTTTGTCATTGTAAAAAAAAAAAAAATGTATAAACCAAGCTTGATGTGTCACTTGCACATAAAGAACAATGCCTTACACATGAAGCACACCCCTTCTGGAGCCGCTAGTTCACTGGGCTCTCTGTTAATAATTTCATGACTGTGTTGAGTCTTCTACCACTATGACACACCTGGTTAAATTCACACTATTCAGGATTTTGACACCAGCCCCATCTTAAAGCGGAGCTCCTCCCAAAGTGGCAAGTTCCTCTTTAAGGCATCCTCCCCTGCTCCTGTTTGTGAAATGGAACTTTTGGGAAGGAGGGGGAAGCTGGTACCCAATTTTGACAGGTACCCACTTCTGCTCCAACCACCTAAGTGATCAGAATTGGGAGTTCTCTCCTCCCTCCCTCTTGCAGTCTTCTGGGACATGTGACAGGTCCCAGAAGACTGTGGGACCATTCAGCGTTCACAGTGCTGCTCACGCATGTGCAGTGGGCAGTAGGCTGTGAAGCCGCAAGCACTCAGAGCCGGGTGCAATTTTTGTAGCGGCAGACTTTTAATTTTTACATATAGGCCTTGGCCATATATTCGCAAACCGCTAATGGAGAATGAGGCAGCATGTGAGTAAGATAAAATAGTATACTGTTTACTATACAGAGTAGGTTTACACAAAATCTATCTACCTGTCTACTTAATACAGCTTAAACAGTAACAGGATCACTGAGGGTGCAGCTTAAACCGTGGATAAGTCTAAACACCTGAAGGTACGCTGCCAGTGGTTCACAGGGGTGACAATGCTAGGTCCAAGTCTGCCTGCAGGATTTTCCTTAGGCCAAACAGCCCTAAATAGAACGCAGATAGTGAATGCTCTGCAGAATTGAGATAAATAGGAGGGGAAGTCTCTAGATTGTTTGTTTGTTTTTTCTGCCAGCTATCATTGGGGCCCTTTTTAATGGTGGTGCACTACTGGTGAAAGTTGAAGTCACAACCTGCATCCAGTTTCAAGTACAACTTGATGCAGGTGTGATTTGTAGTATTGGTTTGAAGAAGATTAACAGTAAGTGGGAAAGAATCCAAAATTAAGTAATCTGTAATACTGGGACAATCCTCAGGTGATAACAGCCTACGGTGGATTACCAGTGTTAGATGCTAACACAGGGAGCGAGAAGTTATAACTATGATGGGCAATTAGAAGACTCAGTTCCTGCTGAACAGTGTGTGTTTTGGGTTAAGAAGCCTCTCACCAGTCCCCTCATGGTTCGATGACTTTAGCTTTAGTGAACCCACACAGGGATGCTGGTGATGCAGTTGACGACCTGCGAAGTACACTGGACTACATCTGTTACAATCCTCCTCAGCAGCATATCTGCCTCCATGATCTGATCTGCCTGATAAGAGCACTTGTAACATCCATAAAGATGTAGCAGTTGGAAATGCCAGGACCTGTGGTTCTTACATTAACAGTCTTAGAAGTTTGTTATTTATTTATTTCAGGTTCTTGTATAGCGCTGTCAGTTTACGCAGCGCTTTACATATATATTCTACATTCACATCAGTCCCTAACCCTCTAAGGTTTTCTTTCCTTTTTCTCTCTTAAAGGAACGGATTGCCAGTGCCTGGTTACTCACAATTAAAAACATTATAAGCATAAACAATAAAAAAAATTCTAATGAATAAGCAACATTCACTATACCTTTACAAAAAAAGGCATAAAAAGGTAATGAAGTTCCAGCTTTCACTATTGCAAAAAATTGTCTAAAAGGCAATTACAAGCTAAATTAAATATTCACATTAATGGCATTCTGGTGATCCTGCTAGTAACACACTTCCTGTCTTAGGGGTGACTACGCTCACTCTCTGCTGTATGTATAGAAGCTCTCCTTATTTGATCTACAAACACATCCTCCTCTCCTCCTTTACATTATCGAAATTTGGGGAAGTAGGGATTCGTTTACCCAAGCTAGCTTGGAAAGAAGATAACATTTCAGTTCAGTGCACAGGATGTTACAAGAATATTGACTTTCTGGCAGGATCAATGGGAATTTTTCTGTACTTTATAGCAGTGCACTTCTGCTGGTACATTAGTGTACCTAAATCCCAAAACAAATAGTTTATATATTTCAGCTTACCAGTCCTTGAATGCAGTGGCTGCATTAATTTTCATTTTTCAGGCTGTGCACATATTCAGCAAATACTCTATATATGCTGGTCCAAAAGAGAGAAGCCAACTGCACACCATAAATTCAACATAAACAGAGCTTTGTGCTACTTGGCCAGAACAATAAACCACTGGTGTCTTTTTGATCAGTGGGCAGTGTGGGGCAAGAATGTGCCCCTGCTTATGCCAGCCATAGACGGTTTGAAAATCAGCTGATTTTTCATCCGAAAGATTAATCGGCTGATTTTTGCACTGTTAGTGGGTTAATTGGTTGGCTGGTTTTAGGGTTTTTTGCACTTTTGGATTATCAATCAGTTGGAAAATTCGTGGAAAACAACTGATTTTCGAGACGATGTCCAAATCATACGATTATTTTAATGAAAAAAAAATATGCACATGAGCCATGACTTGGAAGGAACAGAAGTTTTGGCTGTTATATGGGATGAACTTTCTGACTTGGTCGGCCGATTTTTGTAGTCGTTGGTGGTAATGTCGGTTTAACGAACGACTAATTTTTTTCATTTATTGTTCGAAAAAACGTGCGGTTTTCGATCCGTCTATAGACTGCATAAGTTTTGTCACCCAGCCAGCTAAGGGGTGATCCAGCATATAGGGCATCAGATCTGTGGTTAAACTTTTGAAGCTAAAATGAAAGCGAGGACAAACTTCCTTGCCTTTCTTGTGTTGACTACTTGTACTTTAAATCCTCCATGTAATGGAAATCAACAAAGGCAGATATGTTTGAAGTCCGGTCTTTTGACAACCTTGGCTCCCTCCATAGATAAGTGGTGAAATGAGTAGAAGAGACTGGAAGTATGATTAGTAGTAGGATCACTAGGTGAAAATAAAGGCAAACCAACCTGAAAATAAAAATGTGACCGCCACATCTATAAACTTTTTCTGGTGTAGATATATGCACAGTACTCCATGTAGAGATTTTCTTTCTAAATGGTGCTATATTTCCTGCAGTCCATTCAGGTCATTCTGTTATCAACAGGCAAGCTGTCTGCAGTTTGTGTTATCTGTTATGAAGCATTGCTGACTGGGCAGCCTCACAGCTCCTACTGACCCAGCTGGCAAGATAGCGAGCAGGCTTATTTAATACAGCTACTAAATCTCCTACCTTGGACAGACACCATGTGCACTGCTTGTCTGTGTAGTAATGTTCTGTGGTCGGTTTCATGAACCACAGTCACCACTTCTATAGCCAGATTGGGCAACACAGTCTGCAGGAAATATAGCACTATTTCGAAAGAAATCTCTACATGAACAGTAAATCTGTATCCTTGAAAGGACCATTTTATTTTTTTTTTAACTAACATGCTATACTTACCCGTATTGTGCAATGGTTTCACACATGGTGACCCGGAACCTCCTCTTCTGAGGTCCCCCACCAGTATTGTCTGCTCCTCCTCTTCTCTGTCTGCCTCCATTGCAAGTAACTCGCTATGAGGGCAGACATGCTAGCTTGGTCCTAAGTCGGGCTGTGTGTGTCTATAGACATAGCGTGGCTCAGACCCCGCCCCTCTCCCACCTCACAAGATTTGACTGACAGCAGCAGAAGCCGCTGCTGCCAAGTCTCCTGTGAGAAGGGAGAAGAGCTGTTGCAGACAGGCACAGCACTGGATCAAGATCCGGTAAGTATTTAAAAGAAAAGTTGAGGTGTGTGCGCGTGCGTGCGTGTGTTTCTTTTATTGCAGCTTACCAATTCTTAGATGTGATGGCTGCATTATTTGTTTTTCTTTTTTAGGCTTTCTTTCCTTTATTTTCACCTGGTGATCTTGGCAATAAGTTTGTTTTCAAAAGAACAAGCTCTCCTACAAATGTATCAGTTGGGATATATTTGCTACGGACAGGGGTTCTTGCAATGATCAGCTTGCATTTATGTAAAACCTTTATCCCAAAAGAAGAAAAAAACCTGTTGCCGTAACTGCTTGTGAAACTGCAATGTGAGCTGGATTTTGACTTCAAGTGATACTAAAGGTTCCTGGTGTTTGTTATTCTACAAAAAACAAACAAACAAAAAACATGTTCTACTTACCTGCTGTGTGCAGTGGTTTTGTTCAGAGCAGCCTGGATCCTCCTCTTCTCGGATCTATCGCAGGCTCTTCTGGCTCCTCCTTTCTGTTGGCTTGCTATGGGGGCACCCGCTGCTTTGTGCTCATTCGCACACGGAGCCGTAGCTTGGTCCCGCCCCCTCTCTATCCTCTTTGGCTGACTGGCTATGATTGCTGTTTCAGCAAATGAGGAGCCAGAGACAGCTGAGGCTGTAATGCACATCGCTGGATCTTGATGGGGCTCAGGTAAGTATTGAGGGGGCTGTGGCACTGCTGCACACAGGTTTTCACCTTCATGCATAGAATGCATGAAGGTAAAAAACCTTGAACCTTTAGAACTACTTTCAATTTATTAGCATATCTAAATCTGCTAGTACATCGAGCACTCCCCTCCCCCCAGATTAACAATGCTGCTGTCCAAAGGTGCTACTGTGCTCCTTCATCCAAAGTAGGGGCACTCGAATATGCAGGAGGTGTGTTACTGGCCAGATCACCAGGTGAAAACAGAGGGGAGAAAATATCCTAACAAAAGGAAAACAAATGCAGCCACTACATCTTAAGGATTGGTAAACTGTAATATATTATGGTTTTTGGTTTTGGATGTTATACTGCTTTAAGGCCCCTTGTACACTGCCTTGCTGCATTTTCCCCGCAGAGTGCAGCACAGTGTACCAGCGATTTTTCATGTGGGTTACATGTAGTTTCACATAGACTTCTATTAGACCGGGTGTTTTTGGTGCGGTTTTCTGAAAGCGCACCAAAAGTCCTACATGCTTGGTCTTTGGTGTGCTTTCAGAAAATGCACCAAAAACGTCTGTTCTAATAGAAGTCTATGGGAAAGCATCAGTAACCCGTCCAACAACCGTGTGCTGCTCCCGCACTGTGGGGCAGTGCGAAAGGGGCCTATGTATTTAAACAACTCCCCACTGAGGAACAAGTGCTCAAATCATAATTATATAGTACAATTTTCTCACATTTGTCATGGCAACACTGGAAAGTCCACCAGTGTAACTTACATTTTTTTTTTTGTTAAAGTGGAACAGTTTCAGTTACAATCCCAGCATGCCAGGAATTCTAACTTTCACATTTACTTGTGTTCTCAACCAAACTGTCAAGCCATCAAATGGCTGGTGTTATAACTGATCATATGTGCATTACCATGGTAGTTGCAGATTAAACAGATGACCGCTTCCTTGGCTGAAAAGGATAGGAGGGGTTAGTTCTGCTTTAACTGCTGCTCAGGGGATCTGGGCTTCAACAAAATGGCAGCCTCCAGCAAGAAGAAACTGGAACAATGCTGGAGGCAGTTTACAGCACACACTCATTTTGGTAGCATAATTAACGTAGACTGTATGTTCCATGCTAAAGAACATTATTTTTTATCAATTGTTATACGCAAAGATCCGCTTTAAGAAATAGCCTGAAACTGTCCCTCCACCATTATGATATAAATGTAATTCACTTTTATTAATATAACATTCGTTCCAGTACTTAAAGAAAATGGAAGAAATGGGGAAAGGTGTAGCTAAGACTGAACTATTTAGCACTAAACAGGAGGGGAAGACAACAGGAGAAAACAAAATCACATAGTAAACTAGTTGTAGTACCCCGAAACCTCCACTATGTCAGTATACTACTGAACAATAATAACCTGAGGCAAAAACACCATGGAAAAATACATATAAGTGGAACATAAGACTCCTGTTAAGTGTAAATCAAAAATAAAGTTTTGATCTGTATGCGTGTTCTGTGTCAGTGGCTGTAAATGCTTGCTGACCTGGCTATTAATGCCCACGACATCTGTGACTCCTCAAATATTGAACCCAGATATCGTGAATTATTCAGAGACTAGCCAGTATTCGCGGCACATAGTAAAAAAAAAAAAAAAAATTATTACAGGGATATATATATATAATTATGCCAATGTAGTTACTAAGCCACTCACTCAATTCTATGTCTGCAGCCACATCTGGTAATTCTGGGCAGTGATTGGAACTGTTTGGATTTTCTGCCTCAGGTGGCGGTTTGGCTTATAATTAAAATATTTGTATCCTAAATATCCCATGTAATAACCATGATCTCATTTGTAGGATCCAGCCAGTCTTCATGGCATTGGAAATTATTCAGCATCATCTCTGCTACAGATCTGCTTCTCACAAAGTAATAAAAAGATGCTCCCAGCCAGAAAGTCACAACAGAAGGTTAATGCTGAATGCACTGGAGCTACTAAAATTCCCACAGTTCACTGTTTATCTCCGTTTTTGTAGAATTTATTGTAGCCATATTTAGTAGGACTTTCACAGTGCTTCTGGATGGTTGTGCAGCCTCTAGCCAACATGGAGTAGGCTGCTTGTGGGTCATAGAGGGCCAGGGTTCAGCCACAGAACATAATCTACTGTGGTAACCAAATTCAGGAAATCATTGACAGGACTACAGCCTCTTGTCACGTGTGCAGTCCATCCATAGTGTTTGAGATAAAAGAGCTTGATGCCTCTGGCTTTGCAAGCAAAAAACATATAGAGTACATCTTGGCAGTACATGCAGATTCCCCCATGATTTATCCCTTTAAAAAATGCTGCAAATACAGAAAAATACCATTTGAACTGCCAAACATCCAGTGTGCTTCTAACTTCCTGTAGCGACCTGACATAGCTTTCTCTGCTGCACTGAAAACACAAGCAGCGTTGGATTGCAGGACTCCAGCTATCTCCCACCCCCTCTGTCCCTCTCCCTGCTCAACTCTGCCAATACCCTGCCTGTTCCCCTCTGCCCCTCTCCCTGCTCAGCTCTGCCTATCCCCTGCCTGTTCCCCTCTGCCCCTCTCCCTGCTCAACTCTGCCTATCCCCTCTGCCCCTCTCCCTGCTTAGCTCTGCCTATCCCCTGCCTGTTCCTCTCTGCCCCTCTCCCTGCTTAGCTCTGCCTATCCCCTGCCTGTTCTCCTCTGCCCCTCTCCCTGCTCAGCTCTGCCTATCCCCTGCCTGTTCCCCTCTTCCTGCTCAGCTCTGCCTATCCCCTGCCTGTTCCTCTCTGCCCCTCTCCTTACTTAGCTCTGCCTATCCCCTGCCTGTTCTTCTCTGCCCCTCTCCCTGCTTAGGTCTGCCTATCCCCTGTTTGTTCCTCTCTGCCCCTCTCCCTGCTCAGCTCTGCCAATCCCCTGCCTGTTCCTCTCTGCCCCTCTCCCTGCTCAGCTCTGCCTGTCCCCTACCCCTTTCTGTCCCTCTCTGCATGCATACACTTTTCCCCAGAGAAACAATGCTACTGCCTTGAATCATGAGAACCCACTCACATAATTTGGGCAGTGATAGCGCTCTTGGGATATGTAGTTCTTGGGGAGGGTGCCTACATCAAGAGGAGCTGACCTCACCTGTAGAATTTTACCAGCCTGGTGATATTGTCACAGAGAGTAATAAAAGAGGTTTCTTGCTATAGGAACAAATTAAAGAACAAATGAATGAAAGGACACACTAGAGGGGGATGTCTGAAGTTCTCTTAGATTTTAGTTTTTCAGAATCTTTGTTGTTGCCAGACTTGGCAGGCTTTACACAGTGCTTCTTGGTAGGACTACTTCCTCTTGTCACATGCCCACCCCTCTTTGGTGTTTTATAGGGTGGTGCAGGGAAACGAAATGGCATCATTTTCTCAGGGTCAGATTTACTATAATTTCAGAAAATAATGAGTCATAGGGATTTAGCAAGACAGCGATCTGTATAAAACAGAATAATTTGAATCATTTAGCAGGAAGGCTGCATCAGCAAGGCAAACATCCATGTATGACCTATGCAGTTCATTTGTCCAGCTTGTATACTTGTGCTGTGTTGCCGTATGACCTTGCAGTCCCTCCAGAGTCCAGCCTACATCCAGAAATGGATATTAATGATTACTAGATCGCCTGCCACCTCAAGGACAGATTGCGTTGGTGGCACCATTGGGGTGGCACCTCATCCTCGAGTTGTTTTAACGAGACCTTAACAAAGAGGCGTCTTCGGCTGCGGGGGAATCATTCCGTGGAAGGCCAATTTCTTGCTTTAGAATTGGTTTACCAGGAAAACACAATATTGCTGCAGGCTAATTGGACACCTGGGAAGCTCCGGATAGTGGTGGAATAAATTGCTGCATCAGGTCTTTTTGAGCCCGATGGACTGAGCGTTCCAGATGTAGAACTTGGCTTAGAACTCCAAAGTGGTAGACCTTACATGCCTTATTTAATATGGCAAAATGCAGTAACCCATAGTGACCAATTTGCTATGAACTTTCATTAAGTACTAGTGCTCTGTGCAGCTCACTAGTGTCCCTGACCATTAGAATAGATCAGTGCAGACTTGTTTCACTTGCATCTTAGATGGCATTTGTGTAATGTTAGCTTAAAGTGTACCTACCATCATTTTTTTTAATGTTAAAGTGATTGTAAACTCCTAAAAAAAAAAAAAAAAAAAAAAATCTACTTACCTGCTTTGTGCAGTGGAATTGAACCTCCTCTCCTCGGGTCCCCCGCTGGTGCTTCTGGCTCCTCTTCTCTTCTTGGTGTGCCATCATTGGAAGATGCTTCCTATCATGACACACCTGCGGGATTGATCCCAAGCTGTGCTGCCTGTGTCAATAGACACATATAGCGTGCCTTGGCCCTGCTGCCTGTTCTTTGGGGCTGAGTATTGCAATACTTGTACCTAAACTTTTTTTTTTTTTTTTTTTTTTCTTTTGGTGCAAGGTATGTATTAAGGCATGCACATTAAGTACGTACATACTAAAGTAATAGGTCAGGGTTCACAGATTTCACAACAACCCCCCACCAACTGGAGCTCAAGAATGTGATTAAAGTGATTTTAAACCTCAGAGATGCATTATGAACAAAACCTATCCCTCTAGTGTGTGCTTGTTTCAATCCAGAGCACTAAATGTTTCTGTGTGCTGCCTCGTTCCTTTATCAGCATAAATCACTTGTGATGAATTTTTATGACACCAAGAGAAAAATGGTGACAGCGGAGGGAGCTCCAGCAGATTGACAGCCTCAGCTCTGTTCCTGTAAGCTGTGTGAAGGGGGGGGGGTTTCTTCCCTCCAATCTGCTCTCAGAGCTCTCCTCACTGATGTAACCTCAGCTCTCCACCCCCTGCTTTACAGAGCTGAGAGATGTGTACATTCTGCACTTTGAAAGGATGTAGGAGACAAATGACTGTAGATAAACAGGTACAACTTATGTAGGAGAATTGGTTATCTCTGTGTATCATCTAAGGCCAGTCACTTCATTGGGTCTATGTAAGGGTTCACAACCACTTTAATGATAAGGCTGGAAGGTTTTTTTTGTTTTTTTTTATGAATCTGTTGCTATGTATTGTAACTTGTAATTTATTTATGCAGGCATGTAAAGTTACTGAAAGGTCCTCTTTAAAGCAAACCTGTTCTTCTGGATCTTTAATCCCCCTCCCAGTCAGGATATACTATTCTTTCCTTCATTTTCAGAATCACTCATTCAGCACTAGGAACAATAGAAATTGCCCAATATCTTTCTCACCGAAGTACAAATACAGGTTAGCCCTTCTGGTTCCACTCCAGAGAACTGGGATGAGACCTCTGGCTGCAATTGTTTGCTTTGTTGGCGATTGCATAAATAACGATCCCAGCATCCTGCAACTGGTACAGAATAATTGCACTGCCAGCCACAGTTTTGCCAAAATCTTTAAGGGAATGACCTAATCCATGTCGGATGATTGCTAAACTCTGGATAAAGCGTCAAGTGTTCCGGTTTATTAAATGTGAATTGCTTGCAGATTATAACTGAATGGCACTGCCTGGCACTCCAGTAATGGCCGTGCAGGAATTGCCCTTAGCTGGTTTTTTGATTATAATATTTGCTCTTCGTATTTGCTCGGTATGTAGGCAGCTCTTTCTCAGCCGAGCTCACAATCAGCCGATGTGTGCGCTGGATAATTGGGACAATCATGGAGCCCAGAGGTGCTGTTTAAAAGGTGGCTTTGTATCTGTCATTGGGAACATTTCTTCAGTCATACAGCTATGGGCGGTACTTTGTTTTACACATCATAATTACTCTTTACGTTGTTTTTATTGAGGGTTGTGTTTATGCTCCTGCACCATGTTGTGCTCCACTTTTGGAATCACGACTAGCAGTCATAGAAGGGGGACTTTCCATGGCCATACACATTTGAAGCATTACGTTGTTGGGAGGATGACGCAGCACGAGGTCAGACTTTTACTAAATTCCTCTAGAGTGGTCTGAAAGGCTTTTCTTAGTCATCTGTAGAGAGAATTCTTTCCTTGTGGCTGTCAGGGATTGTGTAACCTTTGTACATACTAACCTCTCTGTACACATGGTATGATCAGTGCACAGCCTTGTATGGGGCCGGAAGCCTGAACTTCTACCTAGTTTTATGTATTCTGGGTATACAGCAGGCTGTGTCTCAGGACTCTGAACTCTCCCTGGTGTTTATATATAGATAATTATACTGTACATAACATCACAGACCAATCAAATTGTATTTATAAGGGCAAGCCACGGCCATCCCAATTGTCGAAAATGTAAAATGTGTTCAGGGTTCAGTAAACGAGGTCTCTATACAAAGACTGCAACTTCTCTTACATGTTTGTGTAGCTTATCTCTGGGGGGGCTCAGGTTTACTTGCAGAATCCATAAACATACTGGATGGTTGATTGGCTCCCCCCTTTCCCCAATAGGGCTGGTGCATGTGTGGCATTTGACTGTGGAAGGGGCATCGGATTTAAGCTCCTGACTTGAGATGGATGTGAATGATCTGAGCCAAAAGCAGACCCACCTGAATTAAGATGTGGTTATTGTTGTAGAAGTTAAAGAATTGGGAGTTTTTAGAGATTTATACTTTAATACAAGGATTTTTATTGCTCAAAAGTACCAATAACAAATAGTGCAGGACAAAGCGATAGGTTCACTTTAGTGCCTCTTCTCTAAAACATTCTTACCTGTCCTTGCTCACCACCACTTCATTGAGCCATAAGGGGAGAAGAAAATACCCAGGTAATAAGATTACAAGGTAAAATAAACAGCAAAAAAAAGTTTAAAAAAAGTCTACATTGGCTGCATTAATGTTCTTTATTTGTTCCCCCCTTTTTATTTCACCCTGGGAATTCTCTCATTAAAGTGTTACTAGTGCAATTATTTTCGTAAATATAAACTGCTAAATACCTTTTTTCTCATCAGCAGTTAGAGCAGTCTTGAGACTTATCGGTGTACGGCTGAGCACTGGTTAATCTTGTAGGAGGAGTTTTCATTCTCCTCTGACTGTCCTATGAGACTGCATGATACTCTGTCCTGACAGGGCTGATTGTCCATGGGCTGATCACATGCACCCTCTCATATAAAAACCTCTCTAGCATTAAACACCAAACAGAGCATGTGCAGACTTGCCACTGCTGCTCTGTACTATAGCAGATGGATTGGGGACAGTAAAAGAAGGGGAGGATCAAACAGGCTTTATTTGTGTGTGTGTGTGTGTGTGTGTGTGTGTGTGTTAAGGCATGCTTGTTTATATATACACACACACAGACTGATTTTACGGTTATGGGTTTAGTAACCCTTTAACTCCCTTTATGTCCTAGGATGACAGCCTTACTGGTCAGTGTTATCACCCTAGCACAGAGAGAGTGGTAGGACTACATAACACCTCACTCTTTTTTTTTTCCTTCACTTGCAGCCAATGTCCCCTCTGTCACAATACAAAAACACAACAGGGGAAATTCCTGCATCAACATCGGGTTGAGAGAAAAAAAAGTGCGTTTTTATAATCTGCTTTTACACCTAGAGAGTGACTCCACTTTAGTTGTGAAAAAAGTATTCTCCCACTGGGTGATCTATGTATATTGCAGTGGTTTTAACCACTTGCCTACAGGGCACTTTTACTCCCTTCCTGCCCAGGCCAATTTTCAGCTTTCAGCACTGTCGCACTTTGACAATTTGTATTATTTTTTTCACACAAATAGAGCTTTCTTTTGGTGATATTTAATCGCCACTGGGGTTTTTATTTTTTGCACTATATATGAAAAAAGCAAAAAATGTGGAGAAATAAAAAAAAGTTGTCTTTCTATTATAAAATTTTGCAGACAGGTAATTCTTCTCCTTCATTGATGTGCATTGATGAGGAAGCACTGATATGCAGCACTGATGGGTGGCACTGACCGATAGCACTGACAGGCGGCACTGGGCACTGATGGATGACACTGCTGGGCAGCATTGCTTGGCACTGCTGGGCAGCACTGATAAGCAGGGCACTGATATAATCAGTGCCCTGATTGTTAGTGCAGATCTCCTCTGTCACATTTGCTGGTTATCGGCAGAACTTTCCTCACGCTGTGACAGCGTGAGTAAAGTTCAGCTGCTAACCGGCAACTGTATTTACATTGTGATCTGCTGTGTCATTGAACACAGCTGGGGAGAATGTCACCAGCACACCGAGGATCACCAATATGGGTCCAAAAGTTTTAATGAACGATCACATAGTTACAGCAAGGCAACGTTTCATTACATGCCTGATGAAGGGGTCCTGCGAGACTCCGTTACAGCAAGGCAATGTTTCGATGTGATCGTTTATTAAAACTTTTGGCCCCATATTGGTGATCTTCGGTGTGCTGGTGACATTCTCCCTTGCAGATTCTGTTTGGTTCCAGCCAACGGTCGCTGCAGCACCCACTTATACACGCAGCCATTTTTAACGCAGGAACGTGTGCATTTGGATTGTACACTTGCATATTGGACACAGCTGATCACGTGGTAAAAGACCGATGTGATTGGCCTTTTACCTCATCACGTGATCAGCTGTGTCTATAGGACACAGCGATCACCAACAGCGCCAGGTGCGTGCCACTGGGGACGCGGTCTGGTTGGACGTCCATGTACGCCCTCCTAGAACTGGAGAACTGAACAACTGCACTGTAGTTGTCTTTTGGCTATAGCTTGGTTAGGAAGCGGTTAAACTTTTGTTGCAGATTCCTACCTTTTTTGTTATTCTGAAGGAATAGCTGTTTGCCTGCATCCATGAGCAAAGTGAATCTGTATGGCAGTGATTTTATAATGATCAATCAGCTGCTGCACCTGCAGGGCTCTAATGAGGAAACTTTCAGGGTCTGCATCACTTTTAGACATTATTTTTGATGAAATATTCCAAAAAGGAAAAGTTTTTTTTGCAGGGTATGCCCAAAATCTGACGAGTATCTATTGCAAATTTCTGGGAAAATCAGTGAGCCAATCTCATAAGCCAGAAATGACATTTCTGGGTGGCATTCTGTACACCATCTCTGTACAGAACGCTTCCAGGTTGCCATACTATAGTGTATTTTACAGAGAATTAAAGTGCTGCAGATTGACAAGTAAAGATGATTATGGGCAGCATGGTGGCTTAGTGGTTAGCATGTCTGCCTTGCAGTAAATGGGTCATGGGTTCGATTCCCGACCATGGTATTTGCATGTTCTCCCTGTGCTTGCGTAGGTTTCCTCCGGGTACTCCGGTTTCCTTCCACACTCCAAAGACATGCTGGTTAGGTTAATTGGATCCTGTCTAAATTGGCCCTAGTATGTGTGTGTATGAATGTAAGTTAGGGACCTTAGATTGTACGCCCCTTGAGGGTTAGGGACTGATGTGAATGTACAATATATATGTAAAGTGCTGCGTAAATTGACAGCACTATAGAAGTACCTGAAATAAATAAAATAAATATCATTCAATTACAATATCACTGGTGTGGCAATTGTATATGCCATGTTGTTGTGTGTGTTTTTTTTTTTTTTTTTTTGTGCTATTTTTGTCCCCACAAAAGTGGAGTTACTCTTTAAGGTCTGTGTACTGTAATCTTATAGAGCTACAAAGTACAGCCTAATCCGCTATCATTGTCTTTGTGTACTGCTTTATTTATTCCAGGAGTGAGCTCCCTAGCCTGCAATGTATTTGGTTTCATGGCAGCTGTTTAACAGTCTGCAAAAAACCATTAAATGGAAGCTACAAAAACATGCTTATCTCTTATGTATTTCCTTCAGGAATAAATAGGATTTTGGAGTGTTTCAGGTCCATGTTGGAGAACATTTTCTTGATCCAGTCCTTTACAGTGTGCTTCATGATGCTCCATGTCTGAACCCAGGAAACAAACGGAACCAACAGGTCTGGTGCCTGCCACACTTGCGCTCCCTATCAATAGACCGGCACACATAGTTGCACAATACAATACTTTGTAAAGCTGCCTATACATAGTTGTTTTATTTTAAATTTTTTTGGTTCAACCAGCGAGTTGAAGGAAAGAAAAAGGACCTTGTTCCTCAATCCAAAAATTCAAAGGTGGATGGGGGGAATTCTCCACCTGAGCTATTGTATTCTGACATCAGGGAGATTTCCCTGCCATTAGAATATGGCTATAGCTGTCATCTATCCCCTTCACCGCTGATCAAGCTGCAAAAATCAGACAGGGCAGTTGTAAAAAAGGGGATTGGTAGATCGATTTCTGTACAGCCACCTTGCCCATACATTGATCAAAATTCATCTGGTCCCTGCTGAATCAGCCAAATTCCAATCCATGTATGGCCAGCTTTAAGCGGAGTTCCACTCACCCTGTCAAAAAATAAGTCGGCAGCTACAAAAACTGTAGCTGCTGACTTTTAATAAACAGCCACTTACCTGTCCCTCGGTCCCATGGTGTGTCCCCTGAAGCCCGTTTCACCGGCTGTGCTGTATTCAGGAGGCCGGCATCTTCAGTGTGGGCACCCGGCTGTGACTGCTTGCAGCTTCACAGCCGGGTACCCACTGCACATGCACAAGTAGGGCTGCTCTTCATGAATGGTCCTGTAGTCTTCTGGGACCTGTCACGTGTCCCAAAAGACTACAGGGAGGGAGGTGATCGGATCGAAAGTGGGAGCGGGTACCTGTCACATTTGGGTACCTGCTCCCCCTGCCCCCCAAATGTGCCAATCCTTAATGGGGAGCAGGGAGCAGTCCTTAAAAAGGAACTTCCCTTTTTTTTTTTTTTTTTTTTTTTTTTTTTTATGTTTACAAAGGGTAGACTGTAGAACAACAGTACAGTTTCAAGTAATGTGTACATTAATAACAAGGCACATTTGAAAAGTACATTTCAGAAGAGTACATATACGTAAAAAAGATAGATAGGGAGGAAAAAGAGCGAGAAAAGATTTTAAGTACATGAGGAATGTAAACAATAAAGTGGGTTGAAAGATACATCTGTCAATAGCATATGCCAAATAACCTTCAAACGGAATGCTTTTCAGTCATGTAATGAATGTCTATGAACCCTCCATGATTCCCATTTTTTTTATCAAACAAGTGCATCTTGTCTAGCAAAGTATAATGAATACGCTCCATGAGCATCACAGCGTCAACTCTATGTAAAACAGAGGCCAAGGGTACCGTGGTGGATTTCCAATGTAGGGCAATAGCCCATAACGTGGCAATACAAATGGTATGTATCAATCTCATAACAGCATCAGAGGCCCCCGGGATATGAGCTCCCAGTAAACAGGACTGTATAGTCAGATGTCCCGGGGCACCTACCAAGGAAGCGGCTACCTCCGATATCCTACGCCAAACCAAGGATATAGTTGGGCAAGCCCAAAAC
Source organism: Staurois parvus (assembly GCF_062004578.1). Taxonomy (NCBI): domain Eukaryota; kingdom Metazoa; phylum Chordata; class Amphibia; order Anura; family Ranidae; genus Staurois; species Staurois parvus. The sequence goes on from NW_028317910.1 coordinate 6,652,819, forward strand.
ATGTGAACCAATGTAACTGTGAGGTACCCGGAAACATAAAGGGGATGTTTGTGGGTACAGTACATGTAGTCTTGATGGGGTATGATACCATCTGGTTAATACCTTGAGGGCAGTCTAATGGACAGAAAGGGATCTCGAACTCTTACATATGTTATCCACCATGGAATCCCACCCCTCATCTGAGAAAGTGATACCACTATCCTCCTCCCATCTTTGTCTATATAAAGGCGGTGTGGGAGAGAAACTGATCAAAAATTGATGATAAAGATCTGAGATAAGACCCCTACCCCTGGGAGAGTCACGGTTAATACGTTCAAAGAATGAGATTGGAGAGGAGTGTATGAGGCCAAAATGTGACTGAAAAAATGTCTAATCTGCCGATAACGATGGTACTCGCGAAGTGGAACCACAAAAAGTACTCGCAGCATAGCAAAAGTAATATAAGATCCTCCTCTTTGAAAATCAGATAATCTAATAAGAGATCTACCACTAACAAAACGTTTGAGGGGAAGAAAATGCCGTCATAATGTTTGGATCACCAAAAAGAAACAGAAGAGACCAGATTTAAATTATGTGTATATTTGGACCAAAGTGTCAATGAATGGGTAACTACAGAGTTGGGAACTTCCTTTTGTGGGTGGAGCTCCACTTTAAGATCATTAGTCAGCCAGATAGTGCGCCACTTGGCAAGCTGTTTTTGGAGATACCTCGAAGCCCTAGGAATATTGTGGCAGCAGAAGAATATATGTACATGTATGTTTTGATTTCATAGCCTCACCCTTATACAGGGAGGTGGTGCTGCCTTTCCTGTTTTTTTTTATTGTTTTGTTTTGGACAAGTGAGGGCTTGCTTTGCAAATATGGGTGTCTCATGATTGTCAGTTGGTGATACTTGTTGTTAACAAGCTTTAGTATGTCTCTCCTTAAGTTTTAATTGGTGACAGATTAAAAAGGCTAATGTCGTTTTCACCTTGTTGCTGACAGAGGACCTGTAGCGCAGGGACTGACGTGCTAATGTAGAATGTGAGATAAATGTCCAAACCAGCTCACCCTCCCTATTCTCTCACTGGAGATAAATCTAGTGCATGTATGTCCTTCTCCAGGTTGTCACGTTTGAAACCACATGTTGATCAACACACCCGGAAATTATTATTATTATAGCAGCTCTTTACAAAATGAAGGTAGACATTGCAGTTACAATACAATTTGGTACAAGAGGAAACGGAGGGCCCAGCTCGTTAGAGCGTATGATCAGTCGAAGACGTACTCCTTTTTGGATGATGTGTTTCAACGCTCATAAAATTCTTTGTGATCCAATGGAGTCAATTTTCTAAAGGTTACCATATGCGGTAGCCAGGGGCGGACTGACCATTTGGAAACTCGGGCACTGCCCGAGGGCCCTGGGTCAGTAGGGGGCCCCATGAGATGTCCCTGGTACTTTTTTCATAGGCTTTTTTGCGATTGGGCAAGGACACAGGGGCCCCATGATCCCCTATTACCCGGAGGCCCAATGAGCTGTCAGTCCGCCTCTGGCGGTAACACAGTCACGTGACTTATTTTGCATAAAGTATCGCATGAGATAATAGTCAATTCATCAAAGTAAAATATCGAATGGGAGGTAAATACCGCACATTTGTTAAAATAGTGAGATGAATCATTATTCCTCGCTCACACCGGACGTTTTTACAGCTTTTTTTGGTTTTTGACGGGTTTTTTTCTACAGCCAATAAACTCCCCAGCATGTTATCCTATGTGTTAATGCGCACACAGACTGTAATCAGCGTTTTTTTGGCTGGGAAAAAAAAACAGAACTAGTGGGTTTCTAGAGGTGTTTTTTACAGCTTAAAAAAAAATGCTTTAATGCTGAAAAACAAGGTAAAACTCGGTAAATTGCGGCAAACCAGCGTTTTTGGACCTTTTTTTTGTGAGGGGGGGGGTAAAAAAAAGCTGCAAATGCAACACAAACATGAAAAAAAATGCTGAAAAACTCACATAAATTTTTAAATATAGTGTATGGCCAGCCTTAGTCAATTCATTAAAAAACACACATTCATTATGTATCACGTGGTGTTTACTGGAGGTATTTTAGAAATGTACAAATTAACAATTAGAGGAACTCTGCGCTGGCCAGAAAGTGAAAAGTATACAATGTATCAATATGAAAATGTTCTCCTCTGAGCTCAGGTATGAAAATAAATTGTAACATTTCATCAGAGGGAGATACTTTTGGGAATGAAAGCACACTACAATGTTTTCATAGTTTCACAGCATTGCTGTGTGCATTCTGGTGCAATGTTAGCCTGCAAAAAAAAAAAAAAAAAATTGTAAAACACCACCAAAAATAATGCAAAATTTAAGTGCTAAATGTTGCAAAACATAAATATTTAACACATTTGGTAAAACACGCATTTTTTAGTAAATCGACTGCTTTTGAAATATACTGCTATACTCAAAAATTCATGCGGTATTTATCTCTTAGTGAATTGACCCCATTGTGTGTGTGTGTGTGTGTGTGTGTGTGTGTGTGTGTTTTTTTTTACTTGATTCATAGTCCACACCACACTTGCTTAGGGAAGAATGATGAGAACCCTTCGCCTGAAGCCACCTGGGATAGTCACGTCACATCTCAGAAGGCAACAGGTTCCACGTAGCGCAGGAGCACATTGGGTTCTGACTGAAAGAACTAAGAACAGACAGCCGGTCCCTGATGACTAAGAAAGATGGCACGGGACATTGTGTGCATGGGTATATTTTGAGAATAACCAAACGAAAAATGTTAGATGGGATTGGGGGAATGGCGCTCTTCTTTAAAGTGGAATGTAATTGTATCTGTGCGCCACAAATTGAAAACGCTATTTTATTTATTTTTAATATTCAAAACCAACTCTCCCATCTTCATTCCCTTTTTTTTTTTTTTTTTTTTGTTAAATCACTTTGAAAAACACCTCTCTAGCATTTCTGGATGTGGCCATCTTGAGTAAGGGCAGATGATTCCTGTAGCATTTACTTCTTGGAATCCCTCTGCTCTTAATTCAAGAATGCAGACAGAAAAAACCCTTCTTCCTTCCTCCAGATAAAAAAAAACAAAACAAAAAAACCCCCTAGAATACTTTTGGGATGTATGACCTGCTTTTGGCTTAAGCTAGGGAGCGACTAAAGAAATGTGTAAAAAGAAAAAAAAAATTAACCGTAAATAGACACAAAGGTATATTTACTTGCATGATCAGCCTAAGGATTGAAAATGGGTAATGTTGATTGAGAGAGTTTGATTCTGCTTTGAATTGGTTGTAAAGGCTGCATTCTGTGCATGAAGGTAAAGACCCTTCTGTGTGCTGCTTCCCCCACAGCCTTCCTAATACTCCCCTGAGTTCCCTCTCAATCCAGTGATGTGCACGGGAGCCTCGGCTTTCCCAGGTCTCTCTCTCCTCATTGTCAGTCACATCCATTAAGCCAATGAGGAGGGAGCAGGGGCCCAAGTCATAGCTCTGTCTCCTAAAAATGCATAGAGCAGGTCTCGGGATCCAGCACGCAGCAGTGCCTCCTGAGCAAGTTGCTTGCTATTGGGGGCACTGATCAAGGGGGAGTAGCCAGGAGCTCCGGCAGGGGACGTGAGAAGAAGAGGAGCTGGGCTGCTCTGTGCAAAACTATTCTACAGAACGAGCAAGTATGGCATGTTGGTTAAAAAGAAACCAAACCTTTAGGACTCCTGCACACAGGACGTATATTTAGGTTCAATTCACGCCTGTACAAAGTCGTTCAACTGTGGAGTGCAACTTTAATGTAACTTTGGATGGGTGCAACTTGGATACAACTTTGGTTTTCGTTAAAGATAATGAACAACTGTTGCATGTATAACATCCCTTTGCAAATTTCATATGACTTTTGAAGATTTACATTGCTGTCTATGGCACTCAAGCTGCATGAAAGTCATACCGCAGCGGTGTATGAACTTTTTGAAGTCGCTACAACTTTAAGTTGTACATATTTGAATGGTTGTCATTGAAAAACGTGGGGTATGACTTGTTATACGACTTTGGACACTAAAGTAGCATCACAGGTTGCACAAGTGGCAGTAGAGCCTTAACTCTGCTAGAAGCCAGCAGCATTTTTGTCTAACGCTTTTACCAGCTTTTAGGAGCATTTACAGGGGTCAAGCTCTTGGGTGTTAATTCAGTTCATTGGCCAGAATAAATAATGCTCAAGCACTAAACACGTCTAGTGTTTAGACACGTTTTAGTAGCTTAACATTTTTCTGCCCAAACTCTGCTGCTTCTGGATGCGTTGGTCCTGGGTTTTTTTTTCCTGCTCTAAAAGCTTCTAAATGTCTGTGTGCATGGGCAAATAGGATGACATGGAAGGGCATTTGGAAGCAGTACAAAAAACGCTTGAAGTCCCTAAGGCTAGGTTCACACCTATGCAGTTTGCATTTTAGCCATTTCTGCATTACGTTTTTGACGCAGTTTTGTTTTTCTTGTTGCTAGGCAGATTAAAAACGCAGCAAAAACGCACTCATGCTTTTCTGCAGCATTTCCAGAACCAAAAATACAACTTTTTGCGTTCAAAAAAGTCCCTGACCCTTTCCAGAAAACGCACCTGGTGAAAACACAGAGATGTGAATGTGTCCTATAGGAAATCATGTTAAATGGACTGTACTGCATTTCTGCAAAACACAAAATGCTTCGGAAAACGCTTAGGTGTGAACCTAGGGTAAAAGTGGCTGCAAAAATGCCCTGTGTGCATGATGCCTTAGAATCACACATTGCCTGTTTGGTAAAAATCCTCTTGTCCTTTTCAACCCACTTCCTATTAAACATACTAAACATGGAGGTCTCATGCACACAGGGCATTTTTGCAGCCACTTTTAGGGTCGTGAGGCGGTTGTTTTTGTTTTTTTTTTTTTTTTTTTTTTTTTTTCTTTTTTCTCCTTCCGAATGGCCTTCCATGGTATCCTATGTGTCCATACACACAAACTTTTAGAAGCTTTTTAGTAGCAGTAGCGTTTACACATGTCAAGCATTTTTCTGCCAAAACGCTGCTACTCCTGGATGCACTGGCCCTGGGGGTAAACGCTCCTAAATGTTTGTTAACTCTAGGTGCGTTTAGCGCTTGAGCGTTAATTTTATTCTGGCCACCGAAATGAAGCTTGACACTTGTAAACGTGCCTAAATGCTTGTAAAAGCGTTAGACACTTTGGCAAGTGTCAGTCATTTTTTTATTTTTTTTTTTGCCAAATTGCTGCTGCCAAGAGTCCTGTGTGCATGAGGCCAGAAACTAATGTTCAAACAGATGACCACATGGGGGGGGACCATGTATTCCTAATTAACCCTTTAAAAACTCTACAGAATTTGCTTGTTATAACCGCATGAGAAGCACATGTAGAATGTAAAGAATCGGGACAATCTAGTATTTGACAAGAACCTGGAAACTGCAGTGGAAAAGGCACGATCAGGATTCTTGGACTTCCCAAAAGTAGTGCAGACAATTGTGCAACGCTCATCAGCAATATAATGTGTGAACATGGATGGTGTTCTTCTCTTGTTTCAAGATATTACTCATTAGAAGACAGAAGTGCTGAAGGCTGCAGGTCATTTAATAAGACTGATATTGCTAACTTATTGCAAAAGGTATCTCTGGAGTAAATTTAGAGGTGGGGAAAATGACATTATGAAAAACGAGAGGAGCAACTGCTTCTTTAATAAACATACTGGGTTTGATTTACTAAAACTGGAGTGTGCAAAATCTGGTGCAGCATGGAAACCAATCAGCTGCCAGTTTTTTTTTTTTTTTTTTGTCAAAGCTTAATTGAACAAGCTGAAGTTAGCAGCTGATTGGCTACCATGCACAGCTGCACCAGATTTTGCACTCTCCAGTATTACACAGTGGCTAAATGGTTAGCACTTCTGCCTGGCAGTACTATGGTTGTTGGTTCGAATCCCAGCCACGGCACCACCTGCCTGGAATTTGCATGTTCTCCCTGTGACTGTGTGGGTTTCCTTCGGGTACTCCAGTTTCCTCCCACACTCCAAAGACATGCTGGTAGGTTAATTGGCTCCTGTCTAAATTGGCCCTAGTATGTGTATGTATGAATGTGAGTTAGGGACCTTAGATTGTACAACCCTTGAGGGTTAGGGACTGATGTGAATGTACAATATGTGTATGTAAAGCGCTGTGTAAATTGACAGCGCTATATAAGTACCTGAAATAATAATAGTAAATCAATCCCACTGTATCAGTAGCTGATTCTTTGTCCCTTTTTGTTTTTGGATGTACTTATTTGGCCAAATTCAGCTACATTTCTGAGTCCATAAGAAAAAATTCTATGGCTGAAACCAATATCTTAGACCTAACAAGATCTGCATCACGCATTTCTGTGTGTGTGTGTGTGTGTAAAACATACCAAAATAATATGAGAATTTAAAACCCAACTCTGGAAAATACTAAAAACTACCCTTGAAATTGGACCATACTCCTCGCTCTGGCAGGCTTCCTCTATCTGCCATTCCGCTGAAGCCTCTTCCATAAGTACAATGCAGACCTACTGGCACTAATAACCTTACATTGTTCGGTTTGGGACCACTCACAAACTGGAGCATTGCACGATGTCGGACTGAGGAGTAAGGCAAGTAATACCTTTTTTATTCCTCATCCTCCCAAATACAAAGGTAGTTTTTTGTAATTTCTCTAGATGAGCTTCAAGCTAGTATTATAGACAAAAACATCCATTTAAATATAGCTTGTAAAAAATAGCGACATTATCACTGAGCTGCTCTTTTTAGAGAGCAGAGCTGTGGGAGGGGCCCAGCAAGCCCACCCATTACAGGCTGCCTGCAGAAAACTACAGGAAGGGGCGGAGACAAGACCAGTCACCCTGCATAAGGAGAGACTGTAGCAGTGATTGGTCTTTATTACAAGAAGCCCCTGTACAGAGGTAAAGTTTCACAATGCATTACCACACAGAAGAAGAAATGCCTAGATTCAAGTAAGAATACACATTTTTTTTTCTTTTTATGTATTTACAATATTTGCTTATCCTGAAGGAAGGCGTGCGGTTATCTGTAATTTGTTGTGAAGACAAACACCGACCGCAGCTCCTGCTGTGCCTCCGTAGAACATAACTGAACACTTCTAGCTGAAATCATTGAATTTTTATTACAGAGTTATTGCTTTGTCTAATGTTTCCCATTTAAATATTGAGAGGAAAAACAATGAATGTAATTGCAGCAGCATTTATGGTCCCAGATTGTTTTCCAGTTACATTTAGCTTTTGGTGGTAAGTTAAGGTAATGTACAGCTCAGAGGCTTCAAGTAAATTGATATGTGGTGGTGCAGATCCATTTTCCCTCCTTCAGGGGTTCCTGTGGAGGGGGGACAGCGCACCTAACACCATCCTGAAACATTTAACACTTTGCTGAGTGTGTTAGTCACAATGCCTGTCACCTGTCACCTTTCAGAGGAGAGCTGGGATTATGCCAGTGATATAGGATCCGCTATCTGATACCGACAAATCTGTTGCGCGGCCAAGGCGGCGCCTTGTAACCGATACGAGCTCAAGTGCTGCAAGCCATACGCTCAGTGTCTCTGGCTGTCCTCCAGTTATTTACCTGCAAAGTAACACCGCTGTGGTCCGTTACTATGTGAAATGATCACATAACATAAGTTCATTATCATTTTAGGAACTCCAGCCTTTTGTGTGAAAGGAAACTTTATATGGGGGGGGTCGCCAAACTTTCTAAACAAAAGGCCAGTCTACTGTCCTTCAGTCTTTAGGGGGGCCGGACTATGGCCAATGGGAATGCAAAATGTCCCAGCAGCAGTGGGAGTAAACAATCCCTATCGCTGTGTGATAGTGGGAGGAATTGTGCCTCATCATTGGTGTCATTGGGAGGTATTGTGCCCCTTCATTGGTGTCATTGGGCCCCATTGTTGGTGTCGGGGGGGGCGAACTATGCCCCATCATTTATTTCATTGGTAGGAATTTGTCTGTCATTGGTGTCATTAAGAGAAATTATGCCTTTCATTGGTGTCAGTGAATTAGTGTCCCAAGGGCCAGATAAAAGCAAGCAAAGGGCTGCAGTTTGGAGACCACTGCTTTATATAGTGTCCCCTTGCTTGGAGTTTTTACACATGGGCTGCATTCTGCCAGGACTTTCAGCAATTGCCCACAAAGGGGGGGGGGGGGGTGGCTTGGTAGTAAATGGCCTTGCAATGCAGTACTTTATTCACGCTTCCAAATGGGGCCATTTGTGATTTTGTGATTAGCTGCAGGAGACCCCGCAGGTCTGCATATGATCAGCTGTGGCCCAATCATCTGCAAGTAATCGCTGCTTGAGTGATTACATGTGATTGGCTGAAAATGGCTGCAGGAGATGTCAGAATCCCATTGCATTCATTGGGGCTGCTTGTGCACAGCTAATCGCAGGCATCCCCCGCTCATTTGCAAATATGTAGGGTTAGTTAGAAAAGAGGTCAATGGTTTGGACAAAGGCCGAAGGAGGGCCAGGGAGGGTGGTGGTGGGGATGTAAGATAACCTCAGGAGGACAAAACTGATAGAGTTTTTTTTTTTTTCCCAAGTTTACATATGAATGGTTAAAAAAATTGCAATAATATAAAGCTAAGGCATTGGAGGGGTTAATAAAACCTAAATTAACAAACAGCAGGACATTGACAACTTTGTCATATTGGCAACTCAGCACTGCAGATTACAGTGAGACATCCACCACTCACAGTGGAACCCCTTTTTGATGAAGTGCAGAGACAGTGGTCAGACATAGGAGCTGCATTCTGGTAAAGTGCAGGGACGGTAGTCACATGGCCAGCAGAGCCCCGGTGATTACACTGTCGGAGATGACCCCCAATGTAAATAGTCAACAGGGCTGTATTTTGGCAGATCAGTCTTGCAGAGGCAGGGAAGGCTCCTGTCCAAGCTGCGTCCCTTCAATCCACAGTCCTTTGTACGGGTGCCTCTCCTGTCGCTGGGTCCACCCTCAGTTGATTGCAGAATGCACTACATTTGGTGCAGTGGTGGTGGGGGGGGGGAGATGTTGAGTGAATGTTTGTTTAAGCATTTGTTCTTGCTGAACTATTTGGCACTCTCTGGTCTGGTATTCAGGAAATTCTCTGCAGGCTTTAGAAATATATATCATTTGATAGAGAACAGCCCCTATATTTGTATTTATTTCAGCCATTTATATATGGCTTGCAATTGATGCAGAGCTTTACACATTGTACATTCATATCGGTCCTCCCTATCCCCAAAGAGCTAGCAATCTAATGTACCTGCCTCACATGCATACATACACACATACTAGGACCAATTTAGAACCAATTTTTAAATACAGAGCTATGAAAATTGTAGCAGCAATTTCATTTTCACAAGAATGTTTAAAAGCTGCCATTTAACACCTTTGGAACTCAGATCCAGTGAGTGAGCTGGTTTCATGGACTGCTAATATCTAGCATTTAGAAATCCAATGGTTGATGGCCATCCTGCATGAATTCTAAGATCCTAAGATAATGGTCTGCATAGTGGCATGACACCAAGAAATAAATTGTGTTCTGTGTTATAGGATGACATCTTGCAGAGGATAAAGGTGGACAGGTATTCATAAAGGAGCATTTTTGCACACCCTAATGTCTATGGCAGCCCCCACCAGCCCTGCTGTGTTTATTGACCCGCTTGATGGTGTTTTCTGCACAGACATCCAGCCAGGGCCAAATACAGCTTCCCATCACATTACGTTCCACTTATAGGGACTCTCGTCCTGATGTAAAGCACTTTATTTCTTGCAAGCAATCAATATGGTTGTCTTGTGGGTTTATAGAAGTTTATAGATCCGGGCTGTTTGAGATATAGTGAATGCAATCTTCACGTATAACCAAATACAGGGATGCTTTCTGAGCATATAGAAACATACCGCCTTCTACAGTTGTGGAGCTTCATGTTGTGTAAATAGCTGTGTATCTTCCAAAGCTTTCTTCTGCTGTTTATGAAATTTTAGTGTGTGGAATTTGTATTGTTCAAATGAAAATTTTCTTTTTGCATTTTTTGAGCTGGCTGTGCCATACTTATCCATACAGAATAGATAAAAGTTTTTTCATAGTCTAGCACAGTAAGGACTCATTCACTGGCACCCGGACACCATGCTGACTGAAGTGCATTGCAGTGTGGTGGGTTGCCAGAAATGGTGCATGCACTTCAATGTGTTGCCATATGCAATGCTGCAACTGATGTCTGTTGCCAGGGTGCAATGTGGTGCCATTCATAATGAATTACAACAACGCATGTAATCTGTGTTACTGTGCTTCACCCATGTGTAAAGGGGCCCTTATAGGGCAATCTGTCATTGTGCTGTACTACAAAGCAAAGCATGTAATGTACCAAGCTATGCATAGAAAAAAAAAATGTAAGTGTATTTAAATACTAACTGAATAACATTTTAGTTTGCTTTGTGGACTGCGCACCATACAGAAATGCTGTAGCTTTCACTGTTTTTCTTAGTGCTGTTGATATCCTGTCACCTCTTTTTTCAGCCACTTTCTGTCTACAAATATTCCAGTGTTGGCTGTGTGACATTTCTCAAGGCGGGTTTCCTGATAGTGAAAACAGTGGACTGTTCCTTTTTTGTACATTTGTGTAACGTGTTAAAAGGTATACTTGTAGTCTGTTAGTAGCCTGTGTGACAAGGTGACAGCACAGTTGGGAGACAGGAGATTTCCTTGTCATTTCCTGTCTCCCAACTGTGCTGTCACCTTGTCACACAGGTGACAGCACAGTTAGGAGACAGTAGCCTGTGTGACAAGGTGACAGCACAGTTGGAAGACAGGAAATGACAGGTGACAGCACAGTTAGGAGACAGTAGCCTGTCATTTCCTGTCTCCCAACTGTGCTGTCACCTTGTCATCCTATAACAGGAAGTGCCTGATAAAGGGCTCTCATGGTAGGATGACCAGTAATTAGTTAAACTACTTGAAATAACTTTACCAATTGGAGATTGGGAGGATCGGGTGTATGCAGTCAGGGTGATTGAACACTTTATATATCCCTGACTCCACTTTTTGCTTTCTTCATTAAGTTGGTTCTTTGGGGTTGCTCTGCAATGCCATATCTTTCTCTGGTGTAGATCAGCTCCTATTAGAATTCAGCCTGATCTGTACCTATCTGACATTTCTGAAGTGATTCTTGGAAATGCATGGACAATTCCCTGCAGATCAGGGCTGATTGGGATGGCAGATGTGAGCCCTTCAGTTTTGAATATCATCTGGTAATCATAAGCTGTCAGTCACATTACAGCCTGTACCCTAGCAGGCTGGGACACCTGTATGGAGTAGTGGACTGCACATCCTCTAAGCAGCATCAATGTGATGCAAGGCTTTGCCAAGCTAACAATATTACAGTCTGATTAGGTTGGCTGCTACAAAAGATCACTATGTGTGGGTTACTTGAGATCCTGAAAGCTTGAACAAGACTGTATAGGCAGCATTTGAATGGATTGCAGAATATTTTATTAGAGCAGATTGTAGCATGGGTGGTAGGACTGTTCAGTTCGGTCTCTAGCATTTGCCTGGATTGTTTTACATACAGCCAGAGCCCACACTGCTCCCTATTTTGTATGAAGAGCTTTATTGCAACAACTGACACCCCATCTTTGTTCCTTCCCCCTCCACCCCCACTAACTTGTTTTGCCCCCCCAACTTGTTTAATGAATGATTGGGGGCACATTTGACCTTCCAGGTTTCACCTAGTTTGACCGTTCCCCTGGATGCAGCCAGACGTACTGCACACATGGTGCTTCTTCATTGCAACCAAACTGTTTGTTTTTTCCTTCTTTCTTTTTTTGTTTAGTTTTGATATAAATGTGAAATGTAAAAGTTATTAATACATAATCTGGAAAGTTTGTGTAATTTTCTTTTATGTTCTCTTGTGTTACAGAACTCGGAGGAAAGCGACAGCATAGAAGAGCCAGTGCAGGAGGATGAAGGTTTTATGGGAATGGCTCCTCTTTTGCAGGCTCATCACGCCATGGAGCGGGTGGAGGAGTTCGTCTGTAAGGTATGCAGACAGACCTTGATAGTCCATTCCTAATTTGGGTATCTGACCAGCTAATCTCCAACCACCAGCATTGTATTGTAGGAGAGGGTAGAAAGGAAGTCACACTCTTCCACATCAGAAGTATAGGGTATTTTCTTCACTTTTGGCAGAGGGATAGAGTAGGTGTCAAGATGTTTCAAAGAAATTGAGTTAAGATTTGGGCATGTTCAAATCATTACAAAATGAGCAAACCGTGTGGCTTGGTTTTGGGGCAAACAAATAGAATTTTGGAGGTGCAAGAAAAGAGGTGTTAAATCGCCCAATATAGATCTTTAGTTATCACTAGAAGAATCCTCAGAACAAGGAAAAAGGTCCTAATTCTTCTATACAGATCTTTAGTTATCACTGGACTACTATTCTATATGGACCAGCAGTTTTTTATTTGGACCTTATTCAGGATACGGTGTCCATTTCTAGAAGCATCGCTTACAAAAGATATTGATAGGATAGAACAAGTACAGAGTTTAGTAGCAAAAATGGTGAAAGGTCTGAGGAACAGAACATATCAGTAGAGACTGCAGGAACTTAAAATGTACAATCTTTGGGAAAATAACAAACTTTTTAAATACATTAAGTATGTGAATAAGGTACAGGAAGGGAATTATTTTTTAGTATGAAGCAAAGTTCAGGAACGGGGAGGTGCATTACCTCGTACTTTACAGGAACAGTGGTTGATGCTTGGAACAGACTTTCAGCGGAGGTAGCAAATCGGTCAGCCAGCAGTAAGTCAATGTAAACACGGTTGGCACAAATGCAGATCCATACCAATGCCATTAAAAAGAGCAGACTCTATGGACCACTTGGTCTTTTTCTCCCATCATTTCTTAGTTTTCTCTTTTGTTTAATTTTTATTTAGCAATTTAAATACTTGTGAAAACAGCATGGTTTTTGGTTAGACCAGAATACAACTATAGCTGTTTCTTCTCTCTAGTGTCAGGAAGTAAGGTTCTACTTCTTCATCCCTCTGTCTCGGTGTTGCTCTTTGTGACAGGTTGTCACCAGGACAGGATATAAGGTGTGAAATGGGGAACAGTAGAGACCTGGCAGAGGATTTATCCCTTCTACACGCAATGCAAAAGTTTATAATTCAGTGTATTGTGGGCATCTTCCAGCAACAAAGGAAGATGCCTTTGATCTGTGCTGGGGATTTGCCAGACATTCATCTCTGTGCTAGGAAGCGACAGGCCACTCATTGGATCTTACACTGTCTGCTGAGATGTCGGCAGCAGGTAACATGTAAACATTGCTCCTCGCATTCCTCTTCGCCTTGTATCTGCAGTGACGTCAGTTTCTATTTCAGCACAATGTCGCTAGTGATTACAGGCCAGAGTTCACATTTCCTGTAATCAGGGATGAGAGTTTAGTATGTGGTGGAGGGGAAGAAAGATTTCATGGTGGGGTATCCTAAGGACATGCTCCATGGAGTCCTAGTGAGTTTGTTTTTAGGCGATGCTCCGTGTGATCTCATTGAGTTACTTGGAGCTTCTGGTTTATCCTTGGTGAGACATGCATGCTTTTTGTTCACATGCATGGCTTTTTTAAGCGGTTTTGTGCATTTTTGCACATTTTGATCTGTGGGTTGGGATCTTCTCAGGGAACACATCATTTAAGCTGAAAATATGGCTAAACCACAAGCAAAAAGGTTTCTTTTTTACACTAAATCGTTTCAGAGGTGCCTAATTTATTCTCAGTCAAAGGGTCCCTCAGCGGTTTTTCAATTTGCTGTCCGTTGTCACTGCTTCCATGTATTCTATAACACAACATCATTGCAGCCATGTGAAGTGGTGGCTGAAAAAGTGTTTGACGTCTTGGTTGCCACCCATGGAGAACAGGCCTTGAGTATTGCAAACAATGACGATAATCTGCGATGTAAGCTATAGCAACCAGTCCAGAATTTACATTTCTGGAGGTCTGATTAAGTGGTGGCTGTTTGTACAGTTTGAGGTGACCTCTACAACCAATCTCTTTGAATTTATTGAAAGGATTTCAACTGAAATTTATTGAAATGGTCTCCCTTTTGCAGCTAAGGGTAATGTGTTTTTTACATTGGGTTACAATGTGTCCAGAGTGTGTATAACAGCACTGTACAGGGTTCTGCCTTTGTTACTGTTATGATTACTGATAATCTGCATGACAGTGTCTGTATCAACATGAATTTAGGCAGTTTAGGATTCTTGATAAGCTGGATGACAGTGCTCCCTTAAGCCTACTCTACACAATGAGAAAATCGGACAAAAGAAAAATACAGCCTTTGGTGCGATCATCCGATAATCAGATTGTTAGTTTCCTAGATTGTAAACTCGAAAGAGCAGGGCCCTCAAACCCCTCTTGTATTGTTTTGTTACTGTACTGTCTCATGTACTGTCCCCCACTATAATGTACAGCGCTGAGCATACCTTTTGGTGCTATATAAATACTGTATAATAATAACCTGAATTTAGGCAGTTTCTGATTACTGATAAGCTGGATGGACAGTGTCTGTATCCACATGAATTTAGGCAGTTGATAGAGTAGTAATGGTCAGAGAGAAGAAAAGGACAGTCTCAAAAGCTGCACATCACACAAAACCCCGGAGTAAAGCAGTGTTCATTTTGACATCAAATTTTGATTTTACTTTTAGTCAGTCTTTTGACTAAAATGCCATTTTAGTTTGTCATATTTTAATCATCTGAATTGTTTTAGCTTGTCGTATTTTAGTTGACTAAAATCTTCAGTACGTTTTTTAGTCGACTAAAATGCGACTGAGTTTAGTTAAATTGTAATGCATTATTTAAACATTTCTCTAGAATTTTATATATTCTTGGATTAAAGAATCTAATAAGATTTCATTTTAATCATAGTCTTTTAACTAAAATGCCATTTTAGTTTTAGCTGTATTTTAGTCAGCTAATTTTATTTTAGTTTTAGTTGTATTTTAGTTGACTCAAATAGTGTTAATTTCGTTGACGAAAATATTTTCACCAATTAAATTAACACTGCTGTAAAGAGTAAGGGCAACCTCAGCCTACATTCCATCCAGACCCTGCTCACATGGGGATCCCCATGACTAAACCCCACAGGCGGGGAGAAACGCGTCGGTCGTGTGGCCTGGACGCAGTCTAGGCTGAGGCTGATCCTATGCTTTACACAGGGGTTTTGTGTAAATTGCTGCTTTCAGGACTTTCCTTTTTCTTGTCATTGATATCTGCGGAGCTGAGACAAGCTCTTTCCCTGCCTCTGTTCTCAGCAGCTGACAGCAGGCAAGGACCTACCAGAGCCTTAAGCAGCACCCTTCGTTCTGGTATGGGTTAACTGTCAGACCTTCACTTTTAATTCCAAGAGTTGGCTTGTTCTTGGGTTTAGCACTAATGTACTCTATAACCTGTCTTGTTCTTCCACAATTTTGTTGCATCCTATTGTTCTAGGTGGGCTTCTAGAAAGGCCCCACTAACTCAAATGTTAAATGCATGTGTCCACCTTTTTGATGTGTTTTTCTTTTCTTTTGTACTTAAATTTTTGTTTCTCCATGAATACAGGTGTGGGAAGGTCGATGGCGAGTCATTCCTCACGACGTGCTCCCGGATTGGCTGAAGGACAATGATTATTTGCTGCATGGTCACCGCCCCCCCATGCCTTCCTTTAGGGCGTGCTTCAAGAGCATCTTCAGGATACACACAGAGACTGGCAACATCTGGACCCATCTTCTTGGTAAGCTTCAAAAACGAGGAATCACCATCCACCATTCATCCACCAGCGATGGTACTTGGTAATGGAGATTGTGTTCATACGGACCCAAACCATTCACAGTGCAGATGTCATGCTTTTAGAAGCAATTGGCTGTAAGAATGGATGTTCCTTGTTGTTGATACCCTGGCAAAAAAATCTGTGAAGTTAAAAAGAAACGCACAAGACGTGATCTCCTGGCTCTTTCTGCAAGCCATTTCTTTTGTAGCTGCAGAAAACGCACATTTGCAGATTTCTTTCTTGAGCCCCTCCATGTACTGTTGCAATCACCAAGCAGGACAGACATCCTGAGCTGAAATCTATAAGTTTGCTGTACAGAATATACCCCACTGAGGTCACACAGGCCATGATTGCGTTTTTAAAATTTCCAAGTATTTATGGATTGATCTGCATCCTGGAAATCAGATCAGTGGTACAGTGTAGATGTTCTCATCAGCCTAATTCTAACTTTATCTCCTTATCCTTCATCCCCTATCATTATGGGAAAGAGACAGATCACCATGTGTGCCTCACTCCTCTTCTCTTGTGTAATTGTGACTCATTGTTTTCTTGATAACGCCCAATACTATGCTATGGTATAATGACTCCTCCCTGTGGATGTTATTTCTTCACATCCATTATATCTCTGCTCCATTTCCTAGCTTCCCACCCTGTGTAAAAACCCACAATGCACTTCTGTGTCTTACTGGGAAAGGCAGGTTGACTTAAAATATGGCAGCTGTCCAAATCCATGGGTAAGTAAAATAGGAATTGGGCAGGGCAAATTCCCCAGCTCCACTATAAATACAGTGATTACACAAAATATATTAAACAAAGCTTTGTGTCCCTATAACGAATTAGCCAAGATGAAATTAAAATAAATAAATTATATATATAATTATATGGTAATGAGGAGGCGGGATCATAGTGATGATGAGGGGTCATGTGTGGCGAGGGGGGGGGGGGATGAGACAGGTCTCCATTTTTTTTTTTTTTTTTTTTTTTTTTTTGTTAGTCCATCAAAAATTGAAGTGGGCAGGAGTGACACCACATCCTTAGAATCTCAGAGCATGAGGGGGTGGTAATAGTGATGAGGAAGAGGGGTTATGGTAATAGAGAGGTCTGTGTTCTTTGTTATTCACCAGAGGTTAAGTAGGCAGGGCTGACACCCCATGCTTGGGAATTTGCAGTTGTGTTCCGATGTCAAAAAGGAAGGTAAGGGAACACTAGATTTTAGCCACATTAACACATATATCTTTCTGTGCTTGCAGCATGTTTAGAGGGATAAAAAAACACAGGGAAATGCGCATGTATTCCAGAGATGTACTAAATATTTGTTTTATTTTGACTCAACATACGCAAGCAAATGTTGAAACCGTTTTTAAATTTCTTTTCTCCAAGACTAGTTTCCTTAACTAGTGCTTGCCACGGACAGGGAGATTTGTTGTGTATTTTAGGACAAAAGAGAATGCCTTGAAGTGCGTGCCTATGAAGTATGTTTTATAAAAATGCTTCTTAAAGGGTGCGCACAAGAGTAAGGCGATTGCATGTAAAATTCAAAGTTAGGTTTAAAACATCAGGCTAGATTGACCAAATGTTTTCCAGTATCAGAACGCCGACTGCAGCCAGTAATACATAATACGGTGTTTCTGGGGCCACCTGAGACTAATACATACAGTACTTCATGAGGACAAAGTACTCTTTGTCCTTTCCTTTGTTTTATTTTTTTACACAGCAGGTTTCTTTGCTGTCCAACCTTATTGAGTGCTGAAGAACTTTTCTGTTTCTAAAGGCAAGTTGAGTTTCCAAAAAATAACTTTAGAAGACTCTAACATAAGCTGCAGAACAATCCTTGTGGTCACTATCATGTTTTAGAACTCATACAATATAGGAAACTTGGTGGTTACAAAAATGTTTCCCCTTTCCAGATCTTCTCATATATTGCACACTGATGGTTTGTGTGTGGACACCAGCCCATAGACCTCTACTGTGATCTTCTAGGGCCCTAGTTGTGTCTGTGAAATATTGTCAAAGCCTTCCAAAATCTCAATGGGGGGCAGTCTGTCTGAACAATTCTCCAAACCAAACTAAACCTGTGCTGGAATTTATAGGTAAATAAAACCGTTGGATAGTATATGCCACTGTTGAGGAATCAAATCAGCATGCTCTACAGATCAGGGACATGATGTACTTGTGGGTATAGTTGCATTGGGGAAGGGCTGACACACACACAATGTGTATATGTATGTGTATGTGTGTGTGTGTGTGTGTGTGTGTGTGTGTGTGTGTATGTATATGTGTATATATGTGTATATGTATATATATATATATATATATATATATATATATATATATATATATATATATATATATATATATATATACATATATATATATACACGTTTTTACGCATTTAATGTGTTCTGCGGGACTTTTCGTATTGCGAAACATTCGTAAACCGAAACGCGGTTTCCCATAGGAATGCATTGAAAACCAATTAATCTGTTCCGGAGGTCAGAAAAAGGTAAAACAAAAAAGTCTTTTATCTGTTCAAAACTCTTTATAAAGTGCACTTTAAATGCATAGTACTGTACAGGGACATTTTAAAAAAAAGTGTGTGTGTGTGTGTGTGTGTGTGTGTGTGTATTTATTTTTTTTATTTCATCTTGGCTATTTCGTTAGAGGCACACAAAGCTTTGTTTAATATATTTTGTGTAATCACTGTATTTATAGTGTACCTCACCTTGATGTGGTGTTCAGGTCACAATTATGGCGAGAACATAGCTACTGTGCCACCAAGAAGATCACATTGCCTTTTGCCCTTTTACAGATAAAATGGAGAATAAGAAAACTTTTTTTTCTTTTTTTTTTCCAATTGTGAAGTTTCTAGGTTTGTTTGCATTACATTGTCCATCTGTGTTGCCAGTGGCATGGTGGTATTTAGAAATAAGAGGAAGGGTGAGGAATATGTGATGGGAGATTGGAGCCTAAACAAAGGCAGCTGCTCACTGTAGACTGTATACAAGCTGCTTCCTGAACCTCCTGGGGTTATCTGTTCATCTGTATTGGTGTTTGTGTGCCTCCTACTGGCAGCATTGTGGAACTTTTCTGAAAGGTTTTATCATGCTAAGTGGGGATAAAGCTGGTCTATCTTTGAGTAACCCGCACCTAATCTAACTTTAATCATTTTCCAGTGCACTGTTAAGAAAATGAAGCCTTTACTTTAAAACAACACTGTAATCAAAACATATTTTGCTGTTAATTTTCATATATTTGCTTGATTTTTCCACTAGAGAAATGACAGGTTTGGGTACAAGGAAAGGTCATAACAGAAATACAACAACCTATTCACTTAATTGTTTAATTAAAGAAATTTGCCTAACACCCCACCCCACACCATACCTAAAAACTTTGTGTTTGTTGCAGGCTGTGTCTTTTTCCTATGTCTGGGTATTTTCTATATGTTTCGGCCCAACATGGCGTTCATCGCTCCAGTACAGGAAAAGGTGGTGATTGGGCTCTTCTTCCTGGGTGCCATCCTTTGCCTTTCATTCTCCTGGCTTTTTCATACTGTGTATTGCCATTCAGAGGGAGTGTCACGTGTCTTCTCCAAGTAAGTTCCAGAACCAACATTATCAGAGAAAAAATATCTTGTAATGCCTCCTTTCCTAGGTTTTTGACCCTATTCTATTTTTTTTTTTCTCTCACTCTCCAGGTTGGATTACTCTGGAATTGCACTTCTCATCATGGGCAGCTTTGTTCCGTGGCTTTACTACTCGTTTTACTGCAACCCACAGCCATGTTATATCTACCTAATAATCATATGCGTCTTGGGGATCGCCGCCATCATCGTATCACAGTGGGACCTCTTTGCAACACCTGAGTATCGTGGAGTAAGGGCTGGTAAGTACCTCATATTCTACAACAGCCACAAGTGTTCTGTGTGTCTACCTGTTCAATACGGCCTGGCAAGAGGACGTATCTCGACTACTTTCCTAAAATTCTAAAGTTGAACTCTGTACAAGAGTGAACAGAAGGCTAGACTCCTCTCCTGGACTGAAATTGCTTACTCTGATTTCACTGCACAATAACCAAAACCATATTTAAATAAGGTATTTATTGATAACAGGAAGGATTGACTTTTTATTAGGCAGAGGTGCTTTTAGGAATGTCCGGGGCTTTAATAAACAAAAGGGGCTTTATGGCGACTTAAACTTTTAATGTTTTTCGCATTGTGCTGCTTACCTCCCTGCCTCCAGCACCGCACCCGGGGACAAGCAGGGAGGGGAGAGACCTTGCAGTGTTTTGAGCTCTGATTGGGTGCTCATCAGGTAAGGGGAGTGTTGGGTTCTGTGAGCACTCAGCAGAAGTGCATTTGCTGAGCGAATTAATGAGGCACTGACCCCTTCAGATTACCCTCTCACACAGAAGCACTTGGGTGCTCAGTAGAAGCGCATGCTGAGGAGCCAAATCAAGCTCTGGTGTCTGCTTCTTTAACAACTTGCATACCAGGGCAATGCTGACATTTCTCTCCACATATAGAAATCTGCATTATTTTCTTAGGAAGTTACTTAGATTCTCCATACATATATATTTATTTATTTATTTTTTTATAAAGGCCCTATAGAATAAAATGATGGGTAATGCAATTTTTTGTCACACAGTATTTGAGCAGAGGCTTTACAAAAACTGTAGCTGCTGACTTTAAAAAGAAAAAAATAATAATAATAAACTTTGCTGCTTGCCCACAGCAGGGCTAATTGTAAAAAAAAAAAAAAAAAAAAAAACACCTCCCCGTCGCCCGGTACTGCATGTCTCGAGCATCGGGTGATCTAATCTGCGCATCCCTGGGTTGATTTACTAAAGACAAATATTATTTCAGGTACTTGTATAGCCCTGTTAATTTATGCAGCACTTTACACACATTATATATAATTATATATATATTCCCTTGCAGAATGAACCGTGTAGTACACCAATGAGCATTAGAAGCTGCAAATCAGATAGAATCCGCCTCATTGCCTGGCTTTGGGACATCCAGCATCATCTAGCTCTTTTCTGTCCAGACTGACTTTATTTTGTGCATGGTCCCAGTTTAACCCCCCTGGCGGTATTCCTGAGTGTAGCTTAGGGTTAACTTTCAGTACCAGAAGCGGTAACCCCGAGCTACACTCGGGAATACACAGCAGCGTTGCTCAGGGATCCCTCCAGCAGTTACCTTGTCCTGTGCTCCCGTGATGTCCCCCCTGCAGTGTCCCCAGCAATATCCTCCGGCCAATGCCAGCATCTGTCTTCCGGGTTCCGTTCCCTGTGAGCATTGGGACGTATGGGACGTACGGGGGATGGAACCTGCAGGAAAGTCAAAAATGTGACATTCACTCAATACACTAAAATCTGATAGTATTACATTACTGTATCAAAGCATTTCAGATACATTTTGTCCCGAGTGCTTTGTCCTGTGCTCTGCCTGCATTTTTACTGTTCTTTCTGCCTGGAAACTGAGAAACGTCAATGGCATCCAGAAAGCGTCCCTTTTAGGTCAAAATTGGTTTTAGACTGGCTAGAGAACAGCGATAGTAAATTAGAACCACTTGCAGAATTGAGTGATAATGATTCGTGGGGAAATTTGTCATCAGACACTGAAACCGATTCTGCGACTTTGCTCAGTGATGTGCGAACTTGGTGCTATATTTCAAATTTTGGTTTTATTACATTATTGAATTAAAATTATTATTATTTTTTATGATTTTATAATTTATGATTTTGTGCTTCAAATTTTATCATACCCGGAATGTTTACTAGACTTTTGTTCGGACAGATTTCAGTGAGTTATTCCTAAAAAATTACAGGCCGACAATAAAAAAAACAACATATTTCCATGAAAAAAATGTACCGCTTTGAGCACAGAAATACTGACATAATCCTACCAATAGGGAGGTTAAGAACAAATAAACTGAGGAGCTCTGTCCACCTTCAGTCAAGTGTTCTAGTTTTCAGCAATGAGGCAGATTTAGAATCTGTCTGCCCATTCTGTTACTCCCTGAAATTTAGGGAGTCACCACAAAAGTAAGTGAGTGAAAGCCCTCCCAGTGGGGACACAGACAGCAATGACTTGTTCTAACTAGTTTGACAACAACCAAAGAAAAGTGAATTTTGGGGCTTTAAAACTGAACTCCAGCTTTACATTCAGTCTTGCAAATTTGTACAGGCTGCTGTTTTGTACTGAATTTGCTTACTCTGGTTTCACTGCACACTATGGGTTCTCACAATGTGCATTGAATATTGCAGCAAGCCACACAGAGCCCACTTAATGTCCTGGCTGGAGGACATTTATTCACCTTTCCACCCCAGCATGACTGACCCTAGCCTGCCCCTTTCCATTCAATAGGTTTCAATTTTAATCATGAAAGCTTAGCAGTCAGGTATCCACCCAACATCCTAGCTGCTCCTACTAGTCATGATGTTCCTGCATTATATAAAGATGCACAGAGACCCAGTGATGACACCATTGGGTCTAAATTAAGGTCTGTAAAAAGGTTTCATTTAAAAATCTATCATTAGAGTATAGATACATTTCGGGGAAGGTAATATATAAGTAGGTTAAACTTCTGGTTAAGATCAGACAGTTTCCATTTCAGTTGTTGTTGTTAGGCTGTATCTGTGCCATGTTTTTATGGTTCCAGGCAGTTGTTTCAAGAGTCCTAAAGGAATATTAGTTGTAACTCCACTCACAAATAAACCTGCACTGCATAAAGAAGCGGTGCCAATAGCTTCTCAGGCTGTGTGTCTCTGACCATAGTCACAGTTGCCGAAGTTAATCCCCAAAGAAGAGTGCACTGGCCTGACAGGGAAGATTTGGGAGATGTTGTTGGGTCAGATGGCGGCTTTTGAGATTTATAATTGGAGTGTTTTCATCGTCTTGGCTCTGCGGTGTAATCTCCTACCCTTCCTTCTATCTAATACTTCCTGCTAGGATCTGACTCCTCATATGGCTAATAATCAGCATGTAAATCTTGTTCTACCAGACTCAAAAAAAAAAATCATTCCAGAATTGTTAGTAATGATGTCAGAGCCAGCACCACTATAAAATCTGATTATAATTTGTGATGTACAATGCATAATTTAATTGGGAAATGTAGAAATACTTCCTGCATTACTGAGTCGGAGGGACATACACCCCAAGTCCGAGTACATACACTAGTTTTCAACAATGTAATAGGTACATCTTAAAGCTGAATGTTAGTGTATGTCCTTACCTTGTACCCCCCAAAGATGTCCCTTCTGCTCCCAGTTCCTCGTTACTTTTAGTATGTGCAATCAGGTGCTGCTGTTATGTCCATCAGCAAAAATAATGTTGCCCTGATGTGTTTCCTCCGATCTGTAATTTACCCGGAGAGCTGTCGCCTCCTTCTGGCAGGTATAATTACACTGCTCCTGGTTGTGTCCTGCCTGCAGGTCTAACCAATGCCCACAGTCCGTGAACAGCCTTAAGTGACACCTGTGTGCATACCCAGCATTTCAGTGGATTCCCATTGAATTATGGGATTTGTCATTTTTAATCAAAGACCCCATGGTGTCCAGCCACATGATGTTGCATCCCAAAAAAAATAATAATTACCCCAAGAGTAAGGCATTGTTTCAAGCTGAACTCCAGAATAATGTCCACTTTTCCTCCCTGGACAATAAAAATGCTTTTAAATTGGAAGTAAAAGCTTCCCATTCCCAACACCCACGTCACCTATGGTTTGGAAAAGAGTTCTTTTGTAAATACCTTTTTTCTTTTTTTTTTTTTCCCCCCCTTCTGTTTAGTCATGTGATCTGTGAGCCACATCTTGACAATGGGGCTAAATTCCCAGAGCCCATCTGCTGCAATGACACACAGGAGCTGGAGTCCACAGATTACATGACCACACTGAAGTCGATTTTTAAAAAAATAGGTATTTACACAGAACTCTACTACAAATAGTAGGCAAGTGTGGTTATGAGGTGGGGGACAGTTTTTAACATTAATTGTATTGGCTTTTTTTGTTTTCACTTTTAAAAGCATTTTTATTGTCCAAAGGTGAAAAGAGAAGCTGAACTCTAGGTTCAGGCCAAGACGTGGCCACATGCAGTCTTTTCCTTCATTGTGTGACTGCACTCAATATTTTTTTTTTTCCTTTTCTAGTATAGAATAGCTTGTTTAAAGGCCAACTATAGTGAGAAATATTTGGTAACTGTATGGGGTTACAGCTCTACTGTGATTTCACTACAGAACAAACAGCGTTGTCACCCTATTAAAGGAAGTAGAAAAAACCTTCTCCACTGGCAATAGTAACACGTAATAATACAGAGGTAATGTGATAAAAAATAACTGCAGTGTTAATGCTACTGACAGACTCGTATGTACGTTTTTTATTTTGCCTATAGAGCCACTTTAACAGTGGGATTTCAATCCCCCTTATTTTTCTCTACTATGACATGGCTTGTTTAACTGTCACTGAGCGTGTGCATATCTGACAGCTGAAGCGATACATTATAGATCAGAACCAGTTTAGTTAGTTATTTTTTACACTGGAATGAGTGCTGAGGAATTTTTTTGTTTTGCTCATCTGAGAGCTTGTCACATGACCTGTTCTTATGTCCCCCTCTGCAGGTGTGTTTGTGGGTCTGGGCCTCAGCGGGATCATCCCCACATTGCACTTTGTCATTGCTGAGGGGTTCCTGAAAGCCGCCACCATGGGCCAGATTGGCTGGTTGATTCTCATGGCGTGTCTGTACATCACAGGAGCTGCACTGTATGCTGCCCGCATTCCCGAACGATTCTTCCCTGGAAAGTGTGACATCTGGGTAAGAGCTGCATACCATCAATGTGTCTCTTTTAGTCACTACAGATTGAGATATTGTAATTTTACCCGAAGTAATTTTCCATATTTACATATGTATGATAATTGTGACTACTTTTAGTATCTAAATCTAATTTTTGCTGCTATTGGAGATTTATCCTCACTTCCTGTCTGGTGAAACTGTTATCACTGGAACAGGGATCTCTCTTAACATTGCATGGGATAGCAGTAAAAAAAACCTGAAGAGCTTCAAATCTTTGCCTAGCCTTTCCTGAAAAAAAAAATTGCTAGACACACTTCAAAACTAAACCGCTAATTTATATAACCAAAGATTGTTCTAGCCATTAATTTTCCTCTCTCTTTTCACAGTTTCACTCCCACCAGCTGTTCCATGTGTTCGTCGTGGCCGGAGCTTTCGTCCACTTCCACGGAGTTTCCAACCTCCAGGAATTCCGCTTCACAGTGGGTGGCGGCTGCGCAGCCCAGGAGGTGCTGTAAGAACCTCGCCACTATGGAGGGGGGAACGCAACACAGTCCAAGAACAACCTACCGCACAGGGGTGGGAAAGAGGAGAGAAAGGTTTCTCACCCAACCGCGCAAAGGAGCGGAGGTGAAACGGAGGCGGACGCACAAAAGCCCAGACAAACTGTGGAACTAAACCATCTTACCTCAAACATACAGCACCGAGTGTATGAAGTTTAATTTATTCCTGGGGAGTGGGTCACATCTCTTTTACCCTTTCCGATTTGGTGGGGAAGGGGAGGGGGGTTATGGTCTCTCCGCACTGACGCGGTTTAAATTATACTCTGCAGCTTGAGCTTCCGACCGAGAGAGAATTACCTGTGTGTCTCGTGGTCAAATGTCCAAACATCTATTTATTTTTGTAACTACTTCTTCTGGAATGGGGTGGGGGTCTTTAATAATTATTTTATTATGTTTCTTTTTAACCTCTGGTAAGGTTCTCGATTTGTATTCATGGTGGTGTTTCTGTTCTGTGATCATTTCTGGGAAGACTTGCAGGGGATGGTCGGCAGATTTGTGCAAATAAAACATACAAAAATTTCTAATTTTCTCTTTAAAAATTAAAATGTTTCTAGACCTTTTCAAAAATAGATGTGACAAGTTTAAGGACAAAATTACAAAACTTCTGTTATGTTTTAAGGATTATTTGTACCGTTCACTGTTTCATGGACATGTTTTGCACAAGTGTGGAGCAGGGCGTGCTGATTGGCGGATTGTGAGTCCATCCAGAGACAAAGCACAGTTACTGTCTTGGGGGACTTTGTTGGGTCTTACTCTATGAATCGATAACATAAGAAGACCCTACGTGTTTTCATTTTAATGGAGGCCTAGGATGTGATCCCATAGTGAGACCACATTTACTACAAACAAAAGGCTTCCTAAAATATCTTACACATTGGATGCGTAGCAAAAAAACTTGTGGCTGCACTGGGGATGTTGGTGGGTTTTGCTCTATAAACTGATAAAGTAAATATGGCTTATAAAAGAAAAAACTTGGACAAAAACTCCTGATTTTTGGGGACTCAGAGTGTGACCCCATTGCAGAGCCACAGCCATCGATAAATGGACTCTCAGGATGTGTCAAACAGTGGATGTGTAGGAACAAATAGGGCACAGTGTTGAGCAGTCATGTTGAATCTTCTCTATAAAACATGGATGTTAATAAATTTTTAGTTTCATATTCAAATATAACTCAAGACAAAGAGTTCAGTGATAAATGTGATTAGTGATTTTTAGCCATGATTTTTTTTTTTTTGTTTGTTTTTTTTTTTGCATGCTCCCTTTGGCAAAATTAATGAGCTGTGGGGTAAGCCCAAGTATAAATCCACGGTTTCCCCTCTGCATGCTCTTTTGTTCATATCTGCACATCCAATGCTATGGACTTTTAACTATTATTAAGGTCTACTTGAAGCAACCTCAACAAGACTTGGCCTGTACAAGTTTTTGTTTTTTTTTTTTTTGTTTTTTATAAATGTCCCTAAGACCCAGACAGCTTTTAGGCTTAAGTTCATTATTTAAAAGTGGGCTATCATCTGATATAAAGAACACTAACTTCAGAAAAGAAATTATACAGTGTTCAAAGATAAATAAAATGCAAAATTGGCAGACCGTTTTTTTTAAAAATGTTTTCCCGCATTTCAGTTAAGGCTCCCACCTAGGATTCTTCTTTTGCATACAAAAAAATAGTAGGGAGCCCAGTACCTATCACTAATATATATCTCACGGCAGGAGACTGGTACCTGTAGTTCACAGCAGTTGGCAAGCCATGGATGGTGCTGAGACCAGCAGACGTACATACCCAAGGATTATCATATTAAAAATGTTCTAATACAAACACGTACCTGTAAAATAAATTGTACATACTTACCGTTCCTGCTTCCATTACCAATCATTGTCGTGCTGACCCCTGGTCACTGCAGGAGAGAGTAGTTATATGGGTTCAGAGGGAAAACCAGGGAAAGCTGCAGGGGACAGTGGAGATGAACACTTCCAGAAATGTTAGTCTCCTGGTATACTTGGGGTGACCAGTTCTGCACAGAACAGGATTAAAACCGGTATGTGTTTGGACAGGGACTCTTTAAATGTTGAACACTCAATAAATCATATTTTTGAGATTTAGCAATTTAATGTTAAGTGGTCTGTTAAATGCAGAATTAATATAATAAGATGCCCCTTCTTGCTAAAATGTCAGAAGTTAAGACTAGTTTCTGTTGCCCTTTAAATAACACCAGATTCTTCTGTTCTGTGTTGCATCAGAGGAAGGAGGATGTGGTTGCTATGGGTAACAATGACATTTGTCTTTTCAGATATTTTGATGAACTATTCTTTGCATTAGTCATTGTAGGGAGATGTTTACAAGCATTCAGGATTATGGTATCCGTTTCACCTGGATTGCTGTGCACATGTCCCTGTTCTGCATTGTATTTTATCAGTATTGATCATAGGGTTAGATTCTGTAGGAGATAGAGGTGGGGGTCTTTGCAGCTGCAGTGTGCATTTTTATAGTGCAGTTGGCTACAGCATAACTGTTTAGATGGCAGCTTGGAAGTTTTAAATACTTACTCCCTTTGACTTGGGCATTAAGGATAACTTAAATGAGCCATTACCAATACAATGCCTATAGCCTCACAAGCATGAGGGTAATGGTTTCCTTTCTGACACCACATGAGCAATCAAAAATTTCCTGGATCAAGGTATTCCTATAATATTCTTTAGAACAGTAAATGTATTTGACACCATTGTAAAAGTATCAGGGTCAGACACCCAGCCGACACCACACTTGTTCCAAAGTATTTTTTTCCTTTAAAGGTAATGGGGAAGGGATTTGATCCTCAATCAGTAATATTGGTGCCTGTATCTCCACTGGGGAGATTTTTCTGTTCTGTATCAATAGGAATGAAAATGAGGGGCCATCCCCCCCCCCCCCCGTCCTCAAGGGGGCTCATAGGCAGCAATGTGACTGTCTTGGAGACACCGCGGTCACCAGGACAGAAAGCAAGAAGACGTTTCAGCAGGGAAACAACTGGTGGATTTTACCCTTTCTACAACTAAGGACAATGAATGGATTTCCGCTTTGAAACAAGTTATTTGGCAACTTTTATATTGATAGAGATGTTGGAGAGAGGTAGTAAGGAGCTTCGTCTGTCCATCAGTATCTAAGTTGGCTTCAACTGACAGTGGAATCCAAGGATGTACTGACAACAGAATGCCATCTCCTGGCCAACTGAAGGCAGAGCTTGCTTCTGCTTTCCCTCTCACTCGATGTACTCCATCTTGCCTAGGGTCCTAATTCTTGTATCTGGAGTTCATTAAAACTTTAGAATAAGATTGCCATTCTAGGTGAGAAACTTGGATTACAGTCATGTTCCCCATTATGTGCATTTCTGCTTCCTCCTTTCTGCTCAACACAAATCTTAGTGCTCCTGTGCATTTGCTGAAGGCAGTTAGCTTTGGATTTCAGTATAAAGGAGCCAGGCACTGAATGGTGTCTGCTGCTTCGGAATTTCAGGTTCACCATAAAAGTTGTGGTTAAGGGTTTATTCAAGCCTGTGCAAATGTAACCCACGTTTGTCAGTGTTAACAGCCCCTTATAGTTTTTTAAAAATACACTGAACAAGCAGCTCATGCATGTGAAGCCACATGGAAATTACTGGAATTCTTATTTCTATCGAAAACTTTTGCTGAAGCAAAATGGGCAGGTTTCAGTAGACATAGTGTTGTGTAATTATAATTACATATGTTACATGAAAAGGATTTTTGTTTTGTATAGTTCTGCTACTTTATCTCCCCACCCATTGTCCTTTCTGCCTAGTCTTTTTTGTGCTTTTTTTCCATGTCTTTGTACCTTCCAGCTGAAGTTATTCCCACTGTTGAGATAACACAAGGCGGCTTTAGGCAGAGAGCCCAAGGCAATGGGGAAAAAAACAGTTTGGACTGAAAAGATATTTGATAATAAAAACAGACACTAAAAAGTCATATGTTGTGTTTGGAAAAAGGTTGCAGGAGATTTTATACAAAGAAATAACTTATTGTCATTTGATGGGAACATTTTAATGTTTTGATTTCATGATATCTACTTGAATGCTCTGCATACAGAAATTTCCCTTAAATTCTAGGATATGTCAAGACCCCCACAGAACAATGTGTTGCTGCACTCCAGTGGCAAGAGTGTCATTGCAGCAGATACTGCCTTGTTCAGCACACCTCACACCTCCCTGAGATGCTGGCCAAGTTTTACATCCTGGTTGCCTTACCTGTCTCGGCTCTCATGTGAGGGAAGGAGCATTGGCCAGATCTGCCCCATGCGCCCCCATTCAATATAGGCTGTCACCTGTTCACTCCCTGCTTCAGTCCTCAGTACTATGTGGCCTTGTTAATAATCTTTTATGTTTCTATGGTTTACTGTGAGACGCAGCAAAGCACACTGAGGGGGTGAAAGGCGATTTTGGGGTCGAATTCTCATTTCTCGCTGTAATATTCACTTTCTGGTAAATAAAAAAGGCATTTTAACATTGTATTGGTCTCGGCCATTTTTAAAATTCCGAAATTCTGTGTGTATGTTTTATGATGTGTGGTGAGGTTCACAGAAGAAAAAGTAGAAGACCTCTAAATGAAAACCCAATTCCTGGGTGTTATTCAAATCCCTATACACAGTTACTCACCTCTAATGGTAGAAACACAGTAAACCGAACAAAAAGTATGCAAGTGGTATGTAGATTGTGTTATGCTGATATCTAGTGGTAGAAAAACAATACAGCACAAACTATTTGTGCAGCTAACTTGACATGGAGACACTTACAGAATTTGCATTTTCCGGTAAGAAATAGAGCCAAAAGGTGCAAATTGTTAAAAATGTGCAATTGTTGTTTTTTTTAGGTTTAAATGGCACAATATAACTTTTTTTTAACTTTTGGGTAGACTGATGAGCTTTTGTCCTCGTAGCCTCTGACACTGGGACTGAAGGTTTGAAATATTTCACCTCAGTTTCAGTTCTGGTGATTCATTTTGTATTTTTTCTATCTGTTTCAATGCTGTCTGTCAGAGGGGGTATTTCTTGTTTTGAAAAGATTTCTTTTTACTTCCCTTTGTATCTACAGGACAGAATAAGGCTATTCTTACCAATAATAAACAGATGTGGGGGTCGTAGGCTGGTGGATTTAACCATACCTTACTCCATACAAGGCTAAATCAATGTGGGCTTTAGATACACTTTGTAAACACAAAATTAGTATTTTCTGAACTCTGTCTGCAAAAATGTCATATTTAAATGTGTCACCTGCAGAGAGAGTATCAACATTTACATTCTAAAGTCAGCAAAACACATACTTTGCCCTGGGCTATTCGTGTTAACATGAATGTGCCATGGTAGGGTGATCTACTTTTTACTACACAGTTCATTCTATGTTTACCGCTGCTCAAGGTAGAGGGACTCCCAGTCTCCAAGCTCAACTCCTCCTGTAGGTGCCTGCCCAGCTCATGTGCTGCATAGATGAGAACAAAGGAAGTCTGATAGGCTGCACTCCAAACAATCCACTTTATTGAACCAGGATAAAACCAATACAGACCTGGGGTAATGAATAAGTGCTGTCTTTTGCGAGAAACATGTTTACCTGCCAGTCCCCCACTGTATTTCCACTGTCTGTATTAGTTTTATCCTGGTTCAAAAAATGGATTGTTTGGAGTGCAGCCGATCGCACTTCTTTTGTTCTCATCCAGAAAACTACTACGCGTTCATTTCTAGCCTAAATGGAAGCTCATCTAGTTCAGTAGGCTGCACAGTTCCATAACTGTTGAATACATACCTTTCTATGTAAATGCTGGATTTTAAATATAAATGGTATTACACTTCTTTTCCCCATTCAATGCTTATGGAGAGAGACAAATGAATAGACAAAAAAAAAAGAATCAATTTATTTGCTGGAAATCTTGCAAATGATAGAAATATAGAAATGAGACAATCCTATGGAGAAGACAGAGTGTGGAAAGAATTAACTCATTGTAGACACGAGTTTGTGAAAAGTCATTTTAAAGATCTCAAGCATGGTCTGTTAATAATGTTGGGGAGTTTACTGCATCTGCTGGTACCTTCAGGAAGTCTGTAATTTTCTTGGTGCAAACACAGGCCAACGCTGATCCCTCTAGTTACAAAACTAAAGATTTCAGCAGCTAGAGACTTGACGCTCCTACACAGCTTGGGATACTTGGTTGCCTTCAAATATTCCAGATTTCTTTGAATAAATGGGGACAAGATTCTGTATTCAGTACCAGGAAAATTTGCAGTGAGTGAATTTCCCCCTAATCAAATATCTTGTTGAATAACTGAAATAAAAGCATGAATGTTTCAACTCTGTAAGTTACTACAGCTCCCAATTTTTCACCTGAAGAGTCGCATGTTTCTTTATGGTGGAGATGATGCGGATCCTTCAGTGGTTCCTGCTGTTCCCAGGATGTCGCTTATGTTGCATAGATAATTGTCCTCTGCCTTGCAGTTAACAAGTGTGACACGAGAGTTTGGGGGGATTATAGAGGACACCTGGGACCATAGATTGTCCAGGAGCTTTGGACAAGGCGTTATCAGTTCACCGCAATGAGATGGTGAGAGATAAGAGGAGCAGCATAAGTGATGATGTCAAGGTGGAGCCTCTGCCGCAGTCCTGTGCATTTTCCTGCAATAGAGAAACCACAGTGTGACACACGGGCATATGTTTAAAGCAGAGAATGTGACTTTCCCCAAACCTTCACTGGTGGTGAATCAATTACTGTAATTTAAAAACCCATGCACCTTGAATATGCACTGCTTTATAAATATACCCAATAAAGTCTGTAAAAAGTCTATGTAGTGTAGGATTATTACAGTAAGGCTACAAACCGGAAACGCCACCAGAAGGAATGAGAACATTTTTGCAACAAAATTACCAATTTTGTACTTGGTTAAATTTTTGTTTCTTTTTACCGAGTGCCGCTGTATGCTGATGTTGGCTTTAAAAGCCAGGAACATGGTGTTCTAACTGTGAGACCCAGATACTTAATCACTTAAGTAGGCCTCGCTCTTCAAAAGGTTGAGCACCCCTCGACTAGAAGCCCTTTATAAGGTCTTATTTTCCCCTAACAGGTCCTGCTCTGTAACCTGCCACTGCAGCCATGTCCAGCTGCCAAAGCCTAGCTGTCTATCCCAAGGCTACATCTCACAATTCTGGATCTGTCCTTATGAATTCTGTTCTCAAGCAACTGAAGCTCATACCTGTAGCCCAACTCTACTGTGTAGACAGGTTAGCCTATACTAATATGACAAATATCCAAAATGGGCCTCCTTTCGATACACAGGCTTGGGAGCCTTTGGTCAAAATGTTGGTCTGTGAAGCATCAGTGCAAGAAATGCCATTTAATAGAGAAAGTCTTTTTGGTGGCTCGCTGGACTTATTCAAGGTCAAAGGTTAAAATCTCTATCTGAGAAACGGTCTACCCCTGAAGCTAGGAAAAATGTCTTAAATTTCCCCCAAGCTTCTAAGTCTGAGGCAAAGCATAGTGTTCAGTTCAACCATAAGTCCTAGACACACAAGTCCTCGAAGTCCACAAATAACCCTAACAATGACGGAACATCTGTTGGGGTCCAGAAGGTGGTATCTAGAGGCTACAATTCAGAATTTCAGTCTCTGCTTCTACCCTGCTTCATGTGATCCAACTTGCCAATATCCCTGATGAGAGGCAGACCTTAATGTTCTGGCGAAGCTTTTTCCTCAAGGGTTATAATCATTGTGTCCAGAAAAGGTGAGATTTCAAGGTTCCTATTCACTGTACCCAACACAAAAGAGGGCTTCCTCTGAAGGTCCTTGGCACCTTCCTCCAGGTACAAAAATTCCACAAGGAATCCACCAAGTCAGTTTTTGCATCCCTCCATCCAGACCTTATGGCCTCTGCCAACATCAAGGATGCCTAACTGCTTGTCCTCCTCTCCCCAGCGCATCAATGCTATTTATCTTTTGCTGTGACCACGCAACATTACCAATTTCTTGTCCTTCCCTTTGGCCTGTTCATTGTGCCTCAGATCTTCATCAAGATGCTAGCCCTTTTTCTTGCTTCTCTTTGCTCTCAGGGAATCCCTGTATTGGGATATCTGGATATCTCCCTACTCGGAGAACAGTCGACTGGCTGTGTCAGCATAAAGGAAATTGTACATTCTGTATAAAACTGTACTCTATTTTTGTATGCTTTCCCTATGTATTGCATACTGCACTCATTGTGCACATGACCCTAATAATGGTTTCATTATTTCAAGTCCTGATTAGAAATTAGCCTGCCTATGTGACACCCCTTGTTACCATAAAAGTACAATTGAAATATTACTGTGATACCTATGTAATCATGTGTATAAAAAATGTCAATTGCGCCGAATAAACAGAACACTTATTTGGAAAGATGCTGAGTGTATCTTTTTGTGTCTGTTCCCTGCTGCAGTATTATTAATTTGGAAACACTAATCAATATGAGACTAGGAGTTGCCTATCTATAAAATATCCAGAACAGTCAGATGCTACAGGGAATTGGATGGATCCTAAATCTCCAAAAATCAGTGCTTTGAGTATCTGGTCCTGACTTAGATACAGCCTTGTCCAAGGTGAACAAACTAAAGACTCACTGCTCTCACACTTGGACTGTACAGTCTACATTTTCCTGAGGGTTTTGGGCTTGATGGCGGCCTCCTTTGAGGCAATCCCATATGCCCAATTTCACTCCTGACCATTGCAATGTATCTCTCTGACAGTGTGGGACAAGAGGATGCAGTTTTCGATCATACCATATGCCTGATGGACTTAGTTTGTCAGAGGAAGCTTGTCTCCAGCTCAATATGCCCAAACTCCAGGGTGATTTAGTTATCCCTTCAATGCTGAACCTCTCATCTGCAGAGACATCCTACCAGCATGCAGTGGGACGATGCCACAATAGTGGCTTACAGCAACTATGGGGGATGAACCAGAAATCTCAAGGCTTAAAATGAAGTGGTTCTGATTCTAGCTTAGGCAGAACTTCATGTTCCAGCCTTGTCAGCTATGCATATCCTAGGAAAACTGGCAGGTGGACTCTTCCAACCAGCAAAGTGCAGACTCTGGAGAATGGCCTTTTTATCCTGAGGTGTTTCAAGGTCTCTGTCGCAGGTGGGGAATGTCAGACAAGGATAACAGTAAAGGTGTGAACCTCCTGCGCTCAGAAAACCTTCAAAAATTAATTAATTAAATAATTACGAGAAGCTGCTCACATTAAATCATATACCAATGATCTTCAGCATAAACACATGGAATCAATGTAGCGCTACTCACTTAAAAAACACATGTGAACCAAAAATGCCTAATAATAAATTGAAAAATATTTTTATATATCCACTTATGTGAAATCATGCACATAAAGCATATATGTGAAAAAAACTAAATAGATAAAGTGAACTAATCATATAAAAGAATATTACGTGCTCATTATAAATGTATATACAGTCATGGCCGAAATTGTTGGCACCCTTGATATTTTTCCTGAAAATCAAGTATTTCACACAAAAAAGGTATTGCATTAACACATGTTTTGCTATACACATGTTTATTCCCTTTGTATGTATTGGAACAAATATAAAACAGAGGCAGAAAAGCAAATATGACATAATGTCACACAAAACCCCAAAAATGGGCTGGACAAAAGTATTGGCACCCTTAACTTAATATTTGGTTGCACACCCTTTGGAAAACATAACTGAAATCAGTCGCTTCCTATAACCATCAATAAGCTTCTGACACCTCTCACCCGGAATTTTGGACCACTCTTCCTTTGCAAACAGCTCCAGGTCTCTCTTATTGGAAGGACACCTTTTCCCAACAGCAATTTTAAGATCTCTCCACAGGTGTTCAATGGGATTTAGATCTGGGCTCATTGCTGGCCACTTCAGAACTCTCCAGCGCTTCTTTGCCATCCATTTCTGAGTGCTTTTTGACGTATGTTTGGGGTCATTGTCCTGCTGGAAGACCCAGGATCTTGGACGCAAACCCAGCTTTCTGACACTGGGCCCTACAGTGCGACCCAAAATCCTTTGGTAATCCTCAGATTTCATGATGCCTTGCACACAGTCAAGGCACCCAGTGCCAGAGGCAGCAAAACAACCCCAAAACATCATTGAACCTCCACCATATTTTACCGTAGGTACTGTGTTTTGTTCTTTGTAGGCCTCATTCCGTTTTCGGTAAACAGTAGAATGATGTGCTTTACCGAAAAGCTCTATCTTGGTCTCATCTGTCCACAAGACGTTTTCCCAGAAGGCTTTTGGCTTACTCAAGTACATTTTGGCAAACTGTAGTCTTGCTTTTTTATGTCTCTGTGTCAGCAGTGGGGTCCTCCTGGGTCTCCTGCCATAGCGTTTCATTTCATTTAAATGTCGACGGATAGTTCGCGCTGACACTGATGCTCCCTGAGCCTGCAGGACAGCTTGAATGTCTTTGGAACATGTTTGGGGCTGCTTATCCACCATCCGGACTATTCTGCGTTGCAATCTTTCATCAATTTTCCTCATCCGTCCATGACCAGGGAGATTAGCTACAGTGCCATGGGTTGCAAACTTCTTGATAATGTTGCGCACTGTGGACAAAGGCAAATCTAGTTCTCTGGAGATGGACTTGTAACCTTGAGATTGTTGATATTTTGCCACAATTTTGGTTCTCAGGTCCTCAGACAGTTCTCGTCTCCTCTTTCTGTTGTCCATGCTTAGTGTGGCACAGACAGACACACAATGCAAAGGTTAAGTGAACGTCTCTCCTTTTTATCTGCTTTCAGGTGTGATTTCTATATTGCCCACACCTGTTACTTGCCCCAGGTGAGTTTACAGGAGCATCACATGCTTGTAACATTCTTATTTATCCGCAGTTGTGAAAGGGTGCCAATACTTTTGTCCAGCCCATTTTTGGAGGTTTGTGTGACATTATGTCGAATTTGCTTTCTTTCCTCCCTTTTTTTGTTTTGTCCCAATACACACAAAGGGAATAAACATGTGTATAGCAAAACATGTGTTAATGCAATACGTTTCGTGAGAAATACATGATTTCCTGGAGAAATATCAAGGGTGCCAACAATTTCGGCCATGACTGTATATATATATATATACATAACACACACAACACCAATGTGTATTAACACATATATATAAACCCCATAAAGTGAAGAAACTCAAAACGTGCATATATGTGAACTCGGTACATGCACCTAAACATAAAAAATAATATTTCCGTGTATATAAAGTCCAAACTTAAAGATGATCACACTCAGGTGAACACAAAACACTCGTGCTGATAACACCGGCTGAATCAGCCTCTCACCTTAAGGATTCGACCCTTGCGAGTCTTGGAGAGATACTTACCTGGAGGATCTGTGAGAGGGATCCTAATAAGCGCTTTGACTCGCAAGGGTCGAATCCTTAAGGTGAGAGGCTGATTCAGCCGGTGTTCGGATGAGTTCAACTATCAACTCACTTCTATACACAAATATCAGCACGAGTGTTTTGTGTTCACCTGAGTGTGATCATTTTTAAGTTTGGACTTTATATACACGGAAATATTATTTTTTATGTTTAGGTGCATGTACCGAGTTCACATATATGCACGTTTTGAGTTTCTTCACTTTATGGGGTTTATATATATGTGTTAATACACATTGGTGTTGTGTGTGTTATGTATATATATACATTTATAATGAGCACGTAATATTCTTTTATATGATTAGTTCACTTTATCTATTTAGTTTTTTTCACATATATGCTTTATGTGCATGATTTCACATAAGTGGATATATAAAAATATTTTTCAATTTATTATTAGGCATTTTTGGTTCACATGTGTTTTTTAAGTGAGTAGCGCTACATTGGTTCCATGTGTTTAATGTCAGACAAGGACCTTCTGGCCTACAGGTTCAGCAAGAAACTGAGCAGGTTTGTCTTCAGACCAAGGACTCCTCTAGCCTTTGTGTTGAATGCAATAGTGACTCTGTGGGATCATTTCAGCCTGATCCAAGCTTTTTTCCATCAATGAAACTCCTTCCTTGTCTGCTCCTCAAGATTGAAATGGAGGGCATTCTAGTAATTCCCATACCAATAAACTGGTTCAGGAGGACACGGTATTCCCATACCATGTGGATTTTCTGTCCTAAGAGCTAATTTACTACACTATAAACAATTCCTGCAGTGCTCACACTCGACACTTTGTGCAAAAGTGAACATTAAATAATAAGTAACATGTATAGCAATAAAACAAGACACTTGCTCTATATTTCCAGCTGCACACTGCTTCAATGTTGCTAATGCAGTGCAAGCATGTGTGTGCCTAATAACAGGTACAATAGGAGCAGAGCAAGGGAGAGGAGCACTAATCAACTTGACACAAACAGGCTGGGCCCTGGCCACTGGCAACCAGTATCCATGCAATAGTAAAAAAACCCCTCTGATGCACACACCACAGCAATGCTCCTGTACTGGTGATGTCACTTTTTGCCTATGCCGACATGTTTCGATTGGATACTGCCAATGTTCTTTAAGAAAATAGGAGTTTTTATTTACTGTAAAATGCTTTTCCTGTAGTACATTAGGGGACATAGGTCCCTCTCCTATCTATTCTTATTATCCACTCCTACTTATGCTTGCTACAAAACTTTCCTTATAGATTTGCTTTGCCAGTGTCCAATATTCTGAAGGCAGCAGCAGCAGCATAACACAGTATACCTGAATTACTTCTCCTGTGTCACTCCAAGAAAACAGAATTGTATCAAATACTTACTGTAATTTTCCTTTCCTGGTGCCAATCCATGGCGCCAAGAAAAGGATTTTATGATCAAAGTCA
The DNA here is from genome assembly GCF_062004578.1 of Staurois parvus. NCBI lineage: Eukaryota > Metazoa > Chordata > Amphibia > Anura > Ranidae > Staurois > Staurois parvus. The sequence continues at coordinate 6,690,813 of NW_028317910.1, forward strand.
ACCCCCCCCCCCCCCTTTTTTGTTTTTGCTGGCTGACTGTTGAGTGTACTGGAAAGTGTCTGTATTGTATAAAGCCTTACCATGTGCAACCTACTAGGTATTGATTGATTAGGGCAGTTGCCATTTTTGTTTAAATTCTGCACTTCTAATCCTGTGGAAACAGTTTGTAGAAGGTCCTATTCTATTCCAGCAAGACTGTACCCCTGTGCATAAAGCCAGCTACCTAAATACATTGTTTGATCAGTTTGGTGTGGAGGAACTGCAGCCTGTGCAGAACCCTGACTTCAGCCCTACTGAACACCTTTGGGATAAAATGGAGCTCTGATTATGAGCCAGGCATTCTCATTTAACAGAAGTACCTTACCTCACTAATGGGCCCAAATTTCCACAGATGCACTCCAAAATCTTGAAGAAAACCTTCTCAGAATGGAGACAACTCCATGGTTTGGGAATGAGAACAAGCTCATAGTAGGTGTGAAGGACAGGTGTCCATAAACATTTGGCCACATAATATTTTAGAGCAGTAGTTGAGTAAGGGCAAAAATATTGTTCTTGCTCGGGACCTTTTGGTGACTATATCTTTCAGTGGTACTTACCTCTGGGTGGAAGTCGTGACAGGAGTGCGGTCGCCGTCTCAATTTCTGGGATCTCATTCGCTCACACTTCACAGAAGCGTTATGTGCGACCAAGTTAAGGTGACAAACACAGGTGTATATATCTAAGTCACTGACCTGGAAGAAATATGCACAGCAAGAATTCTAGCTTCACTGGATGCATATTTGTTATGGACCAAGTATGCATCCAGTGCTGCAGCCAGAGACAGCCAGGTAACTAGCATTTTCAAGGAGGTGAGCAATCAGAACCTGCATATTAAGCTGTTTTTTGTTATACACAATTTAGTGGGGTTCACACTATGAGAAAATTGGACAAACAATCATCTGATTTTCCACGAAGGTGCGTATCATGATGTAACCGACAACGGTATTAACTTGTCCAAAAATTCTTGAATGACAAAGGCAAATATTCCATCTCTTTTATGATCTCTGTCTTCATTGCCACCTTCTTCTCGACAGTAATTTCCAATCGTGCATTTTTTTATTCAATAATTTCTATATGATTACTGTACACATTGAGTGAAAATCGGACATTTTTTTCACGAAATATAAAGCTTTCTAGCGTGCGCCTCCATTTTTTTTCATCCAAACAGTCGCAACCAGCTCTCGAAAGCATCGTACTAACAAACAGATAACTGACCGATTGTTCCTCGTACAGAATTTTTCTTCTGATTTTCTTATAGTGTGTACCCAGCTTTAAGCTGCAACTAGATACAAATCCAATAGAGGGACATTAGATTTTCAATACACCATCACAACATATTCGGAATCAGCATTAGCAAATTCAAATTTTAAGGGGCATTTCCAAAAAACTACCACATAAATCAGGCTTTTATTACATTGTATTCCTCACAGTAGAAAGAGACGCCTCTTTTCATCCTCATCCTCTTTTCCTTCTTCATCCTCTTTTCCTTCTTCATTTCCATCCTATACTCTCCCAAATGTTGAGTCATTGAGCCTGTGTGTAACGTCTCCATCGCTTCCAGTCTGCTTTATCTCTGCGTAAATGGGGTGAAAAGCATCAGAACTAAAAGCTAAACTTCAGGAAAATTTAAAGATAAAGAACCCCTCAAGGTGTTAAAAAAAAAAATCAACTCGGGTTGCACTACTCACTTCCTTTCTGACCCCCTGAAGTATGTGTTTCTGCCACAAGATGATTTGTCCTTCAAAAAGAAAAAATACACTGCATGCCTTATGCCTCAACACATCTGGAAAAAGTATTAAAAAAATACACTCTGGGGGGTCTCTGAGAAGGAGGGGGGTCATGATCACAGACCCTGAAGGTGGGCTTTAGGAATACTTTGGAGTGTCATCTGTTTTTTCTTACTGTGAGGAAAAGTTTATTGAACAGCTAAATCCTATGGTAATGTGACGTTACAGTTTCTGTGATTGGTAGTATATTAGGAGGATGACATGAATTGGTGAAAGCAGCCGCTATCGGCCTATGAGCAGTATCACTGACTGAAGCACAGTATATGGCTTGTGCAGGCTGGAGCTTCTGTACATTGAAGGGCAGATTGCATAACACAAATCAAGAGCTGCCACTACAGACTACATGGAAAGGATATATTTTACTTCTTTGGCTTGTAATGAGACTTCAGAGAAAACGCTGCAGTCGCAGCTGGAGTCGCTGACAAGAAGGAGAAGATTACTATTCACAACCTTCTGCATGACAAACATCCTGCAGAGAAAAAAGCAGAGACACATCAGAGAAAAAAACAGGTGTATAAGGGGCAGGAGAGGATATATTAATATGGATTATCCTGACCAAAGATTAAAAAATAAACATTTCAAAATACTTTTCATTTTAGTGATGTAAATATGTACTCCCGCACTTAATTATTTAATACTTTCCTAATTCAGCCAGTCTCTAGGCTCCTTTTCACAAGTTTACCAGAGTAATCTTAGCTGCTTTGCTTAAAACAGCCCAATGTTTTACAGAGGCCAATAGCACACACATTAGTCAGAAAAGTACCCTCTCCCTCTCTCCCTGTTGGCTCCATTTACACAAGGCAGTGTGGAACTTTATTTGGAGAGCCTAAAGGAAAGGGGCGCCTGCTTTTCTCTCTTTAGAAAACCCCCGGTGTTCTGTAATATCATTATAATTAGTGCACGCTATATTTTTTTTTTTTAAAGTAAATATTTTTTATAGACATAGAAAATATATATATAAAATATCACCTCTTCTAATTGTCTATCACTAACATCATTGATAGTATGTATGACATGCGATCTTTGTTTGTTTACCTAACCATCTCTCTATGTATGGCTTTTGTTCATTCTTTTGCAATGCTTTTTCCTTTTTTTATCACACTTTATCGCTTTGTATTAAGTGTATATTTTTTATGCTATGTACTTTCTTAATACACTTTATGGAAAAAAAATATATCAGACTGAAAATGTGTATACCTAAAACAATTGACCCCGAACCCTTTAAACTCTAAATCCACCCTATCATAGTATATTGCAGCTAACCAGTCTTTAGGTGTGGTGGCTGCATTCATTTTCTTTTTTTCAGGCTTTTTTCAATTTTTTTACCTTGTGATCCTACCAGTAGCACACTTGTCCTACTTCCAACTCTCCTCATCTCCATATTATGGGTATGAGGGAGGTTTGTAGTCCATTAAGATGGCTGTGAACAATGCAACAGATAGAAGAACAGCTGCAGCAGAGTTCACAGAATGTTATAAGCTCACACGATTTCTAGCAGGATCAACAGGTATTTTCTGCACTTATGGAACATAGTTAGAAAATTCTCTTAATGCTTTATTTAGCAGACCAAAAGAGAATGAATAAGAAAAAATTCAATCTTCAGGTATACATGTACTTTAAATTTAGCTCTTTTGCCAACAGTTCAGCCAGCTAACCACAAGATGGTGCTCACAGCATAGACCAGAAGTGAATGCAACACATAGAGAACATTATGTAAGTGCCTTATCTACTAACTATACTGTGACATTAAAGGAAAGCTCCAGGAAATATTTTTGGTAAGGACTGTGGGAGGTAGGTCGGCCGTGTTAATTACATATATCTTCGTGCAGTCCTTCACCAGATACGGCTCTCTGAAAACTTTGATGAGAGCACAACTGTATCAGGAAGGATTTTTTTCCCAATTGAAACGCATTGGATCGTGCTTCATTAGGATTTTTTTTTGCCTTACTCTGGATCAACTGTGGGTATAGGATTGTGTATATGGGAGTTTTCAATATATTTTTCTTGCTGGCTGAACTAAATGGACTAGCGTCTTTTTTCAACCTTGCTAAGTAACTGTATTGTTAACACAGTGCCCCCCCACAAGTCCCCATTCATTGTTTTAACAGAATTAGGAATCATGTACACGGGGCTTTTGGAAAACTCTTCTGAACGATGGAAACTGACTGCTGGAAAACATAAGTTACAAAACGTCAGTTTAGCTGCGTTTATGCTTGTTTGCGTTTAGAAGCATTTTTAAAAGATAACCTCGGGAGACCTTCCCAAATGCCCAGAATGCACTGAAAAATAGTAAAAAAATAACTATTTCAGACATTTTAAGAGGAATACAGAGAGCAGAAGCAGAGAGAGCAGTATGTGTTGAGATGACCTGTCTTTTCTGGTTGTATTCACTATCATGAGCATAATGCGGCACGTTCTACCATTTTTTCCTTCACGTGACACCTGGAACTGACTGCACTGGTGTACCGGGTCCATTTGAATACATGGAAAACGCTTTGCATGCATTTCTGATGATGAAAAAAGGCTCTGGACAGCATTTGGATATGGAACAGTTAAAAAATGCTTCTAAACGCAAACGCTTATAAATGCAGTTAACTGCTTTTACAAGTGTTTGGCGTTTGAAACACCGATAAAATCTAATCCTGAACGCAAGTTTGGTGCATTAACAAAAATGACTGTAAACTCAACTGCCTGTAAACGACATAGTGTACATGGACACATAGGAAAACATTAGGGAGAGTTCAGGGGCTGCTGAAAAAAAAGCTCAACAGCTCCTGAACGTCAGTTTATCAGCTGCAGTGTACATGAGCCCTTAGGGTCATCATAGAATTCTATTACAGGGACTAATTCATTTCAAATAGTAACATGGACTGGAAGCATTTAGTAAACAGTACTGCTGAAATCCCATCAGAGTTTTTTGGGACAGAGATAAATGTAAACATATTACACCTACTAAGGACCCACAGTCCTTATTGAAAGTAATTCCTGAAGTTCTCCTTTAAAGAAGAGCTCCATTCTAATAGCCAAGCATGTTGATCATCTGCTGAAATCAATAAAAACTGATGTGATCTTGAAAAAAAAATAGTAATAATTTTTTTTTGTTCTGTTTTTTTTTTAAGTGTTCACAGGAGGAAGATGAAGGTGACTACGTTTCCCTGTGTGAAAGAAGGCACCTCATTAGATGTGCATGCTCCTTGTTCATCCCTGCTGACCAATTAAAAGTAAACTAAAGGGCCATTCATAATAGGGAGTCTGGGGTACTTTCTTTGCTATAGCCTGGCATACTAAAATCCCTGGGTCTGCACACTACATCATTAGAAACCCAGATGACATAAATTACATTTACCCACTTTTTGATTTGCTTAGGTGTATTAAAGGCTAAGGTATGTAAAAGGTACGGTATAAGGCTAGGTTCACATCTGCGGGTGGTGCCACTGTGGATCTGCACAAAAATCCGTGCAGCCGCACCACCCGCACAGATGAATGTAGACCCGCCCGCACTGGAAATCGCAACCATACTGGGAACCGAGGTTCCTGTGTGGGCTGTGTTTTGAGAAGAAGTGCAGGAACTTCTTCCCTGCATGTCCCGGGGCACGGGAGTCCATTCAAATGAATGGGCTCTCGCGCCCGCGCAAAATGCAGACCGCAGGAACGCGGATATGTGAACCAGGTGCAAAGGAGCACCCACCCTGTAAAGTGAACGTTTGAAGTTGATCCTTGTAGGTAGACAAGACTCACCTTTGGCAGTGGCCGCACTCGATGAGTCCATTGGCCTCCTGGATTGAGGTTTCATGTATGAAGGCTGGGTATTCGGTGTCACAGGGCTGTAGCATGTCCTGCTTTTTGTGCTTGTGAGCTGGTGATAGAAGAATGAAGATAAGTGGGTATTCGTTGTATAAACTCCAGCTTTTGTGTATGAAAGGGCCACATAGCAAAATCCTTGACTGGCTGTTGATGAGTAGATCCAAGCTAAATATGGTGTTGTTGCGAATTGAAAAAATCCTAAATGTACATCTGACAAGACTGCAAATGATCTAAGGTGAATGATGTACACGACTTATGATGAACGCTTGTGAAGAATATGCCTATCTCCATGCAGATGTTAGGATGGTCACTCGATGCTCTGGCTATTATTATCATAGGTCCTCTTGGGGATGTCAGGATGTAAAATAGAGCTGCTGCAAATGGAAAGTCCCCAAAGGTCTATTTTATGCTCCATAGCTGGTATAGCAGAGGCACCCGTGGAAGGATGGAGTGTGAACTGACAAGTAATGAATAAATATTTATTTAGAACACCAACATTGGTGTTCCAAGAAAAATAAATTCTTAGTTATGACAGCATTCATCAGGATTTTTGTTACTTTGTGGTCTGTACTATTTCACACTCCATCCCTCCATGGGTGTCTCTGCTACAACTTAGTTCTTTTTTCCTATTCCCTGCAACTCCATGCTAAAATTCTGATGTCCTCCAAGTGCACCCAGAATTGGGCAACTCCAAGCTTTGAGGGTGACCATCCCATCATCTTCAGGTAGACAGATGTATTTTCTACAATTGACAAGTTATCACAGGTTACATACACAAGTCACCTATGGTCATTGGCAAGCTCCAATGATGTGAGTTACAATCCCTCCCTATTTCAATTTTTGCTGAAAGATTGCCTGTTCTCAATCTTAGCTCAATACAACATTATAAAGGCTCTCCTGCCTACCACCTTTTATTTTCTCTTGTGGTTATTCCCAGGAGTTCTTCCTTTTTTTCCCTACGTAGGGAGCCATAAAAATACAATTTGGACAAAATAAACATATTGACTTTATTTCTTGACTACAACAGTGCAGCAGTGAAGCTACATTTCACAGAAATGCCTAATTTGCCTCCTTTTGCACACGTGGTCCTTCAAGAGGCTTCAATATTCATACAGGACAAGAGTAGGAATTATTCTCCGTCCTGACAAAGGCTGGAGCATAATACACACACTGCTGCTGCAAACAGGCGGTCTGAAGCTTTTTGATTCCTTCCTTCAATAACTGTACAGTTCACACAATGGGAGACAGAATAGCGTTTATTTGGACGTTTATTTGGACATTTTCATCATTTATAGGTGTCATTGGTAAAACAACTGTTCCTAGATATGGCTACAATATGGCACAGACAGTGCTATCCTCCAGCCCAAAAAATCTTTGGGGTGCAGGATATGTGTGGGCAACCTCCCACCAGAATGAGTGATGAGGGAGGACTATGCAGTATGTAAACGCAGTTATTAAAGTGGACCTGTCATTAGATATATTTTATCATGTGAAGTGCAGCATGCCAAGTCAGTGGTGTCCCGAGGCAGGTGCAGGGGGTGCGCGCCGCACAGGGTGACACCTACCGCACGGGGTGACACCGGACCCACACCACAAAAAGGTAAGTTGTAAAGCAAGCTGACGATCCCCGCAGGATGGATCGGATCTGCGGATTGGGGAGCATAATGGATCGGAGTCCGATCCATTATGCTCAATCCGCAGATCCGAACCATCCTGCGGGGATCGTCGGCATGCAACCTATACAGGGTGACACCAGACCCGCTACACGAAAAGGTAAGTTGTAAAGAAAGCCAACGGTGCCCGCAGGATGGATCGGATCTGCGGATTGGGGAGCATAATGGATAGGAGTCTGATCCATTATGCTCAATCCGCAGATCCGATCCATTCTGCGGGGATTGTTGGAGGGGGTGTCACCAAGTGTTATCGCACCGGGTGACACCAACCCTAGGGACGCCCCTGTGCCAAGTAATGTGGTAGTGTAACACAAAAGGTATTTATTACCTCTCACGGAGCTCACAGTACTCACCCTGACAATGCATTCATCTTCTTTTCTCTCCAGAAGGTCAGAGTCATTTTATTCAGGCATCAGGGTCACCATCTACTTTTTGGACTGAGATGGTGGCTCAGAGACACATTCATGCAAATCCTGGTGCCTGTGCAGTTCTTGATACATAGTTACACTGTTGCAATCTGATCACTGGGCAGGGGAGACTGAAGAAATGCTTTCTCCTACCTATAGCAAGTTGATGACACCATCACAGTCTAGGAAATATCATTGGACTGGAGCTCAAGGATAACTTTTCTGAAAAGCTTTTCTGATACTGCTGCTGCTGCATATCGTGACATGTCAGAAATATATTCATGCAGACTTGCACAGTTATTGAGAGGTCCACTTTAAGTAACAGTTCAGTTTACAGAGCACATGAAAGCTAAGGCTTAGGGCCATTTCACACTATAGAAACACAGTGCAGATGCATTCTGGATGCTTTTTTGGTGCGTTTTTGACACGTTCCAGTGCGGTTTTTTATGCATTCCAGTTAATTTTTTCCTCTTTCGTTTTCTTCAATTTAACAGTTCTGTGCAGACAAAATGCGGCCTGTTCTACTTTTTTTTCTGCAACTGGAATGCACTGGAACTGCAAGCACTGATGTGAACTAAGACATTGACAACCATGTAACCTACTTTCTGTGCGTTTTGGATGCAGAAAAGTGTGAACTGGCCCTCAAATGTACAAACTGTTTCAACAGCTGGAAAGTAATGTCATACTCATATGATCCTCTACTGTGCCATATAGCTTACAGAGACTGCAAGTTTGCAGATATGCCCTACATCCCCTCCTCCTGATTGCTCTTTGGTCTGCTAGTTATCATCCCAACCCATCTTCTATTCCTCCTATCAGTCCATCCCCCACAGTTATTACCTTTTGTACCACCAGCCCCTTCCTCCTAGATTGTAAGCTCCAAGGAGCAGGGCCCTCCTAACCCTCTTGTATTGAACTGTATTGTTGCTATATTGTCTCCCGTTATATTGTAAAGTGCTGAGCAAACTGTTGGCGCCATATAAATCCTGTATAATAATATATGACACTTATACTGAGCTCACTCACTCCTGTAAGCCCACCTAAGTCCTTTGTCTCACCTATCAGTTTACAGGACAGTGTCTCCAAGTGCAAGCCTAATCTCAACTTTCAGCTGGAGGGAGCTTAATATAAATCCAAGTTTTAGTTATGTAAAAAAAATGATACATTTGCGAGACAAGGGATGCCCTTGATTATCATATCACCCTCTTATACTTACAGTGATGAAAAAAGGATTTTGCTGGAGGTCACATGGCGGGTCAGATGATGGATGAGGCGTCGATGAGTTCACATGGATGGAGGGTTGATGAAAGAGATGTGGAGAGATGATGGGATATCATGAATCACATGTGACAATGATAACTACACATCATGCCCTAATAGAATCATTGCAAGAAAAAGACACCAAGAAACCACACCACCAACATGACTCTGCCTTACGTGTGGAAATTCGTAAACTCCACCCATTTCTAAGCAAAGTCCCGCCTCCATGCTCCTTGGCATTATCAGTTACCAGGTGCCTTCAATAAATTAGGTTGATAATTTGTATCTGTACAGCTTAGGTATATTATGGACTGGAGGAGCCATGGTCTGATATAAGAGGTCTGCACTTATACACAGTCATTGATCAAGTGCTCTGGAAGAACAGGATCAGTAGGGAGAGATCTACCTTCTGCAGTGTTCTCTGATGACCAGAAGGGACACAGATTAAACTCCAGAAAAAACCTGCAAGACAAAAAGGTGTGTGCGGGAAAGGTCAGATTTTACTTTTCAAAGGTAATCTGATTTCCTAAACTTTTTTTTGGCCATTTTTACAAGGGCAATGATACCCATAAAGTGCGATCAGAAAATTTTTTGAACTTCTTGGATTACCGACTCTTTTGTATGTCTACACAATGTGAATAACAAGAATAAAATAAATGAAGTTCACCTTTGGAACATGTGACACCCGTATTTGTAACATGTTCCAGCTCGTGCCCTGCTCACCCCTTCCACTGTGACAGTGGGTGGGGATCCTCTCCCTGCACCCGCTGTCACATTTTAATATTGGCCCTGCACAGCCGCATCACTCATTCACAGCAATCTTTGAATGAAGAAACTACAAGTCCTGTCTGACACTGCAGCAGACAGCTTGCAGTTCTCAATGGACTACGAGGGCACTAATGAGCAACCTCATAGTCCATCCAATTTTCCTCTAGCTTTGTAACTGAAAGCATGTAGGTATGGGCACAAAGCTGGAATGAGAGTGTGCTGGAGCCTGACATTGCATCCATCAAGCACTGACTGTGAGTGCAATGCTTTTTAGACTTTTGTAGGAATACACTTTTTTTTCTGCAAAAATAAGTGCATTTATTAATTTCTCCTAAAGTTTGAACTTATCCTTTAAATGCATATATATTATTATCTTACTGGGACCTTTTATTTTTTTCAGGTACTTATATAACCCTCAAGGTCGTACAATCTAAGGTCCCTAACTTACATTCATACATACACATATTAGGGACAATTTAGACAGGAGCCAATTCACCTACCAGCATGTCTTTGGAGTGTGGGAGGAAATCAAAATACCTGGAGGAAACCCACGCAGGCACAGGGAGAACATGCAAACTCCAAGCAGGTGGCGCATTTTTTTGTTTTCTGTTATTTTGAAAGTGTAAATGATGGAAATAAAATCTAACTTTTGTTGACATATTATAAGAATGTCTAATCTGTAATTTGATGCCTTTTGGAGATTTTTCCATCTTTCCTTGGCTTCTTTATGCACATTAATACAAATTTTTAGCTGGGGTGCCCAAACTTTCGATCCCCACTGTAAATACATTATTTTTCAAGGGCACATAAGGATTTCCTTTTTTTCTTATGCAATGGTTTTATTGTAAGTTTTCAATACAGAGATTCCACAGAATCAAGAAATAGTTTTACACACGTGAGGATTTCATTTGGTACGCTGTTTCAACATAAACTCTGCTCTAAATCATTTATTATTGGCTAACAAGGCTAGGCATTTTAGAAAATGTTTTCTTTTTTTAATACTAGAATGGTTTCAGACAATTACAGTTTTAAACAGAGATACCCTGCCATCTAGAATCTACAGTACTTTCTGCAAGCTGAAGCCACTTAATACGGCCTCCACCAAGGTTGTGATTACATTGATCTCTGATGGGTAGGCACCAAAATTCAGTGAGCAGGTTTTTATTGCTGGGTTGCTGAAAGCTGTTATATGACCAGGAAAGACGTGGCTGCAAAATACTTTTTTTCAATGTTTAACAATGAGCTTTGTATCTGCGGCCAGAATAATGAGAGCATAGGGTTTAGTAGCACAATGGGGATATAAATATGCTACATCACAAGGTAGGTAAATGACTTCATATGTGAACCTGCTAAAAATACACAGATTCTGCCACATTTAGTGATTTAGTGGGAACTATAGGTGGTTATTGAAAACAATTCTTTTTAAACTAGTTAAAAACAAAGAACAATTAAGAATTTTCCTTTGCTTTGTGTGTAGACCTGCCTCTGACAATTGCCCAGCTGGGAATTGCCACATTTGGAAGGAAATAGGAGACAAGGAAAATTCCAGGCTGGTGGTGTCTGTAAACATTCCTCTATAAATTGACGTGATATTTTTTAGGTATATGAATTGAATAAAGACACAATCAATCGGCTTATATCCGCAGAACCCTAAATCTGCAGAAGGGGATCCATTATAAAGCATTGGTCTAATTTGTTCAGATGAAAACATTCCTGATCCCCAAAGATCATCGGATATTTCCTGAATCAACAAGCTCTACATTGTTATTTATCTATATATATATATTTGCTGTGTAGCAGATTAATACAATTTTTCATTTTTTGTGCGTTTACCAGCTGAATCACATCTTATATCTGCAGTTACTGTATGTCCAATTGCCGCAGAACAGGGAGGGAGCAATACTTTCATAATGGCTTTGTGGGAGAGGCTGAGACTACTGTGGGGAAATCCCACCATTGTGAGGGGGCAGAGACACAAACTACTGCAGGAAATATCACCATTGTGGGAGGGGCAGAGACACAAACTACTGCAGGAAATATCACCATTGTGGGAGGGGCAGAGACACAAACTACTGCAGGAAATATCACCATTGTGGGAGGGGCAGAGACACAAACTACTGCGGGGACATCTCACCATTGTGGGAGGGGCAGAGACACAAACTACTGCTGGGAAATCTCACCATTGTGGGAGGGGCAGAGACACAAACTACTGCTGGGAAATCTCACCATTGTGGGAGGGGCAGAGACACAAACTACTGCAGGAAATCTCACCATTGTGGGAGGGGCAGAGACACAAACTACTGCAGGAAATCTCACCATTGCTGGAGGGGCAGAGACACAAACTACTGCAGGAAATCTCACCATTGTGGGAGGGGCAGAGACACAAACTACTGCAGGAAATCTCACCATTGTGGGAGGGGCAGAGACACAAACTACTGCAGGGAAATCTCACCATTGTGGGAGGGGCAGAGACACAAACTACTGCAGGAAATATCACCATTGTGAGGGGGCAGAGACACAAACTACTGCAGGAAATATCACCATTGTGGGAGGGGCAGAGACACAAACTACTGCAGGAAATATCACCATTGTGGGAGGGGCAGAGACACAAACTACTGCGGGGACATCTCACCATTGTGGGAGGGGCAGAGACACAAACTACTGCTGGGAAATCTCACCATTGTGGGAGGGGCAGAGACACAAACTACTGCAGGAAATCTCACCATTGTGGGAGGGGCAGAGACACAAACTACTGCAGGAAATCTCACCATTGTGGGAGGGGCAGAGACTCAAACTACTGCAGGAAATCTCACCATTGTGGGAGGGGCAGAGACACAAACTACTGGGGGGAAATCTCACCATTGTGGGAGGGGCAGAGACACAAACTACTGCAGGAAATCTCACCATTGTGGGAGGGGCAGAGACACAAACTACTGCAGGAAATCTCACCATTGTGGGAGGGGCAGAGACACAAACTACTGCTAGGAAATCTTACCATTGTGGGGGGGCAGAGACACTAACTACTGCTGGGAAATCTCACCATTGTGGGAGGGGCAGAGACACAAACTACTGCAGGAAATCTCACCATTGTGGGAGGGGCAGAGACACAAACTACTGCAGGAAATCTCACCATTGTGGGAGGGGCAGAGACACAAACTACTGCAGGAAATCTCACCATTGTGGGAGGGGCAGAGACACAAACTACTGCAGGAAATCTCACCATTGTGGGAGGGGCAGAGACACAAACTACTGCAGGGAAATCTCACCATTGTGGGAGGGGCAGAGACACAAACTACTGCAGGAAATATCACCATTGTGGGAGGGGCAAAGACACAAACTACTGCAGGGGAATCTCACCATTGTGGGAGGGGCAGAGACAGAAACTACTGCAGGGAAATCTCACCATTGTGGGAGGGGCAGAGACACAAACTACTGCAGGAAATCTCACCATTGTGGGAGGGGCAGAGAAACAAACTACTGCAGGGAAATCCCACCATTGTGGGAGGGGCAGAGACACAAACTACTGCAGGAAATCTCACCATTGCTGGAGGGGCAGAGACACAAACTACTGCAGGAAATCTCACCATTGTGGGAGGGGCAGAGACACAAACTACTGCAGGGAAATCTCACCATTGTGGGAGGGGCAGAGACACAAACTACTGCAGGAAATATCACCATTGTGGGAGGGGCAAAGACACAAACTACTGCAGGGGAATCTCACCATTGTGGGGGGCAGAGACAGAAACTACTGCAGGGAAATCTCACCATTGTGGGGGGCAGAGACACAAACTACTGCAGGAAATCTCACCATTGCTGGAGGGGCAGAGACACAAACTACTGCAGAAAATATTACCATTGTGGGAGGGGCAGAGACACAAACTACTGCAGGAAATATTACCATTGTGGGAGGGGCAGAGACACAAACTACTGCAGGAAATCTCACCATTGTGGGAGGGGCAGAGACACAAACTACTGCAGGGAAATCTCACCATTGTGGGAGGGGCAGAGACACAAACTACTGCAGGGAAATCTCACCACTGTGGGAGGGGCAGAGACACAAACTACTGCAGGAAATCTCACCATTGTGGGAGGGGCAGAGACACAAACTACTACAAGGAAATCTCACCACTGTGGGAGGGGCAGAGACACAAACTACTACAAGGAAATCTCACCATTGTGGGAGGCGCAGAGACACAAACTACTACAAGGAAATCTCACCATTGTGGGAGGGGCAGAGACACAAACTACTGCAGGAAATATTACCATTGTGGGAGGGGCAGAGACACAAACTACTGCAGGAAATATTACTATTGTGGGAGGGGAAGAGACACAAACTACTGCAGAGAAATCTCCCCACAGTGGGACGGACACAAACTCCAAAATAAATTATTAACTGTGAATGGTATTTTAGGATCTTTAAATACATATTAGACACTTACAAGACCAGGTTGCTAAGAAGCCATTGTGCAGCTGACATCAATGCAAAAAGCGGCTGAAAAAGACAAAGAAGATGAGATAAGTGCCAAGGAGCCCCAGTAGCTTTGTCTTGAATAAGTCCTAAATTCTGGAGATCAAATGCATCCAACATGGCTTTGAATTCATAAAAACACATTGTGCCGCCATTTTGTGGAATGACATTGCTTATAGCACACTATAGTATCCCTCCAGTGGTTGAGGAACTACAAATACCAGCATGCCAGCTGGCAGGGTAAGTTTGGCCTTGTAGTTTCTCAACAGCAGGTTGGCCATATTCATATCTGCCCCAGAAATTTTCTATGTGACATTTGGGCAGCCATCTTGTTCTGCATATCATCTTACATTAAGTAGAGTGCGGCCTCCACTGTGATGGTGATAGGGGTGTTTACACATCGCCTGGTAATCGTACAGCGTCACCCTGTAAGAGAAGAACCAGACATGGGACAAGTCTTCTCATCAGGGTTTCCACACATCAAGTTTGTCCTTTTGTTCATATGTGGCTCAGTGTTAAGTTTACATTTCCTTTGTTGTATATAATGTAGCTGGGTATACACTAGTATAATTTTGAACAAAAATGTGTATGTAAATTCTTAGAACATTTCAATGTCCTTTAAAAGTTTATGTTTACTTTTAGAATTAGATTTTGGAAAGAATGGATTTTACGAAATGAAAACCACATACACTGTTAGAAATTTGTACATTTGAGAAAAATTTTCCATCATGCCCCTTTGAGTTTTCTTATCACTGTAAATCAAAAACGAATGCCGATTTGGCACCCCCATGATCAGAAAAATAATAGAGTATTCTTATGAAAAATATTGAACAAAGTAGCTCTCCCATTGTCCTCAATGCTCTGGCAAAGCCTCCTCCTCATCACTTACAGTGCAGGGCTATTAACCCTGTATTGTACGTGGTGGAGGTAAAAGTGCAACGTCAGCCAGAGGCAGATTACATAGGAGTCTATAGGGGACCACACACACGGAAAAGAGCCTGCTGGAGTCAGGAAAAAGGTAATAGAAGCTTTACTGCATGCGCCTTGTGAGGAGGGTTCTTTTTTTGTTGTGTAGGGAGCAGGGGCGGGCTGACAACTCATGGAGCCCCCGGGCAATAGGGGATCATGGGGCCCCTGTGTCCTTGCCCAAACTCAAAAAACCCTATGAAAAAGGTACCAGGGGCATCTCATGGGGCCTATATATTATAGGTAGTTATTAAGAGGTTGTTAATTAAGTTATCGTGTCACCCAATGTTTGGTTTCCATTCAGTAGCCAAAAAAGGCATTCAAAAAAGGGGGGTTTGTGAAAAGAGATTCACAGAAAAGCGGCTACATTATGAACAGACCGTGACACTCAGAAAATTTTCCAAAAATTATGCTTTATTACACAGATATAAATATGACATATGGGCATTCGCCCTGGTTTACCATCACCTCAGTATGAGACAATAACACACAGACCTAAAACCATATAAAATGACATCAAGACCGGTCTAAATGTATGTGCAACAGAAAAAGTGACTGCAAGAGTCTAATATCTCTGTAGTACAAACACACAGGTAAACACTTCCCTGAAGAGGTGTATCCAAAAATTATACCATAGGTATACCATAATATTAAATAATGAATTTACACCAATATCATAATGGTGAATCCCGAACAGGGAATCCAAAAATTATACTATGGATATACGTATATCACATGTATGAAATGCGGTAAGCACAATAAGCGTAAAGAGGGGAACAGTAAGCCTCAGGCCTGTGTGGAAAAAGACATAAATGTCACATATATGATGCAATACATTCCTGTGCCGGCACACGTGGTTGGGGCCCGTTCATCTGTTATGTGAACAGCTGTATCATAAAGCTCTTGAATGGAAATAAGCCCCATTTATTCCTAGGATGGGAGAAAAGGTGCAGATTGCAGCACTCTGCTTGAAATGGTGTCTTCACCACTGTATGTGGACTACACACCACCCTTTGTAGGAAAAGCAAAACATATCCCAAGGAATCTTCTGCCTGTTGAGCTATATGCGGTATGTCCTGTATCCTACACAAAGCACCATAATGTCCCCATCCTGTAGTGAAACAAATAATGTGGGAAGTCACTGACAGAGCTTGCACTCAATAAGATATGTAGGTCATATTGATCACAGAGGACCGTATATCTAATGTCCTGTAACAATCCACTCACCACCTGTGCCGTGGATAAAGGGAATGAAAGAAATGTCCTTCATGGATATTGCCAAACACGGCCACAGAGGCCCAGGAACCACCGCTGACATCCGCCGATATACCGCGGGTTCCAGCCCCCTCTCAGCGCCTGTACTGCTCACGCTTGCCTCATGGCATGTGAAGATGGCTTCCTCCTTATGGGTCAGCGTGCGTTCCACCTAGTGCGCATGACCGGAAGTGACGTATCTGACGTATGACGTCATACGTCAGATACGTCACTTCCGGTCATGCGCACTAGGTGGAACGCACGCTGACCCATAAGGAGGAAGCCATCTTCACATGCCATGAGGCAAGCGTGAGCAGTACAGGCGCTGAGAGGGGGCTGGAACCCGCGGTATATCGGCGGATGTCAGCGGTGGTTCCTGGGCCTCTGTGGCCGTGTTTGGCAATATCCATGAAGGACATTTCTTTCATTCCCTTTATCCACGGCACAGGTGGTGAGTGGATTGTTACAGGACATTAGATATACGGTCCTCTGTGATCAATATGACCTACATATCTTATTGAGTGCAAGCTCTGTCAGTGACTTCCCACATTATTTGTTTCACTACAGGATGGGGACATTATGGTGCTTTGTGTAGGATACAGGACATACCGCATATAGCTCAACAGGCAGAAGATTCCTTGGGATATGTTTTGCTTTTCCTACAAAGGGTGGTGTGTAGTCCACATACAGTGGTGAAGACACCATTTCAAGCAGAGTGCTGCAATCTGCACCTTTTCTCCCATCCTGGGAATAAATGGGGCTTATTTCCATTCAAGAGCTTTATGATACAGCTGTTCACATAACAGATGAACGGGCCCCAACCACGTGTGCCGGCACAGGAATGTATTGCATCATATATGTGACATTTATGTCTTTTTCCACACAGGCCTGAGGCTTACTGTTCCCCTCTTTACGCTTATTGTGCTTACCGCATTTCATACATGTGATATACGTATATCCATAGTATAATTTTTGGATTCCCTGTTCGGGATTCACCATTATGATATTGGTGTAAATTCATTATTTAATATTATGGTATACCTATGGTATAATTTTTGGATACACCTCTTCAGGGAAGTGTTTACCTGTGTGTTTGTACTACAGAGATATTAGACTCTTGCAGTCACTTTTTCTGTTGCACATACATTTAGACCGGTCTTGATGTCATTTTATATGGTTTTAGGTCTGTGTGTTATTGTCTCATACTGAGGTGATGGTAAACCAGGGCGAATGCCCATATGTCATATTTATATCTGTGTAATAAAGCATAATTTTTGGAAAATTTTCTGAGTGTCACGGTCTGTTCATAATGTAGCCGCTTTTCTGTGAATCTCTTTTCACAAACCCCCCTTTTTTGAGCATCTCATGGGGCCCCCTACTAACCCCGTGCCCTCGGGCAGTGCCCGAGTTTCCAAATGGTCAGTCCGCCCCGGTAGGGAGTGGGGCTTTAATATGGGACTATTGTATTTTTGGAACCATATTTTTTGGGAGATTGTTTCACTAACTTTATGGATATTAATTTTTTTTAGATTAAATCTGAACTCCAGGATAAGCAAACATTTTCTAAATAAAAGAGGTATGTGTATTATTCTTTGAATCCTGATGTGCTTTGTGTCTGTCTTCTATATCTGTGCAGTAATCCAATGTGAAACTTTCCCTCTGTGCAGGAGCTTCCTGTAATACAGACCAGTCACTGCTGCTCTCTCTCCTTGTGCAGGGTGACTGGTCTTGTCTCCGCCCCCTCCTGTAGTTTTCTGCAGGCAGCCTGTAGTGGGTGGGGCCTGCTGGGTTTCTCCCACAGCTCTACTCTCTGCACAGGCTATGTACAGCACAGTGATGATGTCTCTGCTACTTATACAAGGTAATATCTGTGTTTTTAAGCCAGTTTGTGTACACAAAGTAGACTTATATAATTTGTGGCTACTGAGGAATATAAATTTAAATATTATACAAAACAAACAGAAATATATTCATTTAATTCTTAAAGACACATGAGATATTTTTCATGTGTTTGTTATGAAAAATTTCACATCACAATATTCAATTCACAAGCAGAAATTTTACATTGTTATTTTTTTCACATGAAATCAACACTGAAAATTTGTATTTCTAACGATTCTGTATTGGATCTCTACTTCAAAAGGCCCCTTTCCTTGCTCTCCTCAATACACACCTCATAGACATTCTAGTAATGCCACCGCAAGGACAGCAATATTTTTAGGATAAAAAACCCCTACACAAAATCTTTGTAAATTGACATTTATGTACAAAATACTGCAGAATCAATTATATAATAGAAAATGAGGAAAATCCGGAATATTCGTTTGATAGGTTTAGTAAATGGAAAAAAATCAATAGATCAGTAAATAACACTTTTTGTCTGAAACTCACTGTCTGAAGACCCCCATATTGAGTAGCTGTGTCATCAGCGAGCCATCCACTTCACCCAGAAAAGCTCCTGTCTGTGAGAGAGAAAATTGGAAAAGAGCATATGGAAAGGGGAGGGGGAAAGCTTATTATTATAATTAGCATGTATAGCATAATAAGCATGGTCCATAGTGAGCTTGGTTTAAAGCTCTTCATTTTAAGGTCAAGGGGGCATCCTTTGCATCTGGAGGAAAAGCGGTTTATTCTTTGCATACAGAAAGGCTTCTTCACAGTAAAGGTTGTAAAAATGTGGAAAAGACTTCCTCAGGATCCAGTTCTAGCCAGATCAGCTGATTGTTTTTTACAAAAGCTGAATGCATTTCTAAATGCACAGATTATGACTAGCTGCTAATATTTATAAGTAACAACACCAGAGATTGTTGGCCCATAAAATATTCAACTGTCTTAGGGGAGCAGGGAGGATTTTAGGATTTTTTTTCCCGATTGGAGTAAATTGGACCATGTTTTATGTGGGAATTTTATGGCTTTCCCTTTATGCACTCTGGGTAAAGTTCTTTATTTAGAGTCATTATTTTAATGTATGCACTTATGTTTTCTACTTAATGTCATTTTCCAACCTAACCATGTAACTGTTGTGACAATGCAAGACCCTACCTCTGTTAAAATATAGGAGAAAGCAAAACAGGGTTCTCAAGAATACAGTTTGAGTGGCTCTAGAATGTTAGTTCTGAACAGAGAAAGGTGGGTTTTCATTTTTCTCTGGGTTTTGTAAATCCCGGATAAGGGTCTGGACCTCAGAGACTTCAAAGTGCTTTGGGTGAGAAGAAGTCTCTAAACTAGTGTTCAGGTCTTACTAAAGAACAGCAGGCTGAGTGTGCAGATGTGCACACCTGTTATCATCTCGTCATCATCAATAGTCTGGTGCTCTGAGAGACAGGAGGTCTCAGCATAGGAGTCAGGAGGACTCCAAGATTCAGTGAGGCTGAACAAGGGAAACCAGATGATGTGTGTCTGCACAGTGCAAGTGCAGTTGGTGGCAGAGTATCAGGGAGCTGCAAGAGAGCTAATTGTCAGGTACAGAGTTTGTACACGAGCACACAGGTGCTATGTTAGATGGTCTGGAGGACCAAAGCAAAGGGCTTGAGCAGTGGCATTGCTAGCGAGAGCCAAGAGACTGAACGTCATTTATGTTTGTGTTGATGGTGGAAACCCCTGCCTAGACATCTGACTTTCTGTATGAACTTTTTTCATTCTTGTAATAAAAGTGAGCCAACAAGCCCTTGAAAAGCATTTCTGGAGTGGATTAGACTCACTGGGAAGCACTACTCTTGAGCGAATCCCTTAATCTAGCTATTGTTATATATGTGCTTCAACTTTGGAGACTCTCAAAATGTATAGAGTTAGGACTGCAGATATACTGAGGTGCCCCAAAGTGGCCTCTGCAGCTTATGCATAAATTTGTAAATGTGTGCAAACTAAACTGCTTGTTTTAATTTGAACTGTTAGACAGGGCAATTTGTTTTTTTGTAGGCTGGCTAGTAAGTGAGCTGTGAATTTTTGTTTGTTGTTCTTTGACATGCGTCACCCTTGCATGGGCTCCTTGCTGCAAAGGCCAGTTAAAGAGTGGGGTGTTTGCTATTTGTTTGTACTGTTGGTGAATTGGTGAGGGGGGGGCGCACTGCATACCTTCACTGCCATTTTGTTATTGCTGGGTGCCCAGTGCGCTCCTATACCTTTAGGGAGGGGTGGTCTCCCTCCAGGCATACCTGCCCTTAATCTATCCATTGTTATATATGTGCATCAACTTTGGAGACTCTCAAAATTTATAGAGTTAGGACTGCAGATATACTGGGGTGTCATGACGTGGCCTCTGAAGCTTACGCATATATTTGTAAATGTGTGCAAACTAAACCGCTTCTTTTAACGTGAACTGTTAAACAGGACAATTCCATTTATTGCAGGCTGTCAGGTAAGTGAGCTGGGAATTTTTGTTTGTTATTTTTTGACTTGAGCGAAACCCCCCAACCTATCACACTATATAAAGCTGGTCATACACTATGCAGCTTTCTGATGCTGCCGATGAACCAGACATAACTCTACAAGTGGGTGGCCCTATAAACCACCTCCTGTCTGACATCCTTCACTTGAAAAATCAAAGGAATCAAGCAAAAAACTTGGCCTAAGCAGCTGCATCCAATGAGAAGCAGACACTGTTTGTGTTTTTGACATCTGGTGAGGTTGCCAGAACAGGAGATTCACCCATCTCAACTGTATAGATTGGATGGAGGAATTTGTTAGATTTTTTTTCATTCAACCCACAGGCTCAACAAAAAAATCTGGATACAAAGAAAACAAACAGAGGGCGCACCGGCCCAGTTCATTATCGTAAAAATATTTATTGAAAGGATAAAAAGTAAGCATCGTACTGACAATTGACATACGGATCAAAGGCACATCACACTAACCACGGTGTCCAATCCACACTGCATATAAGTCCATAAATGAAACCCTGGACTTCCAACAGGCTAACGCGTTTCGAGGACACAGCCTCTTCCTCAGAGTGTGATGTGCCTTTGACCTGTATGTCAATTGTGAGTACGATACTTACTTTTTATCCTTTCAATACTTTTTTTTTACGATAATGCACTAGGCTGGTGCGCCCTCTGTTTGTTTTCTTTGTATCCAGTGACATTGGACTACCCCAGTCCATTGAGGGCAGCAAAGAGTGCATTTTGCAGGTCATCTGAGATGTTACCCTAGGCCTAGCTGAGTCTGTCCCCAAGTGCAGGAGTACAGAGTTTACTGTGTTTTCAACAATAAAAATCTATCAGTGCATGGCCAGCTTAACTGTGATTGAAAGAAGAGATGAGAGGCTGGGGGGAAAGAGGAGAGGCAAGAGAGGGGGATAGAAGGGGATGGACGGTGGGGAGAAATGAAGATAGGGAGGAGAGAAGAAAGGAAGTGGGGGGGGGGGTGAGAATAAGAGTAACTCATTGAGAAATAGAGAATGTGGGGAGAGAGAAAGGTGCCGGGAAGAAGGAGCAAACTAAACAGTGGTAGCAAACAAGGGGGAGAGAGTACAGAAAGACAAGGAGGGGGATGAGGAAAGGAAGAAAGGGGAGAAAAGGAAGCAGGGAGAGGAAAAAAAAAGGGAGGGAGGTGGGAGAAAGAAAAAGAGGGAGAGAAAAAGAAGGAAGGAGGGAGAGAAGAGGAGGAAAGGGGGACAGAGAGCAGGAGAAAGCAAGAGAAAAAGTGCGGTTAAAGGAAATCAGGGGAAGTGAGGTGAAGAAAAAGTGGGAGAGAGGAAGTGATGAAGCGGTGGGGCAAGGTAAAGAGGGAGCAGAAGAGAGGAGATTAGGGCAGAGGAAAAAGAGTGAGAGGGGAGTTAGAAAAGGGGAAAGGAGAGAGTAATAAAGCCAAGAAGGAGATATACAGAGAAGGTGAGAGGGTGGGTGGGGGTGAGTGACAGCAGCAGGCAGGGTTGGAGGGATGTAATACGCCATGCTTTCACCTCTCTCCAGGTGTGCGTACAGTTGTACACATTGGCAGTTAATGGGTTTTTAATGACGAACAGGCCGGGATACAGATGGAGAATCAGCGGCTCATTATATCAAAGTCCTTGAAATCCATCTAAGCCACCCACTGTCAGAAGAAAGTCTCGCTGTGAGCTCAACGCCTTTCCTGTATCACCACGCCATCCTGAGCCTGCCAGCCTCCATTATAATGGTGATATGAAGATTATTAAGGCTGTGCAGTGATAGTGGGACCAGCGCCATAACCCAGAACAACCAATCAGGAAATCTTATTGCTCAGTGAATGCGCAGTATTACTTAGTGAACCCTCAGGATTCTGTGCTGAATAATTCTGAGAATTCCCCAAGCCTCATTCCAGTCATCTAACCCCCCCCCCCAATGCCCTAAGTGCACCCCCACTCACCTGTTCGGGCTGTCTCGCCACCACAATAAAGCCGTTATTGTCTATGAGGAAGCAGTTCAGTGTCTGCAATAGACAGAATGTCTGAATGTCACTTTGAACGCCAAAACACATCAATAATTCTACCCTATGACTGCAGACTGGGACACACAGTGGGAAGGTGACACTGCAGCACAAACTGCTGGCCAACCTGGAAGCAGGACAGTTCATAGTAAACAGAAAGAAGAAAATACATGAAATCCGCTGACAAGTCGCCAATCCACTCCCACAGTTCAGTTCTGCTTTTTTTTGTTACTTTGGCACTCACAGCCCTCTTTAGAGAAGATGCAGTTTGTTTATTTTACTTTATATCTTTAGACTTTATTTGTAAAGCCCAACATTTTTTTCCAATTGTATTGAGTAGAGAGGGGTTAGGACAAAAGGAAGGAAGGGAGACCCCTCTTAGACAGCTCTCACCGGCACAGGTATCTCCTTTGGAGGATTTCCTTTCTATTCTTGTTCTGTTACAACTGTAACATTTTGGTTTACTTATCACATTCTATATCTGAGATGATGGTCACTAAGACAAATAAAGAGGGTGACTTTCATAAGTAGGAATCAGACATACAGTAATAAAAGCCTGACAGAGGCTATAACCCTTCCACACTCCATTCAAAACTAAACATTTAGGCTTTAATCAAGAAAGACTTGACGGTTTACTACTTGTTTGTGGTCTTGTTTTTCTTACTGTCCATGCCTCTCTCTCCCCATTTTCTGTTTTATAGAAACATCTGTTCAATGGGGTCATAAACAAGAATAAAAACCTGACAGAAGTTTTATCTAAAGCTGAGGTTTAAAGAGAAATTCTAGCATGAAAAATCTACTATGTTAAATGGTTACTTGTAATATTTTTTCTTCTTTATATTTTTTCTCTTCCTCTCTGGAAGTGTCTGATTACTGTGCTGGCCCAGCACTTCTGTCCCTCTCTTCACCTACCTACATAACATTTTAGCTTTGTAGCTGTCAGGGAAAAAGTGAGGGTTCTGGGAAATCTTGGTGCCCCTCCAGAGGTTGCCAGGGGTTCCTTGTGCAATTTCTGCCTCTCAGATAAGTTCATACTGGCATCATTGATATTTTTAGCTATCTGTAAGGGCGCAATTTTTCTCAATGACCACAAGTGTAAGGAGCATTCTTCCCACTGACCATCACACTAATGCATCTTGAGATGTAGATATAGTCATTTTTAGCAGGGGTTTCCTGAGACCGGAAAGTTAGTTCAAGGGTTCCTTTGTGAAAACGTTGAGAAAGGCTGCTATAAAGGGTCTGTTATGTGACAGTCTGCTGGAGCTGCTAACATCACATCCAAGGTGGTGGAGCCCAGGAGCAGTATCGGGGCTTTTTGATGTCTACAGAAGGGAGGCTTTTACAGATAAATAACGTGTATAAAATACATTAAATGCACATGCATCTTACAGGATTTCTTTTGTTGGAATGAATGATCTGGAGACAGGGTCTCTTTAACCACTTGCCCTTTTGACAATTTACCCCCCTTCCTGACCAGGCCTTTTTTTTGCGTTATGTTGCGTTACATTTTTTGCATTGACAATTGTGCAGTCGTGCAACACTGCACCCAAATGAGATTACGTCCTTTTTTCCCACAAATTGAGCTTTCTTTCTGTGGTAGTTGATTGCCTGTGCGTTTTTTATTTATTGCGCTATAAAAAAAGACCAAAAAAACAATATTTTTGACTTTTTGCTATTAAACACATCTAGTAAAAAAATTTAAAAAATCTAATTTCGTCATAAATTTAGGCCAAAATGTATTCTGCTACATGTCTTTGATAAAAAAAAATCCCAATACGTGTAAATTAATTGGCTTGCATGAAAGTTTTAGAGTTTACAAATGGTGGTATAAATACTGGAATTTTTTTCATTTTTACTAGTAATGGCGGTGATCAGTGACTTATAGCGGGACCGTGACGGACATTCTGACACTGAGGGGAACTGACTTGGTGTCAATGACATCTCCAGTGACACCAATACAGTGATCAGCGCTAATAAAAAGTACTGACACTGTACTAATGGCACTGGGCAGGAAGGGGTTAACATGAGGGGCGATCAAAAGGTTAACTGTGTGCTGGGAGTGTTTTATATAGGGGGCCGTGTCAGTGTGCTTCACTGTGCACAGCCATTCAGAGCAGTGTGCCCGAGCTGACAGGGAGGAGAACTGTTAGTAAACAAAACAGTTCTCCTCCCCATCAATCACCGGGTGCCGGCGAGTAATCGCCAGACGGGACCCAATGATTGACAGCTGCGGCCGCAAATGGCGGTGTGGCTCGCACGCGCCCCCTACCAGGAAATGCAAAATCACGTATATATACACATGATTTTGTGCACCTGTACCGCCCTGTAGCAGTATTTCTGCTATAGGCCGGCATGGAAGTGGTTAAATACTGGCAATTCAGCAGAAGATTGGCAACTGATCACAACCGTCCTGTATTGATTGCATTTATTTCTGATTCACACAACAAAGACTTCATTCATAGCCTCAGCTCTCACCATGGCCACTGTCACCATAACACCAACAAGAGCCTACAGGATAATCAGGCTAATGCCTCCCCTTCTAGTATTTTATTTATTTATTGCAGGTACTTATATAGCGCTGTCAATTTTTATGCAGCGCTTTACATATATATTGTACATTCATATCAGTCCCTGATGCTCAAGGGGTGTACAATCTAAAGTCCCTAACTTACATTCATACATACACATACTAGGGTCAATTTAGACAGGAGCCAATTAACCTACCAGCATGTCTTTGGAGTGTGGGAGGAAACCCACGCAGGCACAGGGAGAACATGCAAACTCCAGGCAGGTGGTTCTGTGGTTGGGATTCAAACCAACGACCCTAGTACTGCCAGGCGCAAGTGCTAACCATTTAGCCACTGTGCTGCCCAGTAACTAACACCTCCATAACACCGCCTGATACAGTTGGCTACAATGTAACTATGTTTTCTATCAATCAATAAGACTTGACCACATATAACCCTGGCTCTGTATTGCTTCATTTAAATTGACCACATACATTAAAACCTGACCATACAATCTTCAGCATTATTAAAACTATGTAATGGGGCCCACCAAAATAACTCCTTCAATTTGTATCCAGTCAGGCAGGTCATAGCACTACACAGCTGTTGGTAAATCTAAAGGAGATACAATCTGTAAAGTGTTTGGCCAGATTGAAGTGGAACTAAACTGAACAAATATCTCCTCATTCCAGCAATGTGTTTTTTTAATCCCTCGCCAGCCGCTGTCTTCTCCCTGGCTATATCCGGTGTCAGGTTTTAAGCCCTTTTGATTGGCCGGTGGTGAAATGACATCATTCTGTGCATTCACATGGGAGTCCATCATTCTTCACACAGATGGAGTGTGCCAGGACTGCATGCTGAGCTGCGCATGCGCAGTGTAGTGTGCATTCAATAGAAGACTGGAAGGAGGCAGGTATGTATTTCTTATCGCAGAAGAAACATTGCATGATTTCTAGTAGTTTTTTATTACTTACATTTAGTTCCACTATAAAATCACTTTCTAACAATAAATTAATTAGATAAAGTATTGGTAGAGCGCCAAATCTTATATAGATGTCTCCAATGTAATAACAGAGGCAGCTCTGTAGAGACCGATGAGCTCCAGATGGGTCATCGGGATGTTAGCAATATGCAAAGTGCAAAGAAGACAAAAACACTAGCTAAAAGTCCAGCTAATTTCAATAATTACAATGGTAACAGTAAGTAGCCAACACATTTCTGGGAATTTACTTATCCCCCTTCATCAGGGCTTGTAGAAATACATAAAGGTTATAAAGCTTGACCAAAATGGTTATCTTGAAGGCTGATTTTTGTTCCCATGCCAAAGATCATTCAGTATGCTATCCTGTTAAAAACCTATGCAGAGCAACAACAGTCTTTTTTAGGATAACCAGCTCTGGTGAACGTTTAAACCTCCCTTTATCTCTATACTGTAAACCCTGATGAAGGGGATTGGTGAAGTTCCCGAAATGCATTGTCTAGCTGCAGTAATATTATGGTTAATAAAATAAACTGGATGTTCAACTACATATGTGTTGCTCCCCCTTAGATTTATGTATCACTACACATTGCCGACAACAAATTCATTGGGATGCATTCTAACACCTAATGCTGGACTCCATTAACTACATTTTAGAACCCGTTTCCAGGTTTCTATAAATATATGGTTTCCCAAACACTTTAATATTAATGTGGTCCTTGTAGTGTACATGTTTAATGATCTGTGATTGTATAATGTCACTTATCACATTACCTCATCCTCACAGCTCATTGGACACATCCCGTCCACATCGCTACACTGCAGAGAAGACCGAGAACTTGGTCAAGTATTTCATACACAGAAAATATATAATTATTACATTAAACTGTCACATATAATATCCTGTCCTGGCTACAAACATCTGTTCCTTTGGTGACCTTGTAATAAGCAGAAATCATTTGACTTTTATTTTTTTACCATTTTTTCTCAATCAAGAATAAATAGCAATTATGAACTTGTAAGAATGACTAGCTGATTTAAGAAAGCTTTTGTGGCGAAAATAGAAATCTTTTTTACTTTTTTAAAAAGCTAAATTTTGTACAAAAATGGAATTGAATTCAGCCATGCAGCTAAATCAGCATACAAAATGTTCACTTTTGAAGCTAACAGCGAGGGCAGCTGTTAACCCTAAAGCCCACATTGCGGTGTGTCATGGCTTCTTTTTTTTCTTACAAACAAAAGCCACATAATCAGCAGATCCTCGCCTGTTGATCACTTGTAAATAAAAGGTACAACTTATAGCGCCGGGGCTTGATATGGCTTTGTTAATTTTACATAGAGGGGGGTGTGATATGGATAGCCCACTTTAATTTTCCCTATTGACCTTTAGGACACTTTGCTTAAATTCTGGCAAACTGAAAATTGCCAATGTTGTTCATCCCTACCAATACGTACAGTATATTCATATTCCAATTTTATAATACTTCATAATTGGTTGGACAGTGATTTTCGATGCTCCAAGTCAAGTTCAGACTATCAAGCTGTCCACTTAGGTTCTTTATATAATAACAGACTAGTTTTCTAGAATGACTGTTTTGCTAGAATGACTTCTGTATACTTGGAATGGTTGTTGTGGAATATAGAGACAGTTGGGGTGGCCATACACTTATAGATTTTTTTGGCTCAGGCTGAGGGCTAAGTAAAAAAATGTAACAAATTCCTCCTTACACACTATGCAGCTTGGATAGATGAATCTCCAGGTGCAGGTATTGTATTTTGACAGCCGATCCTGCCAGTTGACATAGTACCCAAGCAGAGGCTGCATCAGACTAAATGCATCTGCTTTTGGCTGACAATTTCCCACCTGGCTCCTTTGATTGTTAAATCAAAGGATGTTGGGTGGAAAGTGGCTGAGGTGGCTTCACCCACTGAGTGAATTTTCTCATCTCCTTTTTCTACAGTTATGCATTTGGGAGTCTGAAGGTTGGTTAAGCTGATATGTGTTCCAAGATAACAGATATTAACATCTCTTGTAAATATGTGCTGCTTGTGTGCTCCTTAAATTAATGATTTAAACATATTTATGTTTGGGAGGGTCCTACATGGCAAATGGCCAAGACTGCAGCTCAAAAGCCTCCTGTTTGATCAAGCGGTCAGATCCTGGTACATATGCCATATGTAAAGAACTCTGTGCTTGTCAATCTCTACTTTTAGGAACGCTTCTCTTAGTAAATAACGGAACGCTTCTCTTAGTAAATAACGGAACGCTTCTCTTAGTAAATAACGGAACTCTTCTCTTAGTAAATAAACTTTCAAAACCTTCCTGTGAGCAGAGGTTGTTAAGCTGCCCATACACTAGTAGATATTTTAAGAAATGTTTGTACATTCATACGATAATTCTCAGCGCATTTGATAAATTGAATAATAATGTTTAAAAGTATTAAAAAATGTTTGCTTTGAACATTCAATTTTTGGAAAGAATGGACTTCCCCGAATAAAAACGAGATTTAAGTTTGAAAAATGTGTTCATTTGAGAGAAATTTTAATCTAACTCCACTGAGTTTTCTTGTCACTGCTGTAGAAAATGAACGTCAATTTGACCTCATTAATAAATGGAAAATTGAACGTTCTTTAAGTGATTGACTTCTAACAAACTTTTACTGGTGTACTAGCTTTAAATTTATTATTATTTCGCTCTCCCATGTACGGGACAAGGATCATCAGGTATCTACCCCTTGCCTGTCTATAGCCATACCTGCATTCATTGGGGCCTCTCTCTCAGTCAGATGTCCTTACATGCATTCCCAGCTCTACCCCACTGAAGGCAGTGGAGTATCACTTATCCTGCTGCATTCCCCACAAAAATGAGACTTCAAATGAGATCCTTTGAAATGGCTGCAGCAGTTGAATAAAGCTGGAGGCTAAGAAATTAAAAAACTAAAGCCAACAGTTTTTGTTTTAATTTTTGAATAGAGTAGGTAATTGCTTAATGTCTTAACAAGTTCTTATTTTGCCATCTGCCACCTTTATCCTACTGGGAAGATTTTCCTGCACTTCCTGTCCCAGAAACACAACAGGAAGTGAGAGGAGATTTCGTCAAAGGGAAATCCTCTTCAAATAAGGGGAATCCTCACTTAGATGGTCACCAGTGTCCCCACTAAAAGATTTCTATTCTTCCTGTGTTGGTAAAAATTCCACATTTTTCTCACTTTTAGTCCATGCGCAGTTGTCACCAGGACAAATAGAGAAAGTGAATCTACCCAGTGGGGACACTGAGAGCACAAAAACTGGACTGAGGTTCAAACCCTACCACACTCCATCCAAAATGTAAAACAAACTGACTTTAGATAGAATTTTTGAGCTTTGAAATAAAAATATTACAACATTTACAAGTTATATTACAAGTTTTTTTTTCAAGAATATGCATGTAAGAATACATTGGAAAAGCCATGAAGAGAAAGAAGAATTTCAAACTTACATCAGTGTCATTAGGCTGAGGAGAGAGGTTACCGGGCACCACACAAAAGATAAAGGAGAAAGTTAGAGATATGCTGTTGATGAAAAGAAGAAAATTGAAGAACGTTGTATTCTACATGTAGGAGGGTTACAAACTGAAGGAAGGGGAGAGAAGTACATCAGAGACGGGCATATGGAGCCAATACTGAAATTCCCAGGGGATGCCTCTGGCCCATATGAACCATCACTTCACATATACCATATGGCCAAACATTCATGGACATTCATTTAGATTTGCCCCACCATCCTTTTTGAGGCAAGAACAGCCTCCACTCTTCTAAGAAGGCTTTCCACAAGATATGGGAGTGTATCTGTGGGAATTAGGCCCATTCAACCAAAAGAGGATTTGTGAGGTAAGGCACAAAAAGACCTGGTTTGTCAGTGGCATGTTACAATTCATTACAAGGGTGGTCTGTAGGGTTGAGGTCAGAGCCCTGTGCAGACCACTTGAGGTCCTCCACACCAATCTGGTCGCATCATGTCTTTATGAAGCTGGCTTTTAACACGGGCACAATCATGCTGGAACAGAAAATGGCTTTCCATTTTGGATTGGAAGAGCACAATTGTCTAAAATGTCTTTGTATGCTGTAGCTTTAATAGAACCCTTCACTGGAAACTCCTGAATCCAGTCAATTAAAGGATGTCAACATAGTTTGGGCCATACAATGCAAAAGCTAATGAACCATCATGGCTCCCTCTACTTTCTTTTCCATAATTCCTGTTATCATAAAACATGGTGCCATGCACACTTATTGGAATCCTGCACAAAACAAATGTTGATCCCTCATTTCAATGAACCCCAATTTATATATTTTTACTGTAAATTTCAGGCACATGTTGGAAAACCAAAGAAGCAAAAGGCCAACTGAATACACAGTGTCCTTTTCACTGACCTGTCGTGTCACCTTCCAGAAAATATTCCGCAGTAGAGACAGCTTCATCTGAACTCCGATGGCTACGAAGACAACAGAAAAAAGTTAGCAAAGACTGTGTGCTATATACTTTATCATGCAGTTTTTATTTATTTATTACAGGTACTTAGATAGCATCATTAATTTACGCAGCGCTTTACATATACAGGTGAAGCTCAAAAAATTAGAATATGGTGCAAAAGTTCATATATTTCAGTAATGCAACTTAAAGGTGAAACTAATATTTGAGATAGACTCATTACATGCAAAGCAAGATAGTTCAAGCCATGATTTGTCATAATTGTGATGATTATGGCTTACAGCTCATGAAAACCCCAAATCCACAATCTCAGAAAATTAGAATATTACATGCAATCAATAAAACAAGGATTGTACATAGAACAATATCAGACCTCTAAAAAGTATAAGCATGCATATGTTTCAGTACTTGGTTTGGGCCCCTTTTGCAGCAATTACTGCCTCAATGCGGCATGGCATAGAAGCTATCAGCCCGTGGCACTGCTGAGGTGTTATGGAAGACCAGGATGCTTCAATAGTGGCCTTCAGCTCTTCTGCATTGTTCGGTCTCATGTCTCTCATCTTTCTCTTGGCAATGCCCCATAGATTCTCTGAGGGGTTCAGGTCAGGCGAGTTTGCTTGCCAATCAAGCACAGTAATCCCACGGTCATTGAACCAGGTTTTGGTGCTTTTGGCAGTGTGGGCAGGTGCCAAGTCCTGCTGGAAAATTAAGTCAGCATCCCCATAAAGCTCATCTGTGGAAGGAAGCATGAAGTGCTCCAAAATCTCCTGGTAGATGGCTGCGTTGACCCTGGACTTAATGAAGCACAGTGGACCAACACCAGCAGATGACATGGCTCCACAAATCAACACAGACTGTGGAAACTTCACGCTGGACTTCAAGCATCTTGCAGTGTGTGCCTCACCATTCTTCCTCCATACTCTGGGTCCTTGGTTTCCAAATGAGATGCAAAAGTTGCTCTCATCAGAAAAGAGGACTTTGAACCACTGAGCAACAGACCAGGTCTGTTTTTCTTTAGCCCAGGTAAGACGCTTCTGACATTGTTTGTTATTCAGGAGCGGCTTGACAAGAGGAATATGACATTTGAAGCCCATGTCCAGGATCCGTCTGTGTGTGGTGGCTCTTGATGCACTGACTCCAGCCTCAGTCCACTCCTTGTGAAAGTCCCCAACACTTTTGGATGGCCTTTTCCTGACAATCCTCTCCAGGCTGTGGTTATCCCTGCTGCTTGTGCACATTTTTCTTCCACACGTTTCCCTTCCACATAACTTTCTATTAATGTACTTTAATACAGCACTTTGGGAACATCCAATTTCTTTTGCAATTACCATTTGAGACTTTCCCTCCTTATGGAGGGTGTCAATGATGGTTTTCTGCACAACTGTCAGGTCAGCAGTCTTTCCCATGATTGCGATTCCTACTGAACCAGACTGAGAGACCATTTAAAGGCTCAGGAACCCTTTGCAGGTGTTATGGCTTAATTAGCTGATTAGAGTGGGACACTTTGAGCTGAGAATATTGCACCTTTTCACAATATTCTAATTTTCTGAGATTGTGGATTTGGGGTTTTCATGAGCTGTAAACCGTAATCATAACAATTAAGACAGATCACGGCTTGAACTATCTTGCTTTGCATGTAATGAGTCTCTCATATATTAGTTTCACCTTTTAAGTTGCATTACTGAAATAAATAAACTTTTGCACAATATTCTAATTTTTTGAGTTTCACCTGTATATTGTACATTCACATCAGTTCCTTACCCTCAAGGAGCTGACAACCTAAAGTCCCTAACTCACATTCATACATACACATACTAGGGCCAATTTAGACAGGAGCCAATTAACCTACCAGCATGTCTTTGGAGTGATGAAGCCGAAGTACACGGAGGAAACCCACGCAGGCACAGGGAGGACATGCAAACTCTACGCAGGTAGTGCCATGGTTAGGATTCAAACCTATGAGACGGGTCTGTGCTGTGTGGCAGAGCTGAGTACCAGAGCTAGGACTGGATTAACAGAAATACATTTCCTTTTGCAGGGAAAAGCTCTTATATATGTATTTCTTCTGTGTATTTAGCTTTTTAGTTCAGCATTAAAGAAGTCATCTGTTTTTTTTTAATGATTAAACAGAAACATTCAAAGCACAGGTCGACCATGGACTCAATAGAGAAGAAAGCAACGAGTGCAATTATTACAATCCAATTTCCGCACCCCTTCATCTCTCTGACCCTAGACAGCTGCCTGCGTGGCATACACATCAAAGAATAAGACTCGGATCTCCCTCCTTTGTCTTGGATTCTGCCCAAACTTCCTCCCTGTAGAGAACTTCAGAATAACAATCCTGGAACACACAATCTCTTCATCCATCCTGTTCGACACGGGACACCTTGTCAGCCTATGTGTGGCACTAATTAACACTCGCTTCGCTTACTGCCTAGAGGGAAGAGGGTTCTCTTCTCCCCTCCAGAGCCAAATATGCAAAATGATGAAATACCTTATTGAATCAAACCACACAAATTGTGACACTGTACGAAGAATCTTTCTGCAATTTATTCATCATCAAAATCAATATGCCAGAGATCTCAAAAGAATCCTAAAGTGGTTGTTGTAAAGGCAGAAGGTTTTTGTTACCTTAATGCATTCTCTACATTAAAGTAAAAACCCTTCTGCATGCAGCTCTTCCCCTAGCCCACCCTAAATACTTACCTGAGCTTGATCTCGATCCAGCAATGTGCACGAAAATAGGGGCTCTCTCCCTGGCTCAGATACAGCAGCAGAAGCCATTAGCTCCTGCTGTTGTCAATCATTGCCAGTGAGCAGTGATTGGGGGGCAGGGCCACGCCATACCACGCTCTGTGTATCATATGGACACACAGAACACGGCTCATTATTGAGCATTCACAAGTGTCCTCATAGCAAGTGACTTGCTATGGTGGACTCTCAGCAGAGGGAAGGAGCCAAGATCGATGGTGGACTCTAGGCAAAGGGAAGGAGTTAAGATCAATTGTGGAGGACCCAAAAAGAGGAAGATCGGAGCTGCTCTGTGCAAATCCATTACACAGAGCAAGTATGTATGACATGTTTGTTATTTTAATAAAAAAATCTAGCATTTTAGTAGATTTCACAATCAATGCTCATATAGAAATTCATACGAAAAGTCTCATCAGCACATTTGATAACTTGATGAATGTTGTTCAAAGGTACTTAAAAATCATCTTCTTTTAATATTGGATTTTGGAGTGAATGGACTTTCCCAAACAAAAATAGCATTCAATGTTAGAAATTTGTTCATTCGGGAAACATTTTTCATCCTGCTCCTTTGAATTTTCCCGTCACAGCGTACAAAACTAATGTTAATTTTACACCACTAATGATTAGACTAGTTGAATAGAGTCTATGACCAATCATATGAAAAAATAAAATAACAGCGCAAAACATAGACCTCTACATAAAATCAAAAAAGTGCAAAAAAAAAAAAAAAAAAAAAATTTTTTGTAAAACAAAATACAATTTAAATGGTGCAGTCCATCAAATTCTTATATAAATAGTGAAATCCATCAAAATAAACTAAAGTTCAAAAATATTCAAAAATATATGTGCACAAAAAGAAAAAAAAAAAAGAAAGAAATCTTTTCACATTCTTCTTGTAAAGAAACTTCCACCTTCCACCCGTGAAAACCAATATCAAATGCACTCACCAGATATAGGTGAATAAAACGCCTTTTAGGAATTTTATGGGATCCTACACCCTCTTTCGTATCCACTCTATAGGAATCCTCTCCTCCAACATGGGCTCCACCATCCGACCAGGGAGAAAAAAATCTCAAATAGTGTGATATTGTAAGACACCATTTCATATGTGAAATCAAGGATTAAGGCCACTCACATTAATTTCACTTTAAAAAGGCATATTTATTAAGGCAAGCTTCTCTCCAGATGAACAGTAGATGCAAGGTAACCTCTCACAGAATCTCACATCACAGTCCCAGGTTCCCCTGGGACTGTGATGTGAGATTCTGTGAGAGGTTACCTTGCATCTACTGTTCATCTGGAGAGAAGCTTGCCTTAATAAATATGCCTTTTTAAAGTGAAATTAATGTGAGTGGCCTTAATCCTTGATTTCACATATGAAATGGTGTCTTACAATATCACACTATTTGAGATTTTTTTCTCCCTGGTCGGATGGTGGAGCCCATGTTGGAGGAGAGGATTCCTATAGAGTGGATACGAAAGAGGGTGTAGGATCCCATAAAATTCCTAAAAGGCGTTTTATTCACCTATATCTGGTGAGTGCATTTGATATTGGTTTTCACGGGTGGAAGGTGGAAGTTTCTTTACAAGAAGAATGTGAAAAGATTTCTTTCCTTTTTTTTTTTCTTTTTTTGCACATATATTTTTGAATATTTTTGAACTTTAGTTTATTTTGATGGATTTCACTATTTATATAAGAATTTGATGGACTGCACCATTTAAATTGTATTTTGTTTTACAAAAAATTTTTTTTTTTTTTTTTTGCACTTTTTTGATTTTATGTAGAGGTCTATGTTTTGCGCTGTTATTTTATTTTTTCATATATTTGTGTTGTTCACATTGCACAGCAGCAGGATAGTACCTGTAGTAGAGTGTCTCACTAGGCGCAGGAAGATATCTTATAATCTATGACCAATCAGACCCTGGGGCTGAACTACAGGAACCTTCCTGGACTTCATGGATTAAGGCTGGGTTTGCACTTCCCCAGTTTGGTAATGCACGTTTTTTCATGCACATGAAAGAGGCACATAGACAGCAATGGTTTTTACAGTGTCCTTACATTCACCCACCATCAGCCTACTGCTTGTATCAAGGCTGAGGGCTCTTGAGAGGAGTACCAAGGCATGGTGCAGTGATGTTTTTAGGAAGCTATATACAGCCCATATACAGTGATGACATCAGAGACAGCACAGAGACCCAGTAATGAAAACAGAAATATTTCATTTAAAAATTCCATCAAAATTAGTATGTTGATGAGGAAAATCAAAACGCAAGCAAACTCAAATCTAAAGGATTTAACCACATGCTGTCTAGCATACTAAACTTCCCAGGCAGCAAGCGATTATACCAGGATCATGGCCGCAGCTTCAACCATGATCCTCATACTTTTTTTTAAAGCTTGTGATCAGGTTTCCTGTAACCATGATCTGGGTGGATCACTTTTACAGCATTCAGAAGGAGTCCCATTTCCACTACTGTAATTCCTTGGCTCTCCTATTCCCCCAGGGAGCCGGGACCATGGTAAGTGGTCGGGTCAACTGCCCACAGAGGAGATGGAGGAACATCCTTACCCCCATCTCCTCTGTGATGAATAAGTCTGGAAGTGACAAGGATTTCATTACTTTTGGTTTCAGAGATGTCTTTTCCTAGCCATTACTGCCATGGAAGCAGCTGATTAAACACAATCTGTGTTTGATATGCTGCCTTGGAGGACAGGGTAGCATCAGGGATCTAATAGGTCCTTGATGGCTCCATAAAAAGTACCTGTCACTGCCCAAAGCTATCAAAAAGGAGCATGTTCACCCCTACAATAAAGTTAAATAAAAAAAAATTAAAAACTGTAAAAAAATTTAAATAAAATAAATCTAAATTAAAAAGAAAAAAAATAAATCACCCCCTGCCCCCTGCTCACAAGTAAATGCAAATGCGCACATACAGTATATATGTAAATGGTGATTGCACCACATATGTGAGGTAGCACTGTGAATGTTGGAGTGAGAGCAATAATTCTCACGTTTAAATGTAAGCTGCTCATCTGTAAAGGCTTTTTTATATTGTCAATTATTGATAATTATAGGTATCGAAGTTTGTTGCCATTTCAGTGGTGTGAACAATTTTAAATCTTGACATGTTTGCTATCTATTTACTCAATGCAACATCATCTTTTATATTTTACAAAAATGTGGGTATTATATTGTATTGTGTGCACTAAAATGAATTTAATTGTATTTTTTACCTTAAATTTGCGTTTGATAAACAGTTGTGCAAATATCATGTGACATAAAAAAATGCCACTATTTTGTTCTCCAGGGCTTCTGCTTTTAGTAAATATATAATGTTAGGGGGTTCCAAGTAATTTTCTAGCAAAAAAATGCAGATTTTAACATAAATGTGAAAAATTTCAACATTGCCCTGGTAGGCAAGTGTTTAAATTGGAACTTCACTCTCTCAGTCAACATGGATTATTTTTAATCCTTTTGCTGCTAGCATTAGTAAATAGATAGGAAAGTATATCATATTTACTTGTTTTAAACTTTTTTTTTTTTTTACATTTCTTTAGTTGGTTCCTGAATTCCATGCCTAGGCAAATGATGGCATAGCAGTCTTTAAGAGAAGAGGGAGGGTTCTCAGCTCAGCCTATGCCTGAGCTAAGGACAGATGGATTCCATTCCAGGAAGTAAATGATACATGAATCATCTGCCCGTACTCAAGATGGCCACAGCCAGATATGCCAGGCGGTGTTTTTTAAAATGATTTCTCAGCAAAATAAAGCATGGAGAAATGAACGGATGTGGGAGATTGCTTTATTTATTTATTTCAGGTACTTATATAGCGCCGTCAGTTTACACAGCACTTTACATATACAGTGGGGATCGAAAGTTTGGGCACCCCAGCTAAAAATTTGTATTAATGTGCATAAAGAAGCCAAGGAAAGATGGAAAAATCTCCAAAGGGCATCAAATTACAGATTAGACATTCTTATAATATGTCAACAAAAGTTAGATTTTATTTCCATCATTTACACTTTCAAAATAACAGAAAACAAAAAAATGGCGTCTGCAAAAGTTTGGGCACCCTGCAGAATTTATAGCATGCACTGCCCCCTTTGCCAAGCTGAGACCTGCCAGTGTCATGGATTGTTCTCAATCATCGTCTGGGAAGACCAGGTGATGTCAATCTCAAAGGTTTTAAATGCCCAGACTCATCTGACCTTGCCCCAACAATCAGCACCATGGGTTCTTCTAAGCAGTTGTCTAGAAAACTGAAACTGAAAATAGTTGACGCTCACAAAGCTGGAGAAGGCTATAAGAAGATAACAAAGCGTTTTCAGATGTCAATATCCTCTGTTCGGAATGTAATTAAGAAATGGCATTCATCAGGAACAGTGGAAGTTAAAGCAAGATCTGGAAGACCAAGAAAAATATCAGACAGAATAGCTCGCAGGATTGTGAGAAAAACAATTCAAAACCCACATTTGACAGCACGATCCCTCCAGAAAGATCTGGCAGACACTGGAGTTGTGGTACACTATTCCACTATAAAGAGATACTTGTACAAATATGGTCTTCATGGAAGAGTCATCAGAAGAAAACCTCTTCTACGTCCTCACCACAAAAATCATCGTTTGAACAAATGAACATATAGACAAGCCTGATGCATTTTGGAAACAAGTTCTGTGGACCGATGAGGTTAAAACTGAACTTTTTGGCCGGAATGAGCAAAGGTACGTTTGGAGAAGAAGGGGCACAGAATTTAATGAAAAGAACCTCTGTCCAACTGGTAAGCATGGGGTTGGATCAATCATGCTTTGGGATTGTGTTGCAGCCAGTGGCACAGGAAACATCTCACGAGTAGAAGGAAAAATGGATTCAATAAAATTTCAGCAAATTTTGGATGGTAACTTGATGCCAACTATGAAAAAGCTGAAGTTAAAGAGAGGATGGCTTCTACAAATGGATAATGATCCTAAACACACCTCGAAATCCACGGGGGATTACATCAAGAGGCGTAAACTGAAGGTTTTGCCATGGCCTTCGCAATCTCCTGACCTCAACATAATTGAAAATCTATGGATAGACCTTAAAAGAGCAGTGCGTGACAGACAGCCCAGAAATCTCAAAGAACTGGAAGACTCTTGTAAGGAAGAATGGGCAAAGATACCTCAAACAAGAATTGAAAGACTCTTGGCTGGCTACAAAAAGCGTTTACAAGCTGTGATACTTGCCAAAGGGGGCAGTACAAGATATTAACTCTCCAGGGTGCCCAAACTTTTGCAGACGACATTTTTTTGTTTTCTGTTATTTTGAAAGTGTAAATGATGGAACTAAAATCTAACTTTTGTTGACATATTATAAGAATGTCTAATCTGTAATTTGATGGAGATTTTTCCATCTTTCCTTGGCTTCTTTATGCACATTAATACAAATTTTTAGCTGGGGTGCCCAAACTTTCGATCCCCACTGTATATATATTGTGCATTCACATCAGTCCCTAACCCTCATACTAGGGCCAGTTTAGACAGGATCCAAATCACCTACCAGCATGTCTTTGGAGTGTGGGTGGAAACTGGAGTACCCAGAGGAAACTCACGCAGGCACATGGAGAACATGCAAACTCCAGGCAGGTGGTGCCATGGTTGGGATTCTAACCAACAACCCTAGTACTGTCAGGCAGTAGTGCTAACCATTTAGCCACTGTGCTGCTCATTTCAATATAAAAAATGAATTAAATGGCATTTTTGGTTTGTGGTGCTGAGGTGCAGTGCAGTTCCACTTTATGAACTAACAGGTTCACTTTATCACCATCCTTTGAAAATCCAGTGTTACAATTTTAAATGAAAACTTTGAGGGGTTAATTAAGCCCTGTACATGGAATATTACTTCAGTGTGCTGAATCAGGTCTGATACTTGCAATCCTCCCATAGTGAAAGTCCCTCTCCATGTAGCTGTTCTCCATCCGACACGTGTCTGCTAATTTAATAACGTTGATTACATGATAGGCTGATTATAAGATGCGCTAATTATACAACTGACAGTCAATAAGATTGATGACAACATATTTCTCTAGATCCTCACGATGGGAGACAGATACAGTGCTCCTCGGCTATCTCATTTTCTAACAACAGTTATGACTTTTACAGCACAATCACCTATTAAAGCTGAACTCCAGCCAAGACTTGTTCCACACTCTAAAAAAAAATGGGTTTTTGGATGTATTTCAGCTTAAAAAAAAAAAAAAAAAATTATTATATATACACACACGCGCGTGTGCACACACTCTCCAAAATGTTTACACACTTTAATATATAATAGAGTTTTAAAAAGTGCAGAAACTTTTTGAAGAACCCTCATAGTTTTAAATAGGACAATGTAATGCAGCCACTTAACAGTTTTCCCTAATAATATGTAGATCAGTGCCTGATACCCTGCAACATTTGTATTTGTGTTCTAGCTCCTTCATATCTAGCCCATCTAATGAAAACCTACTTTTAACTTACCTACTACATAGAACACTGAGCCATTCGCATCAGTCTCTACTCCAGAGGAGCTAACATTCTAATGCCCTTCACAGTCACACACTATTATTATCATACAATTATATACAGTTGTGCTCAAAAGTTTACATACCCTGGCAGAAATTGTGAAATTTTGGCATTGATATTGAAAATATGACTGATCATGCCAAAAAATGCTTTTTTATTGAAGGATGATGATCATATGAACATTTCTTATTAAATAGTTGTTTAGCTCCTTTTTAAATCATAATGATAACAGAAATCACCCAAATAGCCCGGATCAAAAGTTTACATACCCTGGAATGTTTGGCCTTGGTACAGACACACAAGGTGACACACACGGGTTAAAATGCCAATTAGAGGTTAATGTCCCACATCTGTGGCTTTTTAAATTGCAATTAGTGTCAGTGTATAAATAGTCAATGAGTTTGTTAGCTCTTACGTGGAAGCACCGACTAGGCTAGATACTGAACCATGGGGATCAGAAAAGAACTGTCAAAAGTCCTGCGTAACAAGGTAATGAAACTTTACAAAGATGGAAAAGGACATAAAAAGATGTCCAAAGCCTTGAATTTGCCAATCAGTACTGTTAAATCACCTATTAAGAAGTGGAAAGTTCGGAGATCCCTTGATACCAAGCCAAGGTCAGGTAGACCAAGAAAGATTGCAGCCACAACTGCCAGAAGAATTTTCTGGGACTCAAAGAAAAACCCACAGGCAACCTCAAAAGATATACAGGCTGGGTTCAGAACGACAGTCAGCCAGCTTGTGATCTATGCAATCTACTTCTGCTCAATTCAGCGGGCTTTCACACTTCGTCTGATTGGAACTGCAAGCTCTTGATGTATGACCTCACTCTCATACTACAGTGTGTTGTTCGGTTGAGATTACAATAGACGTAGATGCTTGTTGTTCAATCTAGATATGAGTAATTTTAAACAAGTGATTTATCAAATAAAATTATAAAGAAACATAATGCATGCAATATTGGGCTCCATTCACAAAAGCAGATCACATGCGGTATTTACAGTTGCAAGAAAAAGTATGTGAACCCCTTGGGATTACGTGGAGTTTTGCATGAATTGGGCAAAAAATGTGCTCTGAACGTCATCTAAGTCACAACAATATAAGAACACAGTCTGCTGAACATAATACTACACAAACATTAGATGTTGCCATGGTTTAATTGCACATAACATGTAAACATTCACAGTGCAAGGAGGAAAATGTATGTGAGGCCCTAGCTTAATGACTTCTCCCAGAGCTAATTGGAGCCAGGAGTGAGCCAACCTTGACTCCAATCAGTGTGATGATATTGGATGTGTTGCTGACAGCTGTCCTGCCCTTAAAAAACACACACCTGTTTTGGGTTTACTGGTTTCAAGAAGCACTGTCTGATGTGAACCATGCCTCGCAGAAAAGAGCTCTCAGAAGACCTACGATCAAGAATTGTTGACTTGCATGAAGCTGGAAAGGGTTACAAAAGTATCTCCAAAAGCCTTGATGTTCATGTGTCCACGGTAAGACAGACTGTCTACAAATGGAGAAAGTTTAGCACTGTTGCTACTCTCCCTAGGCGTGGTCGTCCTGTAAAAATGACTGCAAGAGCACAGCGCAGAATGCTGCATGAGGTAAAGAAGAATCCCAGAGTGTCAGCTAAAGACCTACAGAAATCTCTGGCACATGCTAACATTTTTGTTGACACATCTACAATAAGGAAAACATTAAACAAGAATGGAGTACATGGGAGGACACCACGGAGGAAGCCATTGCTGTCCAAAAAGAATATTGCAGCACGTTTGAAGTTTGCAAAAGAGCACCTGGATGTTCCACAGCACTACTGGCAAAATATACTGTGGACAGATGAAACCAAGATTGATTTGTTTGGGAAGAACACACAACACTATGTGTGGAGAAAAAAAGGCACAGCACACCAACATCAAAACCTCATCCCC
The DNA here is from genome assembly GCF_062004578.1 of Staurois parvus. Taxonomy (NCBI): domain Eukaryota; kingdom Metazoa; phylum Chordata; class Amphibia; order Anura; family Ranidae; genus Staurois; species Staurois parvus. The sequence continues at coordinate 6,732,796 of NW_028317910.1, forward strand.
ACTGTAAAACATGGCGGAGGGAGCATCATGGTTTGGGGCTGCTTTGCTGCCTCAGGGCCTGGACGGATTGTTGTCATTGATGGGAAAATGAATTCCAGAGTTTATCAAGACATTTTGCAGGAAAACGTACGACCATCTGTCCGCCAACTGAAGCTCCGCAGAGGATGGGTGATGCAACAGGACAATGACCCAAAGCATACAAGTAATTCAACAAAACAATGGCTGTAACAGCACAGAATACGCCTTCTGGAGTGGCCCAGTCAGAGTCCTGACCTCAACCTGATTGAAATGCTGTGGCATGACCTTCAGAGAGCGATTCACACCAGACATCCCAAGAATATTGCTACACTGAAACAGTTTTGTGAAGAGGAGTGGTCCAAAATGACTCCAGATCGTTGTGCAGGTCTGATCTGCAACTACAGGAAACGTTTGGTTGAGGTTATTGCTGCCAAAGGAGGGTCAACCAGTTATTAAGTCCAAAGGTTCACATACTTTTTCCTCCCTGCACTGTGAATGTTTACATGTTATGTGCAATTAAACCATGGCAACATCTAATGTTTGTGTAGTATTATGTTCAGCAGACTGTGTTCTTCTATTGTTGTGAGTTAGATGACGTTCAGAGCACATTGTATGCCCAATTCATGCAAAACTCCACGTAATCCCAAGGGGTTCACATACTTTATCTTGCAACTGTAGCTGTTTTCCCAAATACTGTATGCAATCCTGAAAATATCAATTCACTATTGCTTTATGTGGTATTTAAAGCAAAAACACTAAGTAAACACCGCACAAAACAGGAGTTAATGTCAATTTACAAAAATAAATAAATGTGGTACAAAAGGTAGTGATCCCGACATGCAATAGCTAAGGAACTAGCACCCACCGGCATCCTTAACAACCAGTAAACAACATGGTTGCGTCCTTCACATGCCATTTTCCCGCTGACAACTGAATGTAAAGAAAAAAAACTGCTGGCATTTAAAAAATGCTGAAAAAATGGCATGGAGTCCCCCCCAAATCCATACCATGCCTTTCAGGTCCAGGTTTGGATTTTAAGGGGAATCCAACACCAAATAAAAAAAAATGGCATGGAGCCCCCCCAAAATCCATGACAGACCCTTATCTGAGCATGTAGTCAGGTAGGTCAGGAAAAGGGGGGAAGAGTGAGCACCCCCTCCTGAACCATACCATCATCACTGGATGGCCCCGCCCCTTAGTTTATTTAGCAGCGGAAGGTGGCGGAGCTGTTTGTTTAATGAGTAGGGGAACTATGTATCCCGTACGCATTCACATGAGGGGGCTGGGATCTGGGGGCCCCCTTGTTAAAGGGGGCTTCCAAACTTTAAAAAGCCCCCTGCCTGCAGACCCCCACAAACACCACCCAGAGTTGTGGGCAAGAGGCCCTTTCGGATCAACATAGGGACAAGGTGCTTTGGGGGAAAGGGAGCTTTCCCCATTTTTAGTGCATGTGGTCTGGTATGGTTCAGGAGTATGCTTGCTCCTTCCCCTCCTCCCTTTCCTGAACTGCCAGGCTGCATGCTCGGATAAAGGTCTGGTATAAATTTTGGAGGGAACACCCTTAAAATCCATAACAGACTCGAAAGGGCATGGAATGGATTCAGGATACCCCAAGCTATTTTTTTAGCAATTTTTAAATACCAGCAATTCTTTTCTTTACATTCATCTGTCAGCAGGGAACATAGCTGACAGCTGATGACTCGTCGGTTGTTAAGGAGACGGCGTTCGCCTGCTCCTTAACAACCATGTTGTTTACGGGTTGTTAAGGATGCCAGTGGTTGCCCTCTCTTTAACAACCAGGTATTTACACCATTTGTTAAATTACCGCACAGTTTCAGTACTAAAATACCACATCACTTCATAAAATAGCACATATGGTATTTTAGTAGCGTTTTTTAGTGAACTTCAAAAATGTTTTTTAAAGACGCTGTGGAGTATCTTACCGCATACTTGGATGCGATAAGACATTGCTTTGTGAATGGAGCTCAGTGTTTTGCACTTTACAATCAACTGAAAATATTGGTTGATAATACAATGGATATGTTGCATTTATGTTGCCCAGCTAGCTTCCTGCTAGCTGAATCCTTGTGGCTTACAGTATCCTCAATGTCTAAATCAGTGGTCTCCAACCTTTGGCCTGTGAGCTAGATGTGGCCCTTTGGCATTATTCCCCCCACTGACACCAATGAAGGGGAAATATTACGTGCCCTGAAGCCAATGATGGGGAACTATTACTCCCCCTGACACCAATGATGGGGCACTATTCCTCCCCCTAACACCAATGATGGGGAACTATTACTCCCCCCGACACCAATGATGGGCCCAATTTTTCCCACTGACACCAAGGTTGGGCCTTATTCTTCCCACTGACACCAAGCTTGGGCCCTATTCCTCCCAATGACACCAATGATGGGGCACCATTCTTTCAACTGACACCATCCAGCCCCCCCTAAATTCTGAAGGACAGTAAACTGGCCCTTTGCATAAAAAGTTTGGAGAGCCATGGTCTAAATGGTCCTGAATGTTTTACAAATATAAGCAGATGTGTTCTCCAATTCCAATCCTTGCCTGCAATAATTCACAGACAAGAAAACTGCATGGTATAAATTCAGGTGACAAGAGCCCGCAGTCCCGCTCAAAGCTGAATCTGACCGAAGTGAACTCTATGTTTCCTGCGCAGATTTAGAAGTTCACTTATTGTTCTCGATGCTTGCAGTTCTTAGTGCAAAAATGTTTCTGTATGCCGATAAGCAATTGTTCACCCAAGTTATAAATAAATATATCAGTGGCAGTTTGATCCCTGAGCTGTTTTATTTGTAACATTTGTGGTCTTACTGGTGACTGTTTCTGGTCTCGCGCTGGATGTTAGAGGTGGGTGGTAGATGGCATTGTGTGCACAGATGGGGAGTCAGAGCTGGAGATGGTAATTACAGAGGGGGTGACAGTCTGAAGGTTATAATATCCAATACACACCAGCAAACAATAGAGACAACGACAAACACTGCGACAAAGAAGACAGAATGGATAAAAGGAACTCGGATAATGAGAGAGAACACAGACAACAAGAGCGACAGATTAACTACTACAGGGATACAGAAGATCAGACACTGAGCTTGTAAGGAAAGAGGAAGAAAGGGAAGGAAAAGGGAAAGAAAGTGAAACTGAAGATCAGACATAAGAATACAAAACATTAAGTTTGGACTGGTTTATGATCCAGAGAACACATTCCCAATTGCCATCTATTAGGCACTTACAGTGATTTAAAAACATGAGACTTTAAAGTGGTTCTAATGGTAAAATGTTTTTTACCTTAATACATTCCCTGCATTAAAATATAAACATTTTACCACTTGCTGTGCCCTTCCCCTCCCCTAAATATCTGCCTGAGTCCTGTATTGATCCAGCGCTGTGCCTGTCTGCGGGTCATCTCTCTTCTCTCTCACATGCTTGCCTGAGAGTGGCGGGAGCTATCTGTTAGCAGGGAGCAGGGACTAGCCACTCTGTGTTAGTCAGTGGATGCACGAAGCCCAGCTTGGGATCAAGCCCACAGCACCTGCTACGGGGGCAAACACAGAAATAAAGAAGCCAAGATTGCTGGAGGGAGACCCTATAAAGAGGAGGCTTGGGGCTGTTCTGTACAAGACCATTCCATGTAGCATGTTTATTTAAATTGTTTTTAAATGCCTTTTAAAACGCTTTAAGGGTACCAAATTATTGCTATACAATTTATAAAACCCTGGCATATTCTGCAGCGCCGTACAGAGAACATTTATCATGACACCATGCAACTACGAAAATTCTTAGAAAAGATTTTTGAAAGAAAATTCTTTCAGAATTCGACCCATGTATGGCCGGCTAAAGACAAAGAAAGCACGAGGGGGGCTGACTGGCATCATGAGTTGCATCATGGTACAGTATCTCACAGAAGTGAGTACACCCCTCACATTTTTGTAAATATTTTTTTCTATCTTTTCATGTGACAACACTGAAGAAATGACACTTTGCTACAATGTGACGTAGTGAGTGTACAGCTTGTGTAACAGTGTAAATTTGCTGTCCCCTCAAAATAACTCAACACACAGCCATTAATGTCTAAACCGCTGGCAACAAAAGTGAGTACACCCCTAAGTGACAATGTCCATATTGGGCTCAATTAGTCATTTTCCCTTCCTGGTGTCATGTGACTAGTTAGTGTTAAAAGGTCTCAGGTGTGAATGGGGAGCAGGTGTGTTAAATTTGATGTTATCGCTCTCACTCTTTCATACTGGTCACTGGAAGTTCAACATGGTACCTCATGGCAAAAAACTCTCTGAGGATCTGAAAAAAAGAATTGTTGCTGTACATAAAGATGGCCTAGGCCAGTGGTCGGCAAGCCGCGGCTCGCGAGCCACATGCGGCTCTTTACCCACTCTAATGCGGCTCTTCTGTGTGCCGGGCGCCTGCTCCCCTCCCTCCTCTCGGTCGGCCGCTCCCCTGCCTCCTCTCGGTTGGCAGCCCCAAAAGTCCGCGCGGACCTTTTAATCCGGCCCGCTGATGTGGCTGTCAGGATGTGTGTAGGCGGGGCAGCGTGCCGAACGTGAGGGGAGGGGAGCTAGGCTCCTCTCACAGTCCGCCCTGAAGACCCGAACGGCGCGGGAAGACAGCGAGAGGAACGCAAAAGGTAAGTGAATTGACACGGGGGACTTGGCTTACTAGAAGGGGGGGGGGATAGTACTGTGGGGGATGAATTACTATATGAGGGATGAAATACTATATGAGGGATGAATTACTATATGAGGGATGAAATACTATATGGGGGATGAAATACTATATGGGGGATGAAATACTATATGAGGGATGAATTACTATATGGGGGATGAATTACTATATGGGGGATGAATTACTATATGAGGGATGAAATACTTTATGAGGGATGAAATACTATATGAGGGATGAATTACTATATGGGGGATGAATTACTATATGGGGGATGAATTACTATATGGGGGATGAAATACTATATGAGGGATGAAATACTATATGAGGGATGAAATACTATATGGGGGGATGAAATACTATATGAGGGATGAAATACTATATGGGGGGATGAAATACTATATGAGGGATGAAATACTATATGGGGGGATGAAATACTATATGAGGGATGAAATACTATATGGGGGGATGAAATACTATATGAGGGATGAATTACTATATGAGGGATGAATTACTATATGAGGGATGAAATACTATATGAGGGATGAATTACTATATGGGGGGATGAATTACTATATGGGGGATGAAATACTATATGGGGGGATGAAATACTATATGAGGGATGAAATACTATATGAGGGATGAAATACTATATGAGGGATGAAATACTATATGGGGGGATGAAATACTATATGAGGGATGAAATACTATATGGGGGGATGAAATACTATATGAGGGATGAAATACTATATGGGGGGATGAAATACTATATGAGGGATGAAATACTATATGAGGGATGAATTACTATATGAGGGATGAATTACTATATGGGGGATGAAATACTATATGAGGGGATGAAATACTATATGGGGGGATGAAATACTATATGGGGGGATGAAATACTATATGGGGGGATGAAATACTATATGAGGGATGAAATACTATATGGGGGGATGAAATACTATATGGGGGGATGAAATACTATATGAGGGATGAAATACTATATGAGGGATGAAATACTATATGAGGGATGAATTACTATATGGGGGATGAAATACTATATGAGGGATGAAATACTATATGAGGGATGAAATACTATATGGGGGATGAAATACTATACGGGGGATGAAATACTATACGAGGGATGAAATACTATACGGGGGATGAATTGCTATGGGGGATGAATTACTATGGGGGATGAATTACTATATGGGGGATGAATTACTATGGGGGATGAATTACTATATGGGGGATGAATTACTATATGGAGGATGAATTACTATATGGGGGATGAATTACTATATGGAGGATGAATTACTATATGGGGGATGAATTACTATGGGGGATGAATTACGATGGGGGATGAATTACTATATGGGGGATGAATTACTATGGGGGATGAATTACACTATGGGGGATGAATTACTATATGGGGGATGAATTACTATGGGGGATGAATTACTATATGGGAGATGTATTTTCAGTTTTAAAAATGTGGCTCTCAAAATAAATTTCAATCATGGTTTTGGCGAGATTTGGCTCAGTTGAAAAAAAAGGTTGCCCACCACTGGCCTAGGCTATAAGACGATTGCTAAGACCCTGAAACTGAGTTGCAGCACAGTGGCCAAAACCATATAGCTGTTTTACAGGAAAGGTTCCACTCAGAACAGGCCTCGTCCAGAGATTGTCTTTGGGAAATAAATGTATGAGTGCTGCCAGCATTGCCACAGAGGTTGAGGGGGGGGTCAGCCTGCCAGTGCTCAGACCACACGCCGCACACTGCATCAAATTGGTCTGCATGGCTATCGTCTCAGAAGGAAGCCTCTTCTAAAGATGATGCACAAGAAAGCCCACAAGCAGTTTTCTGAAAACACGCAGACTAAGGGCATGGATTACTGGAACCCTGTCCTGTGGTCTGATGACACCAAGATAAAATGATTTGGTTCAGATGGTGTCAAGCGTGTGTGGCGGCAACCAGGTGAGGAGTACAAAGACAAGTGTGTCTTGCCTACATTCAAGCATGGTGGTGGGAGTGTCATGGTCTGGGGCTACATGAGTGTTGCCGGCACTGGGGAGCTACAGTTCATTGAGGGAACCATGATTGCCAACATGTACTGTGAAATACTGAAGCAGAGCATGATCTCCTCCCTTTGGAGACTGGGCCGCAGGGCAGTATTCCAACATGATAACGACCCCAAACACACCTCCAAGATGACCACTGCCTTGCTATAGAAGCTGAGGGTAAAGGTGATGGACTGGCCAAGCATGTCTCCAGAACTAAACCCTATTGAGCATCTGTGGGGCATCCTCAAATGGAAGGTGGAGGAGTGCAAAGTCTCTAACATTCACCAGCTTTGTGATCTCGTCATGGAGGAGTGGAAGAGGACTCCAGTGGCAACCTGTGAAGCTCTGGTGAACTCCATGCCCAAGAGGGTTAAGGCAGTGCTGGAAAATAATGGTGGCCACACAAAATATTGACACTTTTGGGCCCAATTTGGACATTTTCACTTAGGGGTGTACTCACTTTTGTTGCCAGCGGTTTAGACATTAATGGCTGTGTGTTGAGTTATTTTGAGGGGACAGCAAATTTACATGTTATACAAGCTGTACACACACTTCTGTGAGATACTGTATATGGCCAGTAGCCTTCAATACTGATCGCTGGAAAACCAAACCCTGGGCAGAAGTCAAACATTGTGCCATGCATGTATCAAGGTACATGTGTTATATGGCTGTTTAATGTTCTCAGAGAATTTCTATAGTGAACTTCCACTTTAAAGTCTTGTGTTTGTAATATATCTCTACAATATCTGCTTATTAGGAAAAATAGAGAAAGAAATACAGAGAAGTGAGGGGAAGAGAAGGAGAGGCAGTAACAGAAAGAGGAAGAGAGAGATATGGGAGAGAGAGAGAGAAAGAGTAAAAGAGAAAGAGATGGTCAGTGGAGAAGGAAGAAAAAAAAAAGGAGAGAAGTACACTGGAAAAGAGGAATAGACAACGACAGGGAGAAGAAGAGAGAGATGTAAAGACTGTGAAGAAGGACAGAGAGGAGGACAGGGAGAAAGGATGGGACAGACAGAAGAAGAAAAATAACATAAAATTACCAAAAATCGAAATGTCACCAATGGAATGTCCCTGTTTTTAAGCAAAATCTGATACATTTCATATTTTATTTACACTGGGCAGCAGAGTGCTGCTTATAGCTCCTCCTTTTCCAGCTGAGAAGTCCGCAGTGCCCATCAGTTGTTAGTGACAGTTTGTCTGCTGTGTGCAGGAAGGAATCTTTTTTCTGGATACTTTTAAAGGGTCTGTCCACCCAAAAGTGACACTACATAATGCATGGTGGCACGTCCAGCCAAGTTTCTGTTTGTTCACACTGGAGTTTTGGATGTTTCCACCAACCTTTCTGTGTCTTTGCTCCTGTTACCTTGTCCAGAATATAAAATAAATAAAGGTCCAGCAGGGATGGTAGGAATCATAAGGGCCTCAGCAGGTGGGCAGACCTAGGGACTCAGTGCAGAGACAGTGGGGTCCCCTCATAAAGGGCACAACAGGTGTGCAGCCCTGGAAATGAAGCATACAGATGGTGGGATTCCCTCACACTGGACGCACCAGGTGTGCAGACTCAGAAACACAACGCAGGGATGGTGAGAACCCCTCATAATGGGCACAGGAGGTGTGCAGACCCAGGAACTCGGCACACAAATGGTGGAAACCAATCATAATGGGCACAAGGAGGTGTGCAGACCCAGGAATTCGGCACAGAAATGGTGGGAACCCCTCATAATGGGCAGAGTAGATGTGCAGATGCACAAATTCAGTGCACGGATGGTGGGACCCCTTATAATGGGCACAGGTGGTATGCAGACCCAGGAACTCTGCACACAAATGGTGGGAACCCCTCATAATGGGCAGAGCAGATGTGCAGATGCACAAATTCAGTGCATGGATGGTGGGACCCCTTATAATGGGCACAGGTGGTGTGCAGACCCAGGAACTCAGCACAAGAAAGGTGGTAGCCCCTCATACAGCAGACGTGCAGACCTGGAAACTCAGTGCAGGGATGGTGGGGGTTTCTTCTGACTACAGCAGGTGTGCAGACTTGGGAATTCAGCACAGAGATGGTGGGAGCCCTCCATGATGTGCACAGCAGGTGTGCAAACATAAAAAAGAAAATGGTGTTGCGCTTCCTTACACAGTGCCTAAATACACCTATATACCATAATTAGTGCATAAATGTAAATCTCAAATAAATTCTAACAAAAAGAAATATACAAATCAAAAAAGGACAATATCATGTGATAATATGCAAAAAAATATATAAATGTGTAAACGAGAAATAGACATCACACACTGGAGAAAATGGTGAGACAATGTACATGCATCCCTTAAACAGTGAGAAAAGTGACATAAATGACAAATAAACACAGTGAAAATGGCATAAAATATGCCTGAAACAGTGCCGTGACCAGAAGACTCACAACTGGTGTGAATAATATACAGTGAGACTGTCTGGATAAAAACCTGACTCAAAATCAAATTTTCAGACCACACAAAGTCCTTCCACATAAATGTGTTACAAGATGTGATAAGTGACCAAAATAAACAATTTATGACTGGTGATCAAATTCCTAATTGGGACATATTTATGTGAACACAAATGCATAAACAGTGTCACAACAATGTATCACAATGTGCTGCAAGAAACAAACAAAAAACATAAAAAAACCCTACTAGCCACGTAATGCCACAAATATTGTGCCACTAAATAATATAATAATGAGAAACAAATGTCCCCATGTGAACTCTTCAAAGTGAAAAAAATTCCATGGTGATACAGGTGATCTAGGTGAAAAAAATTGGGATCCATCACCAGCTAGATTGCCCCCTCACCTTCATACAGCGACCCCAAAAGGCCAATATGCCTCCATACTATAAGGTGTACCAATACGGCCAATCAGCATAAACAAATTTGGTTTAGCAGTAGTGGTGGTATCCCCCTTATGGAACAATAGGTATTACCAATCCTGATGTCAGGATATCAAGTGGTGTGCAGACCCAGGAACTCAGCACAAGAAAGATGGTAGCCCCTCATACAGCAGATGTGCAGACCTGGAAACTCAGTGCAGGGATGGTGGGGGTTTCTTATGACTATAGCAGATATGCAGTTGGTTAGACCCCTTATAATGGGCACAGGTGGTGTGAAGACCCAGGAACTCAGCACAAGAAAGGTGGTAGTCTCTCATACAGCAGATGTGCAGACTTGGGAATTCAGCACAGAGATAATGGGGGCCTCTCATGATAGGCACAGCAGGTGTGCAGACCCCAGAACTCAGCACACAAATGGTGGTAACCCCTCATAACGGGCCTAGCAGGTGTGCAGATGGTGGGACCCCTTATAATGGGCACAGGTGGTGTGCGGTCTGCATACCACCTGTGCCCATTATAAGGGGTCAGACCATCTGTGCACTGAGTTTTTGTATCTGCACACCACCTGTGCCCATTATAAGGGGTCAGACCATCTGTGCACAGAGTTTTTGTTTCTGCACACCTGCTGTGCCCATTATGAGATGCTCCCACCTTTCTTGTGCTGAGTTCCTGGGTCTGCACACCACCTGTGCCCATTATAAGGAACTCAGCACAGGAAAGGTGGGAGCATCTCATAATGGGCACAGCAGATGTGCAGACCTGAACACTTAGTGCAGGGATGGTGGGGACCTCTTATAAGGACTACAGTAGGTGTGCAAACGTTGGAATTCAGCACAGAGATAGTGGGGGCCCCTCATAGTGGGTATATCAGGTGTGCAGATCCAGGAACTCAGCACACAAATGGTGAGGACACCTCATAATGGGCACAGCAGGTGTGCAGACCTGGAAATTCAGTGCGAGGGTGGTGGGAACCCCTCATAATGGGCACATTGGTGTGGAGATGCCAAAACTCAGTGCATAGATGGCTGGAAACCCTTATCATGGGAACTGGTGGTGTGCAGACCCCAGAACTCAGCACAAGAAAGGCAGGAGCCCCTCTTAGTGGCCACAGCAGATGTGCACACCCAGAAGCTCTGCGCAGGGATGGCAAGAACTCCTCATAATAGGCACAGCAGTTGTGCAACTGCAAAAACTCAGTGCATGGATTGGGGGAACCCCTTATAATGGGTGCAGGCCCAGGAACTCACACAAGAATGGTGGGAGTCCCTGATAATAGGCACAGCAGGTAGGAAGACACAAACATTCTGCGCACAGATCTCTCCTATTGAGTACCAGAAAGACACAAGAGATTGTCAGGTGTTTAAACTGTCCAGCATCCACCAAGCAATAATATATTAGTTTTGTGTGGACTGACCGCTTACATTTGTGAAGTTACTATTGTGAATTATTTAGACTTTTACAGTAATTATTTTACTACGGCCAGTTTTCAATGGAGTATTACTAGTCACTTATAGCTGTATACAACTGAGGGGGAATGCTGGGACATGTGCTTCTTGCAGACAGCCCATCACCTGCCTGAATTGGATTGTAATATGTGTTAATGGAGCAGAGCCCAGAATGGGTCTCCTTGTGCGTCATTGCTTGTGATGGTGTGTGTGACTTTGCAAGTTCACACTTCCTATTTCTGTACAGTGTGGAGAGTCGAGTGCAAGCAGGGAGGCTAAACGGAGCCAGTTCCTAACATATGTATATTAATGCATTGTCATCCCAATCCATCCATGGATCCGGCACCTAATAACCTCTCCATATACGTTACACACCGTGTTCTTATGCAGTGCGGTTGTATACTTGCCCTGCCATAGCTGACCTCCTTCTTTAGAAGTTTCTTTCAGAACTGTCATTCTGATCCTCTGGCTTTAATAGTTTGCGTTACTGAACCAGTCAAGCATCAAAAACTCTAACTTTACTTTTTAACTCAGCTCAACCTGACCCAAAAACACGGAAATTAGTGAATGTACTAATTACAGTTCAAAATGAATCCGCGTCTTTAGATTTTGACCACAGCAACAGGAAAAAGATTGTAATTTAAAGCTGAACTCCAGAATAGTCAACTATTGTGTAAATACAAGAGTCATGTGCATTCTTACTCGAATCCTGGTGTTGCTTTGTGTATTTCTTCTAGATCTGTGTAGTAATCCAGCGTGGAACTCTGCGCAGGAGTGTCCTGTAATAAAGACCAGTCACTGCTGCCTTCGCAGCCTGTAGTGGGTGGGGTCTGCACACTGATGATGTCACTGCTCCCTTTACAGGGTAATATCTGAGTTTGCACTGACATTTGGTGCACAAACAGTGGATTTATATCCTCTGTGGCTATTGAGGAATATATTTAGATAACAATTTTTGTGACTGGAGTTCAGTTTTAAAGTGTAGGTCTCTTTTCTTCTCTCTCCTCTAGTTTTGAATAATTAAAAAAATAAATATATATATATATATATATATATATATACACAGTTGTGTTCAAAATATCAGCAGTGTGTTGAAAAAAGTGAATAAAGCTCAAAATCCTTCTAATAGCTTTTATTTACATACACACAAATGCATTGGGAACACTACACATTCTATTCCGAATCAAAACATGAAGAAAAATATATCAAATTTGTGTTGTTCCTATAAAAAAATTGAAGAAAAGTGAATATTAGACTGTTCAAAAAAATAGCAGTGTTTGTATTCTTCTTTACAAACTCAAACATTCACTATATAAACTGAAAAATGTTTGAAGATTTTGCTTTCCTTTGAATCACTTAATGAATATTTGGTTGTATAAGCACTGTTTCTGAGAACTGCTGTACATCTGTGTTGCATGGAGTCAACCAACTTCTGGCACCTGTGATCAGGTATTCCAGCCCAGGATGATTGGACTACATTCCACAGTTCTTCTCTATTTCTTGGTTTTGCCTCAGAAACTGCATTTTTGATGTCACCCCACAAGTTTACTATTGGATTAAGATCCGGGGATTGGGCTGGCCACTCCATAACACAATCTTGTTGGTCTGGAACCAAGATGTTACATGTTTACTGGTGTGTTTGGGGTCGTTGTCTTGTTGGAACACCCATTTCAAGGGCATTTCCTCTTCAGCATAAGGCAGCATGACCTCTTCAAGTATTCTGATGTATTCAAACTGATCCATGATCCCTGGTATGCGATAAATAGGTCCAACACCGTAGTATGAGAAACATCCCCATATCATGATGCTTGCACAACCATGCTTCACTGTCTTCACAGTGTACTGTGGCTTGAATTCAGTGTTTGGGGGTCGTCTGACAAACTGTCTCCAGCCACTAGACCCAAAAAGAACAATCTTACTTTCATCGGTCCACAAAATGTTGCGCCATTTCTCTTTAGGCCAGTCAATGTGCTCTTTGGCAAATTGTAACCTCTTCAGCACGTCTTTTTTTCAATAGTGGGACTTTGCGGGGGCTTTTTGCAGATAGCTTGGCCTCACATAGGCAGCTTCTAATTGTAACAGTACTCACAGGTAACTTTACACCTTCTTTGATCTTCCTGGAGCTGATTGTTGGCTGAGTCCTTGCCATTTTGGCTATTCTTCTATCCATTTGAATGGTAGTTTTTCGCTTTCTTCCACATCTTTCAGGTTTTGGTTGCCATTTTAAAGCATTTGCGATCATTTTAGCTGAGCAGCCTATCATTTTCTGCACTTCTTTATATGTTTTCCCCTCTCCAATCAACTTTTTAATCAAGTTACGCTGTTCTTCTGAACAATGTCTGGAACGACTCATTTTCCTCAGAATTTCAGAGAGAAATGCACTGTAACCAGCATGTACAACATTTGCTGCCTTCCTTCCTTAAATAAGGGCAATAATTGCCACCTGTTTTTCAACGATTGAATAACCTCACTAATAGAACTCCACACTGCTATTATTTTGAACATGCCCCTTTCAATTAGTGATTTAATTACACAGAATCAGCAGCATGCATGTCATGACTGTTGGGTCTGTTGGATTTCTATTACTCTACTACACCTGCTAGTAAATTATTTGCCATGTAGAAATATAATTTCTACCAAAAACAGTGATTGATTTGGTTATTGATGTCTGACTGCTATTATTTTGAACACAACTGTATATATATATATATATATATATATATCAGACTGAGGGGTCTCACAACACTGTAAGCAGACTTGAATCCATTACAAATTGCTGGCAGTCTAACATGTTTCAGGCATTGAAAGTAAGAGGTGTTTAAGCAGAACACAGAAGGAGCAGAAAGAGGACCTCTGTAGTGCAATGATCCCCATTCACCTTCCAATCAGCAGGCAGGTAACAGTAGAAGCACCATGCTGGATGTGAAGTATGGTAGGGGCTGTGTGAATCACATGACTGGCTGAACAGATTTACAAGGCTTTTGGAAGACAAAACAGCTCTTATACTGTACATGTATTTCAGCCTTTCCTTGTTGGAAAAATGAATTGTGACAACATGGGGCATTAGTATCTTTGTCAAGTGTGATTCACGGCGGTGTGGCATGTTTGCTCATCCGATAACATTTCAGTGGCTCTGGAGCTGCTGGAAATGAGCTGTGTTCATCGGAGGTGGTGTAGTCCTTTACACGCCTGTACGTGTAGAGTGTGTGACAGAGCGAGTCTCAGTGCAGTGTGTGTCTGTCATTAGACACAACCGTCTCTCCTCGCACTCCCCCTTCCCCGGGCTTCCCTGTCTCTCCTCTGCTGTTCTGTCTCTGTAATCATCTGTACGCGTCCCCTCCATCCGCTGGATTTCATCCCCCTCCTCTCTGCCCCCCCCAATCTATTCTCCCCCTGGAGCAGCGACAACTGAAGCAGCGCTGGGGCTCTCCTCCTCCTTGGCATCAACAGACTGAAGGGTCATTATTTTCTTTTTTTTTTTTTTTTTTATCTGGGGGTCCATGCCTGGCTTGCACGGTGGGGGTCCTGCTCATTCATTCCCGGCTGCCATCCATTCATCGGTTCGTCAGACCTCCAGAGGGAAAGGTAAGGAGGATGGCGTGGATGAACTGTGGTACGGTGTGAATGGGGAGTGTGGACGGCAGCAGGTGCCAGACCAGGTGAGGGCTGGACGCTGGCAGGCAGATTTTGCATACCTGATGTCAACAATAAGATGTGACTGAAGCCAGCCAATGCCTCCTTCTTTAACTCTAACCGAGCTGAACTGCAGGTCTCTGTCATTGGTGGGTCAAGCAACAGGGCAGCCATGTACACTGAGGGGGGCTGTCCAGATACAGTCCTTGAGGGCCACTGCTACGCCATGGGTTTTGGCTTAGTAAACAGTTCCACAATTCATTAGCGTCTATTAACTGGGTAAATCTGCGGAAGGGCTATGGCCCTTGAAGACCAAGTTGGACAACCCTACTGTGTTATATGTCTTACAAAAAAAAAAAAACTGTCCAGATCCAGTCCTCAAGGGCCCAATACAGGCCACTATATCTCCCTTTGAAATAAATTGGGTTTTTTCTCAAGCTTACTAGATTTAATGTTGTTAATGTATGGAGTCTTAAGATTGAAAGGGCAATGCCTTGAAGAATGGACATCAATGGAAGGATACAAGTATGGCAGCTTGTGGATAGATCAGATAACCTGTGGCTCAATGTGCAACTGTAGTGGGACCATAAGTTCCAGCATAGCAGACATAAACTACAATGAAGACAAAAGCTTTATTCTATGGCGAAAAATTAAAGTGTGTCTAAACGCAAGAGCAAAAACGTAATATATTGCAGCTTACCAGTCCTTACATGTGGTGGCTACATTGGTTTTCCTTTATTTTAACCTGATAATCTTGCCAGTGACACACTTACTGTTGAGGGTGACGACGCTTACTCACTGTACTATTATCTATGCAAGGGCTGTCTCCCCAGGCTGCTTTTCTGATTTGAACTAAAAACACCTCCCCCTCTCCTCATAGGGGAGATGTTCTGTAGTTCACTGAAGATTTCAGTTCAGTTCACAGGAAGTTATATGGACAATGGATTTCTGGCTGGGTCAACTAGATTTTGTCTCTATTTTCAGAAAATGGCTTAGCCTGAAAAATTGAAAACTAATGCGGCCATCACATCCAAGGACTGGTACTCTGCAATATATTACATTGTTGTTCTTCAGCGCCTTGAATACTGCACAATATAGAAGTACAGCAGCTTGCTTAGAACAGATAACCTGTGGCTCAGTGTGCAGCCCTTGTAGAAGTGAAGTCCCAGCATAGCAGACATACACTTCAAGAGCATTTTGTTCTCTATTATTAATATAATTGTAATACCGGATTTATATAGTACCAACAGTTTTGCAACGCTTTAAAAACAAATGGGGGCAGTTCAGTTACAACACAATTTAATACAAGAGGGATCAGAAGACCCTGCCCGTAGAAGCTTACACTCTAAAAGGGAAGGTCAAATGATATAAAAGGTAAGAACTGTTTAGAAACAGCTGATGGAGAAAGTAGAAGCACAGTTTATGAGGTTGAGGTGGGATAGGTTTTCCAGAACGATGAGTTTTCAGGGATCACCTAGGCCAGTGGTGGTCAAATTTCTTGATATAATGGGCCTCAAGTGAGGCCGTTGACATCCCCAAAGTGCCACTTGTAAAATGTTTGTATTCATTATTAATAATGCAATACCACAGAGACTGTAGAACATGCAACAGAAGACAGTTAGAGACTGACAACATGCTATAGGACTTGCCGGAGATTGTGATCATGCTATAATAGTTGTTGAAAACTGGGGACATGCCTCAGAAGATGTCAAAGACCAGAGACAAATTATATGAGACTGTTTCATATATTGTCCTGCAATTGCAGTAAACTCTAACACAGATGTAGGGTCCTCAATGGCCACAAACAGTGCCAAAGGGTCGCAGCTTGGACACCAGGGGCCTAAGCAGACAGAGTCGGACAGTATATGACAGGCTGGGGTAAGGAGTTCCACAGGATGAGAGAGGCTCTGAAGAAGTCCTGGAGACGAGCATGGGAGGAAGCGAAAAGGGAGCTAGAGAGAAGGAGGTATTGAGAGGAGTGGAGAGGACAGTTTAGATGATATTTTGAGATCAGGCGATGTAGCTCGGAGCAGATTTGTAAATGGCTTTGTCAACATTCAGAATTTTATTTGCTGGGAAAATGAAATCCAGTGGAGGGACTGGCAGAGGGAGATGGAGGAATGTAGCAGCCGTATTCATGATAGACCAAAGGGGGGCTAGCCTGTGTTAGAGGTAGGCCAACGAAGAGGGTGTTGCAATAGTCAAGGCAAGAGATAACAAGGAATAGAATTAGTAGCCTTTGGTTAAGAAGGGGTGACTTTTGAAGATGGTATGGCAGTTAAGGCAGCCAGATTTGGACAGCCATTGGATGTAGCTGAAAGGAGAGGTCACAGCCACAGAATATACCTAGCACCCTGGAATAAGGGGAAGGACTGACAGTGCCATTGATCTCGATGGAAAAGTCAGGGGGGGGGGGGGAGACAAAGCTTTGTTCTACAGTCACAAATTAAACTTCTGATTGAGAAGGTTCTCCATCTGAAGGTTAATTAGATGAATATAAATATTCAGCTTGCCACTAATTTTACAATCATCTCCAATGATTGCCTTTGATTTGTTTCCTCCATTATTGTGTTACAAGACTGATGCAAGCAGCATTTAAATCTGTTGCATCCCTTGTCATAACTGCATTCTGCATGATACATCACCTCCAGTATCCATTATAAAGTCAATATATTGAATCAGACTTCACCTTGATATCTACATCGTGGGTTATGCAGAACCTTCAAACGCAATAACAGCTGATATCACTTTGACAGTTCCATTAGCTACAAAGTTGATTGTAAACGTGGTTGTAAACCCTAACATATATCCAGTGAAGTGACTGGCCTCATTTGATACACAGATGGGAAACAATTCATTCTACAGAATATAACTGGATACTAACATTTATAGGTAAAGTTGATCCAGAGAATATCCGATTGCCTCTCATTGGATCAGAAAGGAATTTTTTCCCCTGCAGGAGCAAATTGGATCATGTTTTGCTGGGGTTTTTTTTGCCTTCCTCTGGACCAACTGTGGGTATAGGATTATAATTTTTTTTTTTTGTTGAACTGGATGGACTTTAGTCTTTTTTCAGCCAGACTAACTATGTACACAAGTTGCACTTGTTTATCTAAAGCCTTCAGTCCCCTACATCTATTCAAAGTGCAGAATGTACATAGGATCTCTCAGCTGTGGAAAGCAGGGTCGGAGAGCTGAAGTTACATCTGTGAGGAGAGCTCTGAGAGCTGATTGGAGGGAAGAGACACACACAATTTTTTTTAAACAACACACAGGAACAGAGCTGAGGCTGTTAGTCACAGGCTGTTCCCTCCCCTGTCACCATTGTTCTCTTGGTGTCAGGAAAACTTATTAAAAGTGACTCATGCTGATAACAGAGGAACAAGGCAGCAGACAGAAATGACACTTAGTGCTCTGAATTGCGACAAGTATAAATTATAGAGGGATATGCTTTGTACATTTTTCATGTCTGAGGTTTACAACCACTTTAAGGCTGAACTCCAGGCAAACAAATAAAATGCAAATGTGGCAACTCTTTTACCTTTCACTTGAATTTTTCCTTTCCATCTAGTCCTAAGAGTTACACAGCTCTGCCACACAGCAGAGCCCTTTCTGGCTGGGGAGAAGATCTAAGTTTCCTCATCAGTTCAGTAACACTTACAGGCCTTTTCCACCCTTCAGCCTGTGATTGGACAGTGAAGAAGAGGCAGGAGAGTGATGAGCTAATCTCTCTGCCACCCTGCTCTTTACTTCTTTAAGCATATCCCTTGTTGGCACATAAGCATTGCAGCAACACCTGATTGGCTCCTTATACTACTTTTCCTTCAACCATTCTGAGCTCTGCTTTACATTGGCTGCAAGGCTGATACCAAGTTAAATTCAGGTAGTTACACAGCTTGCATTTAAAAAATACATTTAACGATGTACTAATGAATACAGAGGTGCACATATTACCTATCAAGGCTCCTGTCCAGGACTGTAATTACTACAAGGGATTGTCAGAGACTAAGGACATACTGTAAAGAAATGTCAGAGACTGCAGACATACTACACGAGATTGTCAGAGACTGAATACATACTACAGGAGATTGCCAGAGACTGGGGACATACTGTGGAAGACTGTCAGAGACTGGGACATAGCACAAAAGATTGTCAGAGACTGAAAAGATACAATAGGAAATTCTCAGAGATTTAGGGCATACCATAAGAGACTGTCAGAGACAGGAGGCATAGCACAGGAGATTTCAGGGACGGTGACATACTATATAAGATTGCCAGAGACCACAGAGAAATGATAGATTTTCAGGGACTGGGGACATACCACAAAGATTGGCAGAGACCGAAGATAAGAGATTGTCAGAGACTGAGAACATACTACAGGAGATTGTCAAAGACTTCTGACAAAGCACAAAAGATTTCAGGGACTGGGGATATTCTACAGCAGACTGACAAAAACTGGTAGCAGACTAAAGGAGATTGTCAGAAACTGGGAATATACTACACATGACTACCAAAGAGTGGCCACATTACCACAGGAGATGTACAAAACTGGGGTCATACTATAGAAGACTGTCAGAGACTGGAGACATACTACAGGAAAATATCAGAGACTGCAGACTTACTAGAGGATTGTCAGAGACTGCGGACTTACTACAGGAAAATGTCAGAGACTGCGGACTTACTACAGAGGATTGTCAGAGACTGCGGACTTACTACAGAGGATTGTCAGAGACTACAGACTTACTACAGAGGATTGCCAGAGACTGCGGACTTACTACAGAGGATTGTCAGAGACTGCAGACTTACTACAGAGGAATAGACTGCGGACTTACTACAGAGGAATGTCAGAGACTGTGGACTTACTACAGAGGAATGTCAGAGACTGTGGACTTACTACAGAGGAATGTCAGAGACTGCGGATTTACTACAGAGGAATGTCAGAGACTGCGGATTTACTACAGAGGATTATCAAAGGCTTCGGACATACTACAGGAGATTGTCAGAGACTGGGGACATTCTATAAGTGTTGTTTTAAACATTGAAAGTGTTGCAGGAAACAGTTAGAGACGGTCCTTTACAAATCAACACTCTCACTATTGCCTGTTGGGGCCTGAGGGCTATACAAGAAGTACCAAAGGGTCGCAGGTAAGGCACCAGGGGTGCTACATCTGGCGTGTTGTTGTGTATTTGCATTTTTGTGGGTTGTGTTTTACTGGCACAAAGTTAGCGCTGCTTTATATTTCCAAAATGAAAGGGAAATGAATCTTTGCTACAGTATGGGAAGAGCAATGTTATACTTTGTGGTGCTTTGAAATATCGATACTTCTGTAGCTGAAACAGCTTCTAATAAATCCCTGTGATGTTGCAAAACCCTGCACTGAAAGAACAAAAAAATAATTTTGAAATGTAATAAGCACTCCCATTAATTTATATTTTCTCAGTCATGATTGTAATGTTTCTGTTAGAAGTAATGACTGTAACAACTGTCACTTTCAAATTGATACTGGCTTGCTGTACCATATTTCCAATGCTGTACTGTAGGTTTTTAGATTCTCTCTCTGCTAATCTCTTTCACATGGGTATTGAACATAAATTAGCTAGCTGCTAATTTTACGACCATCTCCAATGATTGCATTTGATCTGTTTCCCACATTATTGTCAGCCAAGTCAGCCTTTGTTACAACAAGATTGTTGAAAGCAGCATTTAAATCTGCTGCATCCCTTGCCGTAATTGCATTCTTCGTGGTATGTCACCTCCAATATCCATTATAAAGTTGGACTATCGAATCAGACCTCACCTTGTTATCTAGACAGTGGGTTATGCAGAACCTTCAAGCTCCACAATAGTTGCTATCGCATGGCGGTCTCAATGGATGACTAGCTGAACTGTAGCTGAAACAGCTTTTAATAAATCCCTCTTACATACCAAAATCCTGCACTAAAATCCAGAAAAGATATATAAAATATGCAATATATACATGCTCCTTTTAAATATAATGTATATTTACAGTCATGATTGTAATGTTTCCATTAAATTAACTGTAGCTTTCAAATTGTTCCTGGCGTGCGGTACCATATTTCCTTTACTGTACTGCAGATTTTTAGATTCTCTCTCCACTAACCTCTTTCACATGGGTATTGAACTTAAAGAAAATGAAAGTGAAACTGAACATAAAAGACGAAAAACAGCCAACAAGTAGGATTTTTATGACAGAAGAGACCCTATTGGTGGTGCCAACGGGAGCACTGATAACACAGCGCTGGAGGTGATCGCTTGGCAGGTAAGTCTGTGCATACTAGCACATTATGGGTAACAGCTTCTAGGGCCCCATTAAAATGATATTAAAGCGTCTGTTATTTTTAATTAAAATAATAAACATATTATACTTACCTGTTCTGTGCAATGGTTTTGCCTCTTCTCGGGTCCTCGCTGGTGCTCTTGGCTCCTCCCCCCACCCAGTGCCCCTATGAAAAGCCACTTTTCACGGGGGCACTCGTGCAGGCTCACCCCCAAGCCTCCCTGCCTGCATCAACTGACACAGACAAAGGGGATTGACCCTGCTCCCCCCCCCCCCCGCTCTCTCATAACTGGATTTGATTGACAGGAGCTATCAATCTGCCCAGTGAGGAGGGACAGAGCCAGGAGAGCCACATTGGATCGATATGGGCTCAGGTAAGTATAAGGTCTGGATACTGTATAGAATACATTAAATTAAAAAACCTTGAGGCTTTAGAACCACTTAAAAAAACGGCACAGGTTTAATTCTGCTTAAGGTGTGCTAAAAACGCTTAAAGAATTCTAAAATGACTCCTAATAATCTGAGAGCCCAATTTAGCATGCCTTAAGCACACTTGAAACTAATTAAAGCTTGATGACACTTGCTTTTAAATGTGAGCAGAGAAGGCATTGGAAGATGAATGTTTGTCTGTGCAGCTGAATGCAAACTCCTAGGGCTTGTTCACACTTGTCTTTATTTTTAACTCTTGCCAAACGCCCCTATAGCATTTGACAGGCATTTGGGAAGCGTTTTTAACACTCCTCAAACACCCTATGCGCAGTTTTGAGACATTTGATAGGCGTTTGCCAAGCATTAAAACTGCACCATAAATGCCTATAATGAAGTTAAATGGTATTAACGCTCCGCAACCGCGTGCCAGGCGTTTGAGGAGCAGCACCATAGACTCGAATGGGAGGCTTCAACTTCTCCTGACTCGACATGAGGCGTCCGTTTTGCCGCGACAAGACGCTAATGCTTTAGTGTGAAGAGCACTGTGTGCTGCCATGTGCAGAATTTTCATAGGCATTTGAGAAGCATTAAAAACGCTTCTCAAATGCCTGTCTGACACCTGCTGACAAAGCTAGTGTGAATGTAGCCTTACTGCAGCAATATTATACAAAGGTAGCACGGAATTCTCACCAAAATGCAATATGGCAACTAAGGGTAGAGCCCAAAAACTGGGAAAAAAGTGGGGCCAAGGGATGGGGGTGTTGTTTAAATTCTGTGTTTAGAATGCAAAAATCTTTAGTTAAGTTCAGAATCCCATGTAACATCCCATTTATTACAATACATTCCCATCTCATCCAGCAAGTCACTGCTTATTACAGAAAAGGAAGGAGTTCCATCATTACAAATGGCAAATTATTTCATTACAAAGACACCCAATGAATGTAATGGAAGAGATTCTAATTCTAGGTTGAAGAAGAGCTCCATTCTAAAAGGAAAAGGAGGTATCGTCTTAAAATTAGAAACTGCTATATCAATTACAGTTAAATCTGTTTATATTTTACTGTCCCTGATGCGAATGTCATGCTAAAGACATTTTTAAATAAACCTGCTGTCATTACATGATGTAGTGCCCTCCTCTAGTTGGGTTGCAAGGCTAAATTTCGTTTTTGGCTTCACTGCAGTCAGTGGAGCAGTAACCTATTGTTTATAGTTGGGTATTTGATTTTTCTCACCTGCATCAAGAGTCAAATGACCAGTATGAATATTCATCATGCCCCAGCCAATCCCTGAAAGGAGGTGTCCAGAAAGTGGCTGGGGAGGAGATAAATGTTTTGGGAGGCATTAAGTGTTCCTTCCTTTCCAGGGATGGATCCAGTTCTCCTGGAACTTTTGCCCAGTTCACCTGAGAAATCACTTTGAAAAATACACCCCTAGCTTTTCTGGCCGTGGCCATCTTAAGTAAGGGAAGGTGATTAATGTAGCATTTACTTCCTGGAATCCATCTGCCCTTAGCTCAGGCATGCATGCAGGAGGGTGTGCTTAGCTCAGAAAGCTCCTCCTCCCTCCCTGGGATGTATGACATCATTTTGCGTAGGCCTGGAAACCTGGAAGTAACTTAAGAAATGTAAAAAAAATGGAAATAAGTAAATATGATATACTTTCCTATCTATTTACTAATGCTAGCAACATAGGGATTAAAAGTTGTCAATGTTGATTGAGAGAGAATGAAGTTCTGCTTTAAAGAAGATTAGTGAGAAGCTGTCCTCCTGTCATTTTTTTGCTATTGTTTGATTGTATCCTGATCCCTGAACCCCACTCAAGTTAAAGATATCCCCTAGACTGAGCCTGTATTGTCAGTGTGCATGGAACGGTGTTTGTGTCAGGCAGCCTCTTTACTAGCAAAGAGACCTGAGCATATTCACAGTGGCCCCTCAGGGGGTAAGTGCTACAATACCATTTTGTAGACCCAGTAACATCATTACTGGGTCGCTGTGCTTCTCTATGCAAAGCAGTCAGATCAAAGCCTTAACAACACCAATGCTGGAGCATTATGGCTGCTTGCTGTGGGGGCAGTTGGCAGGAGGGAGGGGCCAGGATCACCAGCGGAGAACCTGAGAAGAGGAGGATCCAGGCTACTTTGTGCAAAAACCACTGCACACAGCAAGAAAATATGACACATTTGTTATTTAAAAAAAAAACAAGACTTTAGTATCACTTTAATCCGCTTCCCGACTGCCCTATAGTAGAACTACTGCTACAGGGCGACAGAGCTGCGCAAAATCACGTATATAAACATGATTTTGTATTTTCAGGTAGGGCCATTGGTGGCTTCAGCTGTCAATCACCGGGTCCCGGCCGGAGATTGCCCGCTGGTAACTGGCAATTGCCGAGTATCACTGATGGGGGAGAAGTCTGTATGTAAACAATCTAAAAAGGAAAAGAACAGTGAGCGCTGGTCCTAAAACAGCGGCTAAGCACTCTAAGCAACCGATATATACTTAAACAGAATAACATAAAAAATTAGCGCTGCACTATTTCTTATGTTTGTATGTAAACAATACCGATCTTTCCCCTGTCAGCTCCAGCACGCTGCTTTGTATTGCTCTGCATAGCAGAGCAATACAAAGCAGCGTGCTTATACAGTAAAACACACACAGTAATACAGCACACAGTTAACCCTTTGATTGCCCCAGATGTTAACCCCTTCCTGCCAAGTGTCATTAGTACAGTGCCAGTGCTTTTTATTAGCACTGATCACAAGATTAGTGTCACTGGGGATATCAGTGACAGTTAGCCAGTTCCCCCCCAATGTCAGAATGCCTGCTGCAGTCCCACTATAAGTTGCTGATCGCTGCCATTACTAAAAAAAAAAATTCCAGTATATATATATATATCGCATCTGTAGATGCTATAACTTTAACGTAAACCAATTAATTTACACGTATTGGGTTTTTTTTAAGCAGAATACATTTTGGCATAAATTTATGACAAAATTTGATTATAATTTTTATACTGGACATGTTTAATAGCAAAAAGTCAAAAATATTGTTTTTTTTCTCAAAATTGTTGGTCTTTTTTTGTTTATAGCACAAAAAAAATAAAAACTGCAGAGGCGATCAAATACCACCGAAAGAAAGCTATATTTGTGAGAAAAAAAGGACGTACATTTTATTTGGGTGCAGCACTGCATGACCGCGCAGTTGTCAGTTAAAGTAACGCAGCGCTGTATCACGAAAAATGGCCTGGTCAGGAAGGGGGGAAAATCCTCTGGAGGGAAAGTGGGTAAAGAGATCTATGGTCACAGCATAGACTTTCATTTAATTACAGCATTGTAATAATAATAATACATACAATAGTTATATTTCACTATCCAACATAACATTACTTGGAAATTCTGCCTGTCTGCTGGTCATCTCTTTCCACAATTTTCTGGATTCCCTGCATGGGTTGCAGCTTCTCCTCTGCCGTTTACTTTCTATTTCTAAGAACTACATATCCCATGATACCATGATGCCTGCAAGTAGTGATTCCTGTACTGACTCCTCAGAAGGCAGGCTCTGTGAAATGTGTGACACAGCAGTGCCTACTACAGGGCATAGTGACTATGTGTCACAGAATTCAAGGAACTAAATGTGTGGGGGTCTTCACATAGTAAGCTAACTAACATCAAGATCATTCAGATTAATAGGAGTTGGCTAGAAATAATTAAAATACAATGTGGAAATGAATATATGGTTTTCTAATTTGACCATAGGTGGCTGCAAAGGCTAATTTACTTGCCCAATCCTCTGCTCCATTTGGTAGCTGGTGCTTTCTTCCCCTTCCCTGCAATACAGCAGTGGATTGTCCCTTGGGCGACCAATCTTACAGCCTATAGCAAGCGTGCAGAAGCAGAGAATCACCCCCCTTGACCTAAATGAGAACGTAACCCTTGCAATGCAGGGACAGCCCCACTGCATGAGAGGATTTATCCTTTCCCTGGAGTTTAGCTTTATTTGAATCTGATTTGGTACTAGCCTCTTGCAGTCCATGTACAGCAGAACTCAGACTGGCAAAGGGAGAAGGAGCCATTCAGTTGTGTTACATGCTCGTGTGTAAGAAGCATGCTGACAGTGGAAGAAAGCAAAGTGACAGAGGGTTGAACTCATCATTCTGCTGCTTCTCCTTTTCAATCCCAGGTCGGTGGAGGGATGAAACCTGTAAGTGTAAAATACAATCAGCTCTCCTGCCCTGCCAGACAGGGCTGTGTAAGCCTCAGAACTGGACTCCCAGAAACAGAAATCCATTAGGTTTTAGAAATTTCCATTCTTCACATGTTGAACCAGAATAAGAAAAAAATAGGTTATCGCCCATCAGAACGCTGCCACCTGGTGGTGACATAAGCATAAAGAACTTCATTTGTAACACAGACCATCTAGGTTTGAACTCCTCAGGAAGACATGTATGAATCTCTCTATGTAAGTCCCCATGGGCTGCCATCATTATACCTTTAAGATGACTCTGTCCTATTTCTAGATCTTCTCCAACCCCAGAATAGAAAACAGCGGATATTTTTGTCTGTTGTCTTTTCACCTCATCCCCAGACTGGGAGATTGTGTGAAATGCTGGCGGGTCTGTGTACAGTCAGATAAGCCATCTTTCGTCATCTGAAACCCTACAAACTCAATGGAGCCGACTTATCCTCCGGCATGAACTGATTAATGAATGACAAGGTCCGCTGCCAGTGTCACACAGACTTCTTTGTGTCGCAGGATGGCTGCGATAGGCATCATAACCCCACCATTATGTGGGTGATAATGTAGATCACTTTATAAAGCCAGGGATGCGGTTTTTAGATGGAGCAGAAAGGTGAATATTAAGGACAGGGTTGACGAGACAACTTATCTCCCCTCTCTGGGTGCAGGAGAGTTCTGGAGGAGATTGGGCTGTAATGATCTCAGGCCACAAAGATGCTGGTTGTCAAAATTCTAACTGAAATAAATCTCAGGAAGTAAGGTGTAAAGCAGAACACTTAGAAACATAGGAAGATTGAAGAGTGATGGCAGAAAACAACCAAGTGGTCCAAGGAGTCTGATCCTTTTATTTTTGTGTATTTTTCCCTTTTTAACCTTTTTTTCTCAATATAGAGAGGGAGAAAAGAAGAGCGGGGGAAGGTTTGAGGAAGAAATGAGAGAGAGAGGAAAGGGAAAGTGGAGAAGGAAAGAAGGAAAAAGGGAGAGGGGAGAAGGAGAGAGAAGAAGAAAGGGAGAGGGGATAAGGAGGAAAGGAGAAAGAAAGAGGGGAGTAGGAGGGAAGGAGAAAGAAAGAGGTGAGAAGGAGGGAAGGAGAAA
Organism: Staurois parvus; assembly: GCF_062004578.1. Classification (NCBI taxonomy): domain Eukaryota; kingdom Metazoa; phylum Chordata; class Amphibia; order Anura; family Ranidae; genus Staurois; species Staurois parvus. The sequence goes on from NW_028317910.1 coordinate 6,759,574, forward strand.
GAAAGAGGGGAGAAGGAGGGAAGGAGAAAGAAAGAGGGGAGAAGGAGGGAAGGAGAAAGGGAGAGGGGAGAAGGAAAGAAGGAGAAAGGGAGAGGGGAGAAGGAAAGAAGGAGAAAGGGAGAGGGGAGAGGAAAAGAAGGAAAAAGGGAGAGGGGAGAAGGAAAGAAGGAGAAAGGGAGAGGGGAGAAGCAGGGAAGGAGAAAGGGAGAGGGGAGAAGCAGGGAAGGAGAAAGGGAGAGCGGAGAAGAAAAAAGGAAGAGGGGAGAAGGAGAGAAGAAGAAAGGGAGATGGGTGAAGGAGGGAAGAAGAAAGGGAGAGGGGAGGAGAGAAAAAGAAAGGGAGAGGGGAGAAGGAAAGAAGGAGAAAGGGAGAGGGGAGAAGGAAAGAAGGAGAAAAGGAGAGGGGAGGAGGAAAGAAGGAGAAAGGGAGAGGGGAGGAGGAAAGAAGGAGAAAGGGAGAGGGGAGAGGAAAAGAAGGAGAAAGGGAAAGGGGAGAAGAAAGAAGGAGAAAGGGAGAGGGGTGAAGGAAAGAAGGAGAAAGGGAGAGGGGAGAAGGAGAAAGGGAGAGGGGAAAGGAAATAAGGAGAAAGGGAGAGGGGAGAGGAAAAGAAGGAAAAAGGAAGAGGGGAGAAGGAGAGAAGAAGAAAGGGAGAGGGGAGAAGGAGGGAAGGAGAAAAAAAGAGGGGAGAAGGAGAGAAGAAGAAAGGGAGAGGGGAGGAAGAGGGAAGGAGAAAGGGAGAGGGGAGAAGAAGGATAGGAGAAAGGGAGAGGGGAGGAGGGGAGAAGGGAAGGACAAAGGGAGAGGGGAGAAGGAGGTAAGGAGAAAGGGGGAGGGAAGAAGGAGGGAAGGAGAAAGGGGGATGGGAGAAGGAGAGAAAGAGGGAAAGAGAAAGGGGGAGGGGAGAAGGTGAGAAAGAGAGAAAGAAAGGGAAAGGGGAGAAGGATCAAACAGAGAGGTGAGATGGAAAGAGGAAGAAAGGGGGAAGGATAGAGGGGTTAAAAGAAAAAGGAGTGGGGAGAAGGAGAAAAGGAGAGAGAAAACAATAGAGGAGAAAGAGAGAGGGAAAAAAGTGACAGTGGAGAATTAACACAAAAGAAAAGAGAGGGGAGAAGGATAATAGTGAGAAAGTAAGAAGGGAGAAGGACTGATGGAGAAATGAAGGGGGAATAAAGAAAGAATGGAGAGGAGGGAGGGAGACAAGGAGAAAGGAAAGGTATGGGAAGAATGGGAGAAAGGAAAAGGGGGGAAGGGGAGAATTAACACGAAACAAAAGAGAGGGGAGAAGGATAGAGCGAGAAAGTAAGAAGGGAAAAGGACTGAGGGAGAAATGAAGAGGGAATAAAGAAAGAATAGAGAGGAGGGAGGGAGACAAGGAGAAAGGAAAGGTATGGGAAGAATGGGAGAATGGGAAAGGGGAGAATTAGAGAGGAAAAAAGGAGAGAGGGGAGAATTAGCAAGAAAGGAAAGAGGAGAGGAAAAAGGGGAAACGGAGATGGTAGAAGGATAGATGGAGAAAGTAAGAGGGGAAAAGGACTAAGGGAGAAATGAGGAGGGATAAAGAATGCATGGAGAAGAGGGAGGGAGAGAGAGGTAGGGGGACAAGGAGAAATTAAAGGAGAGGGAGGAATGGGAGAAAGGGAGAAGGGAAAAGGAGAAAGAAAGAGGCAGAGAGAAAAACAGTGAGAGAGAAGCCAGAAATCAGTTGCTGAGCCTACAGAGACCACAGATGTAGCTGGATGTACACAGACAGAGAGATTTGATACAATAAAAAAAATCTGCTACAGCAACAAGATGTTTTTTTCAGCAGAAACTCACCACAGGCTCTGTAATAAGCCAACCCTCCCGATAATTAATGCCTGAAACTGTACTTTGAATTCACGCTTTAATGAATATGCCCCCGGCTGCATGTACAAAACCCTTGGACAGTCAGAGGAGGAATATTCAAATGAAGCATATGATGGAGGGTCTATATCACCTTCCCAAATCATCAGTGCACACTGACAGCCAACATCAAGCTCATTCTTTGATCACCATTTCTGGCATAGCACTGGGGTTGATTTACTAAAGGCAAATAGACTGTGCACTTTGGAAGCACAGTTGCTCCAGAGCCTAGTAAATGATGCAAAGCTTCACTTTGCAAAGAATACCCAATCACATGAAAGGAAAATAAACATCCTTTTTTGCATGTACATGATTGGATGATGGAAGAGCTTCCCCTCATTTACTAAATTCTGGACCAACCGCACTTGCAAAGAACAGTCTATTTGCTTCTAGTAAATCAAACCCAATGGCTTTTTCATTTTTTCAAAGTGGGCTTTGTGTTATCTATTTAAAAGTCCTCCCACAGTGCAGAGTATTTCAGGAGAGGAGAGTGAACCCCAGTGCACACATACTGAATGTTGGCGTTCAGCAGGAATTATCCAACTTTCGGTACATGTGTACTGCTGTATGTTCAACAGAAGCCAGTCTAACAACTGGCTTCTGTCAAATGGTCTTGCTGGAAACCCAGCATTCAATCAGTGCTAGTTGAAAAAAGCAGAGTCCTCCAGCAGTGCAGAGTATTTCAGGAGAGGAGAGTTAGATAGAGGAAGGAGCGGAGTCCTCCAGCAGTGCAGATTATTTCAGGAGAGGAGAGTTAGATAGAGGAAGGAGCGGAGTCCTCCAGCAGTGCAGATTATTTCAGGAGAGGAGAGTTAGATAGAGGAAGGAGCGGAGTCCTCCAGCAGTGCAGATTATTTCAGGAGAGGAGAGTTAGATAGAGGAAGGTGCGGAGTCCTCCTGCAGTGCAGAGTATTTTTGGAGAGGAGAGTTAGATAGAGGAAGGAACTGAGTCCTCCTGCAGAACAGAGTATTTTAGGAGAGGAGTTAGAGGAAGGAGCAGAGTCCTCCAGCAGTGCAGAGTATTTTAGGAGAGGGGAGTTAGATAGAGGAAGGAGTAGAGTCCTCCAGCAGAGCTGAGTATTTTAGGAGAGGAGAGTTAAAGGAAAAAGCAGAGTCCTCCAGCAGAGCTGAGTATTTTAGGAGAGGAGAGTTAGATAGAGGAAGGAACTGAGTCCTCCAGCAGTGCAGAGTATTTTAGGAGAGGGGAGTTAGATAGAGGAAGGAGCAGAGTCCTCCAGCAGAGCAAAGTATTTTATGAGAGGAGAGTTAGAGCAGTGGTTCTCAACCTTTCTAATGCCGCGACCCCTTAATACAGTTCCTCATGTTGTGGTGACCCCCAACCATAAAATTATTTTCGTTGCTACTTCATAACTGTAATTTTGCAGTGGGAGGAATAGTGCCTCATTATTGGTGTCAGTGGGAGGAATAGTGCCCCATCATTGGTATCAGTGGTAGGAATAGTGCCCCCATCATTGGTGTCAGTGGTAGGAATAGTGCCCCATCATTGGTGCCAGTGGTAGGAATAGTGCCCCATCATAGGTGTCAGTGGGGGGAATAGTGCCCCATCATTGGTGTCAGTGGGAGGAATAGTGCCCCATCATTGGTGTCAGTGGGAGGAATAGTGCCACGTCATTGGTGTCAGTGGGAGGAATAGTGTCCCATCACTGATGTCAATGGGAGGAATAGTGCCCCATCATTGGTATCAGTGGTAGGAATAGTGCCCCCATCATTGGTGTCAGTGGTAGGAATAGTGCCCCATCATTGGTGCCAGTGGTAGGAATAGTGCCCCATCATAGGCGTCAGTGGGGGGAATAGTGCCCCATCATTGGTGTCAGTGGGAGGAATAGTGCCCCATCATTGGTGTCAGTGGGGGGAATAGTGCCCCATCATTGGTGTAAGTGGGAGGAATAGTGCCCCATCATTGGTGTCAGTGGGGGGAATAGTGCCCCATCATTGGTGTAAGTGGGAGGAATAGTGCCCCATCGTTGGTGTCAGTGGGGGGAGGAATAGTGCCCCATCGTTGGTGTCAATGGGAGGAATAGTGCCCCATCGTTGGTGTCAATGGGAGGAATAGTGCCCCATCATAGGTGTCAGTGGGGGGAATAGTGCCCCATCACTGGTGTCAGTGGGAGGAATAGTGTCCCATCACTGGTGTCAGTGGGAGGAAAAGTGCCCCATCATTGGTGTCAGTGGGAGGAAAAGTGCCCCATCATTGGTGTCAGTGGGAGGAATAGTGCCCCATCACTGGTGTCAGTGGGAGGAATAGTGCCCCATCACTGGTGTCAGTGGGAGGAATACGGCCCCATTATTGGTGTCAGTGGGAGGAATAGTGCCCCATCAGTGGTATCAGTGGGAGGAATAGTGCCCCCATCATTGGTGTCAGTGGGAGGAATAATGCCCCATCGTTGGCATCAGGGGGAGCAATAGTGCCCCAACATTGGTGTCAGTGGGAGGAATAGTGCCCCATCGTTGGTATCAGAGGGAAGTATAGTGCCCCATTGTTGGTGTCAGTGGGAGGAATAGTGCCCCATCGTTGGTGTCAGTGGGAGGAATAGTGCCCCATCGTTGGTGTCAGTGGGAGGAATAGTGCCCCATCGTTGGTGTCAGTGGGAGGAATAGTGCCCCATCATTGGTGTCAGTGGGGGGAGGAATAGTGCCCCATCATTGGTGTCAGTGGGGGGAGGAATAGTGCCCCATCGTTGGTGTCAGTGGGGGGAGGAATAGTGCCCCATCGTTGGTGTCAATGGGAGGAATAGTGCCCCATCATAGGTGTCAGTGGGGGGAATAGTGCCCCATCATTGGTGTCAGTGGGGGGAATAGTGCCCCATCATTGGTGTCAGTGGGGGGAATAGTGCCCCATCATTGGTGTCAGTGGGGGGAATAGTGTCCCATCATTGGTGTCAGTGGGAGGAATAGTGCCCCATCACTGGTGTCAGTGGGAGGAATAGTGTCCCATCACTGGTGTCAGGGGGAGGAAAAGTGCCCCATCATTGGTGTCAGTGGGAGGAATAGTGCCCCATCACTGGTGTCAGTGGGGGGAATAGTGCCCCATCGTTGGCGTCAGGGGGAGCAATAGTGCCCCAACATTGGTGTCAGTGGGAGGAATAGTGCCCCATCGCTGGTGTCAGTGGGAGGAATAGTGCCCCATCACTGGTGTCAGTGGGAGGAATAGTGCCCCATCGTTGGTGTCAGTGGGAGGAATAGTGCCCCATCGTTGGTGTCAGTGGGAGGAATAGTGCCCCATCGTTGGTGTCAGTGGGAGGAATAGTGCCCCATCGTTGGTGTCAGTGGGAGGAATAGTGCCCCATCGTTGGTGTCAGTGGGGGGAGGAATAGTGCCCCATCGTTGGTGTCAATGGGAGGAATAGTGCCCCATCATAGGTGTCAGTGGGGGGAATAGTGCCCCATCATTGGTGTCAGTGGGGTGAATAGTGCCCCATCATTGGTGTCAGTGGGGGGAATAGTGCCCCATCATTGGTGTCAGTGGGAGGAAAAGTGCCCCATCATTGGTGTCAGTGGGAGGAATAGTGCCCCATCACTGGTGTCAGTGGGAGGAATAGTGCCCCATCATTGGTGTCAGTGGGGGGAATACGGCCCCATCATTGGTGTCAGTGGGAGGAATAGTGCCCCATCATTGGTGTCAGTGGGAGGAATAGTGCCCCATCATTGGTATCAGTGGGAGGAATAGTGCCCCCATCATTGGTGTCAGTGGGAGGAATAGTGCCCCATCGTTGGCATCAGGGGGAGCAATAGTGCCCCAACATTGGTGTCAGTGGGAGGAATAGTGCCCCATCGTTGGTATCAGAGGGAAGTATAGTGCCCCATCGTTGGTGTCAGTTGGAGGAATAGTGCCCCATCTTTGTTGTCAGTGGGAGGAATAGTGCCCCATCATTGGTGTAAGTGGGAGGAATAGTGCCCCATCGTTGGTGTCAGTGGGAGGAATAGTGCCCCATCGTTGGTGTCAGTGGGGGGAGGAATAGTGCCCCATCATTGGTAATAGTGACACCAATGATTGGGCACTATTCCTCCCACTGACACCAATGATACTTACCTTGCTGACCCCTGTTCCAGCCTGGGCTCGCTCGCTCCCTCCCTCTCCCATGGTACAAACACTTACCGGTCAGATGGCTTCCTTCTCCGGCCGCTTTCCTCCTCTTCACTCGCTCGTGCTTCGCGGTGCCGCTCGGCTCCTCCTTTCCAAGCTCCACCTCCTCGCCGGTGATTGGCCGCCTGTGTGCCTCTCTTGAGCTACAGTTCCGGCGGCCAATCACCGACGAGGAAGGATTGATCCCGGGGGTGTGTCCAGATGACAGGGACGGCATGTCATCCCGCCCACACCTGCAGACGGATCAAGGAGCGGTGTCTCGGTTCCTAAGGCCATCGGAAATATGTGTTTTCCGATGGTCTTAGGCGACCCCTGGGAAAGTGTCGTTCGACCCCCAGGTTGAGAACCGCTGAGTTAGAGGAAGGAGCAGAGTCCTCCAGCAGAGCTGAGTATTTCTTGAGCGCAGGCTTCCGGCAGCGCAAAGAATTTCAGAGGAGAAGAGTTAGAAAAAGGAGAAGAGTCCTCCAGCACAGAGTATTCCAAGAGAGAAGAGTTAGACAATGGGGGAAGAAAAAGTCAAATATAGCCAGGCAACTAGCATTTTCAGAAGTTGCTAACAGCAATCCCCACACTTCTCTGTAGGTATAGGTGATATAAGCTGAGGATGTAGAGAGGACAGAAATAACATGTACAGGTAGGTCATCTTACTGTTCATACCAGAGCACAGATGGTTGAGTAGAGAGTGCACTACATCTTTTAGACACCAGATGGTGACACTTCCAAGAGAGGGCAGTACAGATGTATAGAACACATCATAACATTGTTGTATATTTTGAAGTTTCCAACTAATAACAATTCTGATTTTTAAAGAAAACTTCTTATGACAACATTACAGAGACCGCTGTTATTTTTGCCCATTAGCATTACACTTTCCAAACCACTGATCTGGAACAGGTATGCATGTTGGGAAAGTTGTGAAGCTGGAAATTCTTCTCTGTACACTTATTCTCTGTCAAAGGCTCAAAATATGGAAGCAGGGGGTGGTGGGGGTGGGGGTTTGGATTGACAGCCAGGCAGACAGCATTTTTAGATTGTCTTAACATGGATTAACCCCCATTTTGCATGTTCAGCTCATCCTGGGCCTAAACTACAGAAAGCTGCAAGAACTCGCTGCCAACCCAAACGATCCATGATAAAATCGGGTCATATCCAGTATGTCCATCAAATGTAAGAGATTCATCTGTGTCCAGTTATAAATACATTTAGAATTGGAAGTGCTTTCAAAAATGAAGGAAAATGTCAGCAAACAAAACTGTAGAAAAAGGCAGCACATGTAAATCTTTTATGACTTCATCATATTAAGGTGGATCTTATGCCTAAATGTAGTGATAACATGCCGAAATGCACAGTGCAGAGCGGCGAATGGTAGATAATTATCAAGACCAATACACTACTACAACAGCGGAGACTCCACGTAAGTACTTTGAGTTCTGTTGTGGCGTATCAGAAAATGGTAAAGGTCTGATTGTAGGTGCATTGTGGTGCATTGGCCCATTCATTAACCACTTGCCTACCGGGCACTTATACCCCCTTCTTGCCCAGGCCAATTTTCAGCTTTCAGTGCTGTCGCACTTTGAATGACAATTACGCAGTCATGCAACACTGTACCCATATGAAATTTTTATCATTTTTTTCACATAGAGCTTTCTTTTGGTGGTATTTACTCGCTGCTGGGTGTTTTATGAAAAAAATGTTTTTCCTGTGTTTCTATTATAAAATTTGCAAACAGGTAATTTTTCTCCTTCACTTATGTGCGTTGATGAGGCTGCACTGATAGGCAGCACTGATGGGCACTGATAAGCCGCACTGATAGGTGACACTGATAGGCAGCACCAGGGGCGGACTGACAACTCATGGGGCATTTTGTAGAAAATGTACAAGACTTTCCCCATGTGCTGGGTGTATTGCATGAAAAGGTGTACCAAAATGGCGCTACCCCAGAAGTACGTCACCACGCTTTTCCGTCGACGCGTTGCGTCACACTTCCACGTAACTTCATTATGAGTCCTGATGGACTTTTTGCACTATTGTACTTTTGTCAATTTCCATTTTTTCACGTATTAATAATATTTGGTATATGTTATCAGAGTGTTGTTTAATATTTTGAGCACAGAGTGTTTTTATCCCTCAACAGGGATTCACATTATTTTTATCAATATAGGTTTGTGTCCCAGTTTATTGGGTACCAGGAGTCACGTCAGTTATATCCCTAGTGATTGGGTTCACAATTTATATTATCACCTGCAGGGGCGGACTGATAACTCATGGGGCCCTCGGGCAATAGGGGATCATGGGGCCCCTGTGTCCTTACCCAAACTCAAAAAAGCCTATGAAAAAGGTACCAGGGGCATCTCATGGGGCCCCCTACTGACCCCGGGCCCTCGGGCAGTGCCCGAGTTTCCAAATGGTCAGTCCGCCCCTGGGCAGCACTGATGAGCTGGCACTGATATGCAACAATGATGGGCACTGATAGGCGACACTGATAGACGGCACTGATGGATGGCACTGAATGGCAACACTGCTGGGCACTGACTGGTGGCACTGATGGGCACTGAAGGGTGGCAGCTGGGCACAGGTGGGTGGCACTGCTGGGCACAGGTGGGTGGCACTGCTGGGCACTTGTGAACGGCACTGCTAGGTGGCACTGCTGGGCACCAATCATTAGGGCACTGATGATCGGTGCCCTGATGATCGGTGCTGATCCCTCCTCTTACAATTGCCGGTTATCGGCAGTACTTTCCTCACGCTGTGACAGCGTGAGGAAAGTGCAGCCGATAACCAGCAACTGCATTTCCCAATGATCTTCTGTGTCATTGGACATGGCTAATCACATGGTAAAAGGCCGCTGTGATTGGGCTTTTACCACCTCACGTGATGTGTCCGTAGGATTGAGATCGCCGGGGGCGCGCGGGAGGGCACGTTCTGGCAGGATGTCATATGACGCCCTCCCAGAACTGGCCGGCCGCAGTAAAGTCATCATTCAGCTATCTGTGGTCAGCAAGTGGTTAAAGGATAACTTCACCTTTTGACAAAAAATAACAAATGCACATTTTTTTGCAGGTAAAAAATGTGCCGTTAGTTATTTTGTTGCAGGAACCTGTAAATCATTGCACCAGCGATCAGCAGATCACTGGTGCCATGCAAGTCTCTTGTGTATCTGCTTACCAATACAGGAAGTACAGACAAGCAGATATACTGACAGGAAGAATCAATGAACTACCACAGTGCTCCACAGTGCCGTGTTAGTTCATTATCAACTACAGACCGACAGACGCAAAAGTTGTCGGGACTTGTAGTTCATTCATTCACAGAACACAATGAATTACTGACGTGGCGGAGCCCCACTTGGCTGTGTTTTTTTTTAAATTGTGACAGCTAGAGGGGAGGAGAAGATCCCCCACTAGCTGTCACAAAGAGCAGGGGCTGGTCCATTCGTAACATGCTACATTTTTCACCCTGAATATGGGTGTAACATGTTACGAGAGATTAACTTATCCTTTAAAAAGCAGTGAATGTGAACTTTACCAAACATTCACTAGCGGTGAATCAATCATGCTCATGAAAAACACATGCACCTTTAGGACTCACCTAAAGTGATGTATAGTGATTGTCAGATCACTGACTAATACATATGCCCCTGTTTATGGATGTACTTAAAAGTGTATCTATAGACAAAACGTTTTTCTACTAGTTGTTGCGGGGTTTTTTTTCACTTGTGTTCCATCCTAGAGAGTTCCCCTTGCCTCCTGTCCTGGGGACACTAAAGGAAGTGAAATGATATAAAATAGCTTGTACTGCTCCAGACAGACATTATCTCTGTACCCCCTACCCGGAAATGTATATATATATATATATGTGTGACTTTGCACACCCGTGCTGCCCTGTAGCAGTATTTCTTCTATAGGGTGGACAGGAAGTGGTGTTAATCAATGTAGCCTTCAACCAAAAACTATCAAACCTGCAAACAATTGCAAGACCATTACTTCACCTGAGATCGGGTTAGACTCAATTTCGATCTAATTCGATCAACTGAGTTGATTGGCCAAGGCTGAAAACTAATGACCATTTTGCATTGATTGGCAGCACTGGGTTACTTTGTTCATGAATACGATTGTATATTGATTAATTAAATCATGAGGTTACATAACTGAATTAGGCAAGTGATCGATCGTGAGTTATGATCCTATCTTAGAGTATAACTAAGGGCATAACTTTTTTCAGTTTTGGACTGAGGGGAGAGGCATTAGAACACCTGTCAGTTTTTATTTCTGTCTCTGTCCCCATTAGGAAGATTCTTCCTCTCCATTTGTCCTGTTTACCATTATTGCTGAAAGTGAAAGTAAAAGAAAAACCCACATTTTGGGTTGTCTCCAGAAAAGTAATAGAGGGAAAGTCTTCCAAAAGGGACATTAGTTCTGGTAATCTGGGGGTCCCCAAGGAATTCCCTTAACCACTTGCCCTTCGCCCTATAGCAGTTTTACTACTACAGGGCAGCATTCCTGTGCAAAATCACATATAATAACGCTGCCAGAGGAGATTTTCAGCTGTGAACTGTCACAGCACAAAACGATCTGCAGGCCCCAGCGAGCAGTTGCTCGTTGGCACCTGCAGATCGTCAGTCAGGAAGGAAGAACAGAGCTATGGCTATGTTTACATAGCACTGTTGTGACAGTGGAAAGTCATGAATCATTTCTCTCTGTAAAGCTGAGAACATGATTCATCACTTTCCATAGTAAAAGCACCACCTAGTGTACACCAACCACATAGCTAGGCACACACTTAACCCTTTGATCACCCTAGATGTTAACCCCTTCCCAGCCAGTGTCATTAGTACAGTGTCAGTGCATATTTTTAGCACTGATCACTGTATTAATGTCACCGGTTCCCACAAAGTGTCAGTGTAAAAATGTCCACACCAATATCGCAGTCCTGCTATTAGTCGCCGATCTCCGACATTACTAGTATAAAAAAAAATAAAAAAATTTTAGTATATGTACCAGAGTTTATAGACGCCATAATCTTTGTTCAAACTAGTCAATATATGCTTATTGGGATTTTCTTACCAAAAATATGTGGCAGAATACAATTTGATCTAAATTTATGAAGAAATTAGATTTTAACATTTTTTTATTGGATGTTTTATAGCGGTTTTATAGCTGAAAATAAAAAATATTGTTTTTTTTTCAAAATTGTAAGTCTTTTATAGCCCAAAAAGTAAAAACCGCAGAGCTGATCAAATACCACCAAAAGAAAGCTCTATTTGTGGGGAAAAAAGGAAATTTGGGTACAGCGTTGCATGACCGAGCAATCATCAGTTAAAATAATGCATCGCCATATCTCAAAAAATGTCCTGGTCAGGAAGGGTGGGGGGGGGGGGGGTGGGGGGGTAAAGTGGTGCAGGTATTTCCTCTCACTTCCTGTTTGGCTATGGCACAGAAAGTGAAGAGAAATCTCCACAATTCTTGCAGGTTTATAACCCTCCCTTGCTCTATCCAAAATGAAATAAAAAAGGTTTGCCTATATTTCTACTTTAACTATTGTTTGAAATCCACTTAGCTGTGTGTGGTACATTGATTGACTGAGTTGTCTATTATCTATAGATAAATTATTCCTGTTGGAAGAGATCAATCATAAAATAATTTGTTCATTTATCAAAGCCTGTATGGCCACCATTAGACAGTTGTCACTGAAACTAGGGTCCCTGTTGCAAGATTTCCTCTATATTCTTAAAAGATTTGCATATCCTATAATTTACAGTTACATAGTTAATACACAACATTTATTGAAAGACGACAAGTACATCTAAAGAACATTTGTTCAATCAATAGAAAAAAAAAAAAGAGAAAAAGAAAACAACCCTCTTTATACAGAATAAAAATATACATCTTAAAAATATATAATGCATGGGCAGAGCTTGAGGGGTCGCAATAGCAACCCCACCCATACACCAGGGGGCCCATGGGGCCTCCCTGTCACATTAAGTTTTACACCAGGGGCAACCTGTCAATCGCAATCTAACCATCTGTAATGGGTAGGTGAGGGGTAGATCACGTCCCTGCAATCATAAAATAGTTTATTCATTTATCAAAGCCTGTATGGCCACCATTAGACAGTTGTCACTGAAACTAGGGTCCCTGTTGGAAGATTTCCTCTCTATTCTTAAAGATTTGCATATCCTATCATTTACAGTTACATAGTTAATACACAACATATATTGAAAGACGACAAGTACATCTAAAGAACATTTGTTCAATCAATAGAAAAAAAAAAGAAAAATAGAAAACAACCCTCTTTATACAGAATAAAAATATACATCTTAAAAAAATATAATGCATGGGCAGAGCTTGAGGGGTCGCAACAGCAACCCTGCCCATACACCAGGGGGCCCACGCGGCCTCCCTGTCACATTAAGTTTTACACCAAGGGCAACCTGTCGATCGCAATCTACCCATCTATCATGGGTAGGTGAGGGGTAGATCACGTCCCTGCTTTGAAAATCCCTGGAACCTAAACAAAAGCGGAGGTGGCATTTACTGGAACCAATCCCTGTATTATCCTCCTGCAGCAGCTGAAAACCGGTTTCCCCTCCACTCCTCTCCCGCCAGCTGCCACGGGGGATCGTTTCAGGATATAGAGCAGGGAAAGGGCTGGTAAATGTGTCGGTACTCATCACTCACTGTGTTCATTCATACTGTGTTACTATGCTTTGTGTAGCTGAGGCTGCAGAGATGAAGACTGAACACTGTATCCCCAATCTCCTTTCTCTGTCTCGAAAGTGATACATCAGGGGTCTGTTTAGACCCCTGATATTTCACCAAAACCCCCCAACAGGGCTGCTAAATTACTGTAAAAATTTATAACAAATAAAATGTTAAACAAAATAAAAAAAAAATAAAACTGTAAGAAATAAAATAACAAAAATAAAAAAACTACTCACCCAGTCCACTGCCCTACTGACACCATCCACTGCTCTACTGACCCTGTAGCATACAAGCATATTAAACTTCAACTTTAACTATTTGATCTTCAGGACATGTTGGTCTTTGGAAGGAAAAGAGTTCAGTGTGAATTTATAAAACGAACCTTAAAACATACTGTTGCAGCGAGAAGAAAAATGGGAATAGAAAAAAAAAAACATACAAAGTGATTTGAAAAATAAGAGTGGGAGAGGATTAATACGAGAGTGGGAAGAAGAAGAAAGGGAGGTATTAACAGATCGCTTTATTGCTCGTGACAGATACAAATATACAAACTGTAATTTCACCCCTACACAAAGCTATAGGGCAAGTGGTCGCAGGTGGTAGGTCTATTTGTCCTTGTCCACCAAGCTTTTTTTCCCTTTGTCACTTGTGTAGCCAAGTGCCTGCTGGTCTATTGTTTACATTCCTACAGTCCTACAGGCTGTAGGAGTGTCGGCACCCGCTCTCCTCGATTCATCTACCGCTGCCTTCCTTACTCCCTGTCTGTGTGCACTGTAGAACTGTGTGCAGCTGCCGGCTCTCAGTGCTGCACTAGGAACTGACAGGAGCTGGATCTGTGCAAGAGTGGGTTCAGTATAATTTTCCCACCAGCTCTTCTCTCTCCCCTCCCTCCTGTAGTAAAGATCAGATCCTATCAGAGATCAATCAGGAGAGGGAAAGCCAATAGGAGGATTAGAGAGGTTTACTGTGAAAGTGCCAAGGATTATGGAAACTGTAGTTTCAAAGGCGACGCTGGTCCATACTTGTGAATGAAGACTAACGGTTACTGGACTTTAATGACCACAAGCCCCTGCATCAAATGGGGGAGCAGCTTCACGGTTTTCCTGGGCACATTAGTTGAGAGTGGGGCAGTCCTGGGAAGAGAGCAACTGGGACAGATCTGCAGCCAGGGTCTGTGCCTTACAGCCGGTGTACCAGAGCCATTAACAAGAGTAAAGAGGAAAAGCTGCTGTGATGGTTCCCCCACAACAGGGAGAGGGGACAAGCCTGCACTTGAGCTTGCTGTAAGTGCAGTCAGAGACTAGGCTGAGAGAGAGAATTGTTGTGTCTTCAGGGTCTGAGCTGAGAGACTGCAGCCTGTGTAATGATCCAGGACCTGATTGCTGGGAATTATAAGTTGCCAAGTCATTGGGACCATAGTAGCCGCCTGCCAGGAAGTGGTGAGTTGAACTACATGTCTTAACTGCCTGTCACGCACAGCCAAAACAGAGATTGCTTCTGCTTAGCAACTTAGATCAATTCATACTGCTAAAGGGACAGTGCACCACCTAAAGAAGGGCCCCACTGAAAATCGGCCAACGTTTATTACTAGGTACCAGATACTTTCACCACCTCCAGGGGTACCCCTATGCTAGGAACGCATACATCCGCCTGCTGTTCGGGTTTTATGCAAAAGGTGTACACCACGACCCATTTTTGACTCTTCTGAACTGGTTGAGTTTATTTAGAGACTCTAGTAGCGGTTAAGATTCGAGTTAACACTGCTGTAATTCTTTAAGTGCAAGTTCGTGAAATGTTGCTCATTTGGCTATTATAGTGTTTTTTGTTTATCCATTTATCTGTTTACTGATTTGCACCATATCACACTGAATTGCCTTGATACAATCAGTTGATTTAATACCAAGCTGTTTGTGGCCTCATTCTTGTGCATTCTTAGAGAGTAATGCCCTGCTAACCTTAAATCTACAGGTGCAAACAGGCTTTAGTATAAGAACAAGTGTGTCAGTGGGAACTGAGCAGTTTAAGAGGGTCATGGTAAAAACAGAGGACCCATTAGCACCAGCAGCATTTCCAAGGGTAGAGCTACACGACATTTAGAGGAAGCAAATATTTTTTGGGGGAGGTGGGGCTGCAGAAAGAAATCCTGATAACAGCCCTCTGTGTGGTTTACATAATAAAGTAGCTACTACACACAATGCAGTTCCATAAGACAGACTCCTGGCCTACTCATCAAGCCACTACTAAGTGGGAAAAAAAGATGCCCTTGAGCTCCAGTCCAGTGACAATGCCTAGGCTAAGATGATGTCACAGTCTGCTGCAGGAAGAATACATTTCCTCAGCCTCCTTCCCCCCCAGTGATCAGTCTGTGACATTGTAACTTTGTAAGTCTCAAGGGAAAAGGCTGCAGAAGGGGCTGATCTGTGTCATTTGCGAACACTGGCACCAAGATTTACATGACTGTGTCATCTCTGAGCTGGCATCTCAATCTAGGACGTAGATAGTGACCTTGAATGATGCCAGAACAATGGTGTCACCTGCCTGGAGAGAAAGCAAATGAAGGCATTCTCAGGGAGAGTACTGTGATCTCTGTGAGAGGAATGAAATACCTGGAAGTGTTACACTGATACATTACTAAGCATGCTGCACTTAAAGTGATATAAACACAAAAACAAAAAATTATTATATTACAGTTACTAATTCTTAGATATGATGACTACATTAGTTTTCTTGTTTAGGATTTTTTCCTTTATTTTCACCTGGTAATCCAGCCAGTCTGTTATATTCAACTTTTGTTATTTTCAACTTCCTTTAAAAAAAAAGAAGCAAGGAAAAGGTTTTTTTGGCTATACGTCACTTGTGGATCACAGGAGTGCAGTTACTTGAGTTCTCCTGTGACTCAGAATCAGCCAACAGAAGGCTAAAGCCCACTGTCAGCTGATGTCACAAAGCCACTCCAGGCTCTGGAAGGATTCTGCCCTTATTGGCTGGCTGACTGACTGACAGCTGACACGCAAAGTCAGCTGTTGCTACCCAGGCTCCAGCACTGGAGGGCCAGAGCTGAGAGCGGTGACTGACAGTCATCGCTCCCCGCTTTGAGAAGACAGAGAAATTAGTGATCAATAGCCATCTGATCACTTAGCATCGCTGCAGCATAGAGCCAAGTATGTTTTTTTTTTTAGTAACCTCAAACTTTTTCTTTAGCAGACCAAGCCATGGCAGAAGGACTTGGAGTGTTGAGACCATTTACCACTGACAGGGGTGCTTACAATGATCAGCTTTTATTCATTTACGTTAAACCCTTATCCCAAGAAAAAAACAGTTGCTGTAACTGTTTAAAAAGTGTTCTCTGGAGTTCAGATTTATTTGTTAGCACATCTGTATCTTCTAGTGCATCTAATACCAACTTTTCCACAGACTGACAATGCTACTGTCCAAAGGTGTCTCTGTTGCTCCTCATCCAGAGTGGAGACACCCTAAGACAGAAAGTGTGTTACTGGAAGGAACACCAGGAGAAAAAAAAAAGAAAGAAATAAAAAAAAAAAAACACAAAAGGTGCCAAATGTGGCAGTGGAGGGGGGGGGAGGAGGCAGATAAGCAGAGCCTCCACTTTTGTGTGGAACTCTGCTTTAAGAATTGGTAATCTACAAAATTAAATTATTGTGTTTGAGTTCAATAACGCATTAACACAAATGAAAATATCTGATTCTAGGTCCACTTCAAGGGCATACAGTTAGGTCCATATATATTTGGACACATGCACAATTTTCATACTTTTGGCTCTGTATGCCACCAGAATAAATTAAAATGAAACAATCCAAATGAATTTGAAGTGCAGGCTTTCAGCTTTAATTCAAGGGGTTGAACCTAAATATCAAGTATGAATTTTAGGAACGGCAACCATTTTTATACACAGTGCCTCCATTTTCAGGGGCTCAAATGTAATTGGACAAATGAATATAATCAAATAAAATGTTCATTTTTAATATTTTGTTGAAATTCCTTTACTGGCAATGACTGCCTGAAGTCTGGAACCCATGGACATTACCAAAGACTGGGTTTTCTCCATTCTGATGCTTTGCCAGGCTCTAACTGCAGCTGTCTTCAGTTGTTCTTTGTGAGTCTTTCTGCCTTTAGTTTTGCCTTCAGCAAGTTAAATGCATGCTCAATTGGGTTGAGATCAGGTGATTGACTCGGCAATTGAGGAATATTCCACTTCTGCTCCTTCAAAAGCTCCTGGGTTGCTTTTGCAGTGTATTTTGGATCATTGTCCATCTGTACTGTGAAGCGCCATCCAATTAACTCTGCTGCATTTGGCTGAATCTGGGCTGATAGTATATCCCTAAACACTGCAGAATTCATCCGGCTGCTTCTGTCTTCTGCCACATCATCACTAAACACCAATGACCCAATGTCACTGGAAGCCATGCATGCCCATGCCATCACACTGCCTCCACCATGTTTTACAGCTGATGCTGTGTGCTTTGGATCATGAGCTGTTCCAAGCCTTCTCCACACCTTTTTCTTCCCATCATTCTGGTACAGATCAATCTTAGTTTCATCCGTCCAAAGAATGCTTTTCCAGAACTGGTCTGGCTTTTTTAGATGTTTTTTGGCAAAGACTAATCTGGCTTTTCTATTCTTCAGGCTTATGAATGGTTTGCACCTTGTGGTGAACCCTCTGTATTTGCTCTTGTGAAGGCTTCTCTTGATTGTAGACTTTTACAATGATGCGCCCACCTCCTGGAGAGTGTCATTCACTTGTCTGGATGTTGTGAATGGGTTTTTCTTTACCATAGAGCGGATCCTGCGATTATCCACCACTGTTGTCTTCCATGGACATCCATGCCTTTTTATGTTGCTGAGCTCACCAGTGCGTTCCTCTTTCCTCAGAATGTACCAAACTGTTGATTTGTCCACTCCTAATGTTGCTGCTATCGCTCTGATGGATTTGTTTAGTTTTTGAAGCCTTACAATGGCCTGTTTCACTTGCATGGACAGGTCATTTGAACACATGATGTAGGTTCACAGCAATAGATTCCAAATGCAAATACCACACTTATAATCAACTTTTTACCTGCTTAATTGATGAGGAAATAATGAAGGAGTAGCCCACACCTGGCCATGAAACAGCTTTTGATTCAATTGTCCAGTTACTTTTGGTCCCTTGAAAAAGGGGGGTTGGCTACTCTTAACAGCTGTCATTCCTAAACCCTTCCTCCAATTTAGATGTACGTACCCTCATATTAAACCTGAGAGTGTGCACTTTCAGCCCATATCCATTATATAACTATAGATTTATTATGTTTTGGTAAATACCTGAAAAAATCTAAAAGTGTGCCTGTGTCCAAATATACATGAACCTAACTGTATTTATTCTGAAAAGGTAAAATCTAGGTAATGTCCCTGTACATTGTTTGCTTCTTCTATTTCTGGGAGTTTTACAATTTTCGGTATTGGGTTCAGCAGTAAAAAGCTAGCATTTTCAAATGGGAGCTTTGAGCTAAAGTCCTTTCGCAGGGCATCAAAAAAGAGGCAGATGCATGCAATTGGTGTCAGCAAATATAATATTTTTGGCATAATATATAGAGTAAGGGGGTATCATAAAAGAATATGAAGTGAAGATGACGTACATGAAGTGATGAAGTACAAATGATGGTAAAAGACGCTAAGCCGAAAGATGGCAAATGTTGATGCCACACTCTGTAACTATACCTCTAACTATACTATAACTAGAATCAATGACAAGTGCACATGATAATAATGTCCAAATCCTAAAAGAAAAGCTTTAGTTTGAGCTGGGACTTGATTTTGTTTACTTTTTTACACTTATATTATCCCTGCCCACGAGGAGCTTACAAACGAAAAAAGAATACACGCATTTCTCAAATTCCACATTTCCATCATACACAACGAGTTAAATTGCATCCAATCTGGAGAGGAATTGATCAGCAGCAAGATTAAACCATTGGAGGAACTCACACAAAGGGAGGCCGTACAGACGTCACACAGGCCTGATGCTGTCAGGATTGTGCTGCTCCATGGGGATATATTTTTGACATTTAATTTAGATACAGAGTGTTGATAAATTAAATATCATCTGGAAGATATTGAAAACAGAAAATGTTGTTCTGGATGACAGAGGAAAAGAGGTTACTGTGGGGTCGTCAGCGTCCTGTATTTCACTCTATTGTCAGTTGTGGTTTTCAGGGAGACAATAGATGAAGACTGGAGAAGCGGCTTCTTAGCTGAGCGAAGAAATGGCCACACTGTGCATTGTGCGATATTTCACAAACCGAGCACACTACGCAGGGAAAATAACACACAGCTATGTCACTGTACTACACCAAGGCGCATGTTCCAGTAATGACTAATCTCCTCCTAATACACAGACACCAGGACACACTGACCTCTCCTCCTAATACACAGACATTGGGACACCCTGACCTCTTCTCTCCTCCTAATACACAGACATTGGGACCCCCTGACCTCTCCTCTCCTCCTAATACACAGACATTGGGACCCCCTGACCTCTCCTCTCCTCCTAATACACAGACATTGGGACCCCCTGACCTCTCCTCTCCTCCTAATACACAGACATCAGGACACATTGACCTCTCCTCTCCTCCTAATACACAGACATTGGGACACCCTGACCTCTCCTCTCCTCCTAATACACAGATATCAGGACACACTGATCTCTCGTCTCCTTCTAATACACAGACATTGGGACCCCCTGACCTCTCCTCTCCTCCTAATACACAGACATCAGGACACATTGACCTCTCCTCTCCTCCTAATACACAGACATTGGGACACCCTGACCTCTTCTCTCCTTCTAATACACAGACATCAGGACACACTGACCTCTATTCTCCTAATACACAGACATCAGACAGATTGGCCATTATACTGACCTCTCCTCTCCTTCTAATACACAGACATCAGGACACACTGACCTCTCTTCTCCTAATACACAGACATTGGGACACACTGACCTCTCCTCTCCTCTTAATACACAGACATCAGGACACACTGACCCCTCCTCTCCTTCTAATACACAGACATCAGGACACACTGACCTCTCCTCTCCTATTACACAGACATCAGACAGATTGGCCATTACACTGACCTCTTCTCTCCTCCTAATACACAGACATCAGGACACAGTGACCTCTCCTCTCCTTCTAATACACAGACATCAGGACACACTGACCTCTCCTCTCCTAATACACAGACATCAGATTGGCCATTACACTGACCTCTTCTCTCCTCCTAATACACAGACATCAGGACACACTGACCTCTCCTCTCCTAATACACAGACATCAGATTGGCCATTACACTGACCTCTTCTCTCCTCCTAATACACAGACATCAGGACACACTGACCTCTTCTCTCCTCCTAATACACAGACATCAGGACACACTGATCTCTCTTCTCCTAATACACAGACATCAGACAGATTGGCCATTACACTGACCTCTCCTCTCCTCCTAATACACAGACATCAGGACACACTGACCTCTCCTATCCTCCTAATACACAGATATCAGGACACACTGACCTCTCTTGTCCTAAAACACAGACATCAGGACACACTGACCTCTCCTCTCCTTCTAATACACAGACATCAGGACACACTGACCTCTCCTCTCCTCCTAATACATAGACACCAGGACACATTGACCTCTCCTCTCCTCCTAATACACAGACATCAGGACACACTGACCTCTCTTCTCCTAAAACACAGACATCAGGACACACTGACCTCTCCTCTCCTCCTAATACACAGACATCAGGACACACTGACCTCTCCTCTCCTTCTAATACACAAACATCAGGACACACTGACCTGTCCTATCCTCCTAATACACAGACATCAGGACACACTGACCTCTCCTATCCTCCTAATACACACACATCAGGACACACTGACCTCTCTTCTCCTAAAACACAGACATCAGGACACACTGACCTCTCCTCTCCTTCTAATACACAGACATCAGGACACACTGACCTCTCCTCTCCTTCTAATACATAGACATCAGGACACACTGACCTCTCCTCTCCTTCTAATACACAGACATCAGGACACACTGACCTCTCCTCCTAATACACAGACATCAGGACACACAGACCTCTCCTCTCCTCCTAATACACAGACATCAGGACACACTGACCTCTCCTCCTAATACACAGACATCAGGACACACTGACCTCTCCTCTCCTTCTAATACACAGACATCAGACAGATTGGCCATTACAATGTCTTGCAGTGGTGTAAGAGTTAATGGCGGCCCCCTTTCCCCTCGCAGATTAGGGGGACAGTGCGCAGTCCCCCCCCCCTTCTGTGAAATGAGAAGGCCAGATTAAGGCTTGAGCCGTATTTTGCCGGGAGATTATGCCCCGGGCAGGAAATTAAACCTGCACCATCAGAGGGTGGTCTCAGCGCTGAGCGCAATCCCTTCACATGTCTTCCAGACTGGAATCCGACAAGATCGCTGAGCGTCACCGACCTGAAGAGCGCCCCTCTGACCTCTCCGCAGGGATCCCAATGCAGGTAAAGCTCCCAGCTCTCCTACCTCGTAATCCAGACCCCTCCATTTCACATGGATGTTGTGTGTCTTTGTTTTTAGTGTTGAGATGGTACTTGGATCAATCGTGTCCGTCCTTGCCCCGGGAGTATACAATCTAAAGCCCCTGTCTAAGATACACATACACACAATGGCAATTTATGGTGGAACATGACCAGACTATCAGGCAGAGCAAAATAGAGAAGGACACTAAAATACGGGGAGAAACGTCAAATTCACTTCATCTTAGCCCGATGGGAAATAACCAGGGATGCCGCGCTGTCGGTGTTACATTATAATTCAGGACCGAAGAGTCACAATAAATCTATATCAGGACAATGACTAAATCCCTACATTTGTACATTTTGAGTATTTATAGTTAACATTTTTTTTAAGAAATAGATTTATGTGCTGTAATATTTAAACTATTTAACAAATAACAATTTACAGTCAGTACAGACAACCCACTCAACCTCCTGCCTTCCTCTTCATTTTGGAGAAACAACTATTAGACGTGTAGTTTCTTCCATCCTGATTTCAGTTACTCAGTAAAAAGTTTGTTGCAGCCACTCAATTACAATATTCATGTTCAGTTCCAACATATTCAGAATGGATGACACCAATTTCCACATTTTAGATAACCTCCACATTCTGGTGCTCAATCAGCTCTACGGGTGACATACATTTACACATTATGGACCTGGGAAAAGTCCAGCAGAACGGTCCGAAAGTGTCTTTGTTCATATTTGACGCACTTTGCATGCTGCTTTCACTGACACTGGCCAACAGAGCTAGCAATCACTTACAAGGCACACATTATGGACCTGGGAAAAGTCCAGCAGAAGGGCCCGAAAGTGTCTTTGTTCATATTTGCTGCACTTTGCATGCTGCTTTCACTGACACTGGCCAACAGAGCTAGCAATCACTTACAAAGCACACATTATGGACCTGGGAAAAGTCCAGCAGAAGGGCCCGAAAGTGTCTTTGTTCATATTTGCTGCACTTTGCATGCTGCTTTCACTGACACTGGCCAACAGAGCTAGCAATCACTTACAAGGCACACATTCTGGACCTGGGAACAGTCCAGCAGAAGGGCCCAAAAGTAACTTTGTTCATATTTACCGTACTTGCTGCTTTCACTAACACTGGCCAACAGAGCTAGCAATTAAATGCTAAAAATGACAACTGCGGGAAATCCTCACTACAAAGAAGCAGAACATTGCTATGTGTGCTATAAAAATGTCATAAAAGGCAAATGATAATGTGTAACAACAAAAGATATTTAACCCCTTGCCCTCCAGAGGATTTA